>NC_083228.1:122815384-123146217 GCF_032191835.1 Heteronotia binoei | reverse complement strand
CTGATATTGAGCTCCAAGCATAGTGAACAGGCTTGACTCCATTATCTCAGTTTGAATGTACACTTTGCAATGAAACTCAATGACACAGTCTTTAGGAAGTCACAGAACTGGCATGTTTTTTTCTCTCCAGATTTGGATGTGCCACAGTTGCCGTTAGATTGCCGAAATTCTGAGCTTCCATAAAAACAAACCTCTATCATTTTTAGATCTAAAGAAATGATGCTAAAATATAGAGCTTCTGCCCAGCTGACCAGTGTAGAACACAGCCCACAGCCGCCCTGAGCCTGCTCTGGCGGGGGAGGGCGGGGTATAAATAAAATTTTACATTACATTACATTACATTACATTCTGTCTTCTAGCCAATGAAAGCTGGGGTGTGTGTGTCACAGTTATGATTGACATGTATGCTGCATCAAGATCCTCTTGTATAGTGCTTTCTCACCAAATGAGCAACTTTGTTAGCTGTTGTTCTTTTCCAAAGAGTATTGTAATAAGATTTGCCACCTTCTGCAGATGCAAAGATGTTTGTGATGAACTTAATGTCATGTGGTTGGTTATATTTTTGTGGATCCCTATGTCTGGGTCAGTAAAATGGGTCCGAGGTCGGTAAAATGAGTACCCAGCTTGCTGTGGGGAAAGTGTAGATGACTGGGGAAGGCAATGGCAAACTATGCCATGAAAACGTTGTGAAAGCAACGTCACCCCAGAGTCAGAAACAACTGGTGCTTGCACAGGGGGCTACCTTTACCTTTTTTTATCTTTTTTTAGAAAGATTTAGAAATGCCGGGCACGCTGAATTCAGTCTTGGGCACAATGAGAAAACATTGCTGTCATTGAGCTTTCTCTGTGTCTGTATTACTTCAGTGATTGGAACATGTATTTTTGAAAAGGCAAGACTCCACTCTATGCAATTTTCTCTTAGAGGTCTCATCTATCGACCATTTTCTTCACCTGTTTAGCCTGTTTTCCCAGTTGTACAAGTGCCTCCATTAGCTTATAAATGTTACTGTCAATCAAACCGACAATGAAGTGTAACCAGCTCATAAAAATGCCATTCTCCAGCTCCATACTGGATTTGCACTGATTCAGAGGTTTCTTTTAACCATCAACCTTTTTTTTTTAACCTGAGAGTAGGTTTAGTTGAAAAGCAACCACATGCAAAAGCAAGTAGGAAAATTTTAAGGGTCTTATTTGGATCTTTCTTTCTTTCTTTCTTTCTTTCTTTCTTTCTTTCTTTCTTTCTTTCTTTCTTTCTTTCTTTCTTTCTTTCTTTCTTTCTTTCTTTCTTTCTTTCTTTCTTTCTTTCTTTCTTTCTTTCTCATTGCTACGGCTGCAGTTTGGTGTTTAGTTTATGCAGTAGTTTGACCCAGTTGGAAGACATTTCCTTGGACATTTTTAATTTGCTGTTGGGCATTCATTAGAGAATCCACCAGATCATTTCCACAGTTTGTATTTGGCATCTTTAGGATTAGACCTCATATTTTTGCAGTCCAATACAATAATAAGAGAACACGGTGATCATGGAGAATTTAATGATCTACCAGTCACTTGGACTGGAATATTACTATGTAGCATTTATAAGCTGCATTTTGAGCATTCAGAGCAGTTCAAGCATACTGGGTCACTTCAGTTATAATGTTGAATATTTATGAATAAGCCTTTGGTTCATGTGTGTCACCTTTCCATTCTCCCACTCAAACGCTTGGATTTGCTTTTCTTCTTCCTTTTTTGTCAACAAACCGTAGTTGACCATTTCATACAGTTCAGACAAGCTATACTTTTGGAAGCCATTGTTTTCTTGGGAAACAGAATTACAAAGCATCATTGCCATGTGGCACTTTGCAGCTCTGGTTCCTAGGCAAACTATTATTTGCTAGCTAGCAGAGGGGAGGATAAGAGCCCTGTTGCGCAGGGTGGTAAGCTGCAGTACTACAGTCCAAGCTCTGCTCATGACCTGAGTTTGATCCCGATGGAAGCTGGGTTCAGGTAGCCGGCTCATGATTAGGGTTGCCAAATCCAATACAAGAAATATCTGGGGAGGAGACTTTGAGGGTGGAGCCAAGAGACATTGGGGGTTGGAGCCAGGAGTAAAGTTGTGACAAGTATGATTGAATGCCAAAGGGAGTTCTGACATTTAAAGGGACTGCACACCTTTTAAATGCCTTCCCTCCATTGGAAATTATGAAGGATAGGGGCACCTTCTTTTGGGGCTCATTGAATTGGATCCCCTGGTCCAATCGTTTTAAAACCTGTGAGGTGTTTTGAGGAGAGACACTGGATGCTATGCTGCAAATGTGGTGCTTCTACCTAAAAAAACAGCCCCCCCCTCGAGCCACAGATACCTGTGGATCCATTCTCCATTATGCCCTATCGGAATTGGTTTCCATAGGAAATAATGCCCAGCAGCCCCCCCCCTTTCTAATGACCCTGAAGTGGGGAGAGGTCCTCCAAACCAGGGAATCCTTTGCCCCCACCTGGGAATCGGTAACCGTACTTATGGTTGACTCAGCCTTCCATCCTTCCAAGATCAGTAAAATGAGTACCCAGCTTGCTGGGGGTACAGTGTAAATGACTAGGGAAGGCAATGACAAACCACCTGATAAAAAGTCTGCCATGAAAATGCTGTGAAAGCAACGTCACCCCAAAGTTGGAAACAACTGGTGCTTGCACAGGAGATTACCTTTACCTTTAGCAGAGGAAGGGAGTCACACTTTGAAAGGAGAGTGGGGAGGAGCATGAGGGGACCGAGCTTGTCCACTGAGGCTTACTTGCATTGTATCAACCATAGTTTGATGGTACTTCTAGAATGGAGTCATCAGCAATCCTTGCAACAATCTTAATAAGGTTGGCTATATATTACAGATAGTGGAGGTAGGCGGGCTGAGCTAAGAGATGGTGACCTGCCTAAGACCACACTAATTCACAGTTAAGATGAAATTTGAACTATAGATTTCCCAGCCCACACATGCATTTTATCATTCGAAGACCTGACCAAACTGTCTTAATTAAAAAGGAATGTCTGAATTAACATTGGCAGTTCCTTGTCTCTCTGCGATAACCAGCTCACATATAGAAATCATCACTTCCTTCTACAGTCCAGGCATTGTGAATTGGTGACCAAAATGTGGAATTCATTGTCAGTGGACATAGTGATGGCCACTAGCATAGAGGGCTTTAAAAGGGGATTAGACATTGGCACCTTTTTTCAGGACTGTCTCAAGTCCTGATCCTCATGCACCAGCCTGCCTCATTTAGCCACAGAAAGGGAGAGTGGATCCTCAGGAGCAGCCTAGGGAGGTCTGCAAAGGGAGGGGGGGAAATTGGTGCAACTTTATATATTAGTACAGGCACCTTCTTTTTTTAACAAAAGAGCCACTGCTGTTAGCTATCACAGTACATCCATGACAATAATTTTCAAGTTGAACATATTGTTCATTTTCAAAGTGGCTGGCTATTGATTTTTTTTTAACGCAGCCCCACATTTTTAGTGTTAAGCAAATAATAAAATGTTTCTTCTTATAAGGCTTTCCAGAGTTTATGATTTTATGGAGCTCCATCTCTTTATATAACTGAAAAAATCTCCCCCCCCCCTTTGTATATACTCTTTCTGTACTTTTTTAATATGTTAAATTCCAATTTTCACATAATAATATGTACCTGTTGTTGGTGTTCACTAAAATACCTGCCAGCTTGCTACATATTTAGGCTATTACAATGTTGCCAACAGATTTCAGAATTGGAATTCTCAAATGTGCCAGCATTATATTTTATAATTTTGAAAATTTGCAAAAGAATGGAATATTTGCATTCTGAGTTGTAGAAAGTAGAAGAAGATGCTGATGATACTGGATTTATATCCCGCCGTCCACTCAGTCTCAGAGCGGCTCACAATCTCCTTTATCTTCTTCCCCCACAACAGACACCCTGTGAGGTGGGTGAGGCTGAGAGGGCTCTCACAGCAGCTGCCCTTTCAAGGATGACCTCTGCCAGAGCTGTGGCTGACCCAAGGCCATTCCAGCAAGTGCAAGTGGAGGAGTGGGGAATCAAACCTGGTTCTCCCAGATAAGAGTCCGCACACTTAACTACTACACCAAACTGGCTCTCCAAACTGTGCATGTATGTGTGTCTGGGTATTCTGGAAGTTAATATTCCAAAAACTATTTGTCAGAGAATGCTTTATAACCATGCATTTGTAACCCCCTGATTCCCATGGACAGGGCCTTTTTTGAGCAGGAATGCACAGGAATACAGTTCTGGCTGGCTTGGTGTCAAGGGGGTATGGCTTAATATGCAAAGGATTTCCTGCTGGGATTTTTCTACCAAAAAGCCCTGTGTGAAACAATGGTGACATCAGGAGTGTGTGACCTAATATGCAAATGAGTTTTTGCTGGGGGTTTTCTACCAAAAGTTTTTCTACCACTGCTGGAGTTTTTCTACCACAAGTCTGCTGCATTTTGCAAGAGCGTAGTGGCAATAGAACTTGCACAGGAGAATTTCCTGGTGGATTTTATCCTAAGTTTGCAAATGCCACCCCCGAATTTCACTTCATATAAATGTAGAAGAGCCATAGTTTCATTCTGGAAATAATTTTAAACACTGCACAGTAGGAGTTATTTAAAGCGCTATGTGGTACAGCTGAGGGAAAAGGTGGAATTACTTTCTAGCCCTGAATTTGCGTATTTAACCATCCTTCCTTTTAATGGAAGTTCTGGAAGACAGTTGTGCTTGGGGAAATTGAAAACTTGGAATAATAACTAGTTTTACAGTTCTTTTGTGGTTAATGATACCAAAGAGCTGAAGTGCTTTTTGTCAGCACCCATATTCACTCTGAGAATCGGCCAGCTGTTAGTTTATAAAGGCAGAACATCTAGCCCTCTCATTTAGGATAAAAATGGTTCTTATGGAGACTTTGTGTTTCTTTCTTGGAAAGGCCAAGAACTCATAATAAGTGGGTCAGGAAGGAAGCAGGGGGGGTAGGGGGATCAGGCACTTTCTGTTAAGGGAGGATTTCTCAGTTTCTCTGACACAGTATATTTTCGTCTTTAATTCTGGATTGTTATTTAAACAAATACCAGAAACCCACTGAGATGTACTAAAATTCTGAAGTTTTTCTTAAAGGGGTTTCTTTTACAAAAGAAGAGAGAAAGAGAGGAATTTTCTTTTTCTGTTTTGCCAGAAGGTGGGATCATGAATAATACTATCTCCTTGTTTATCCTGTAATCCACAGAAGATGGATGTAGACTGTCCTTTTTAGAACAGTCAAGCCTCAGATGTATGGAGGGAATGCTGCAGATGGCAAAGTCTTTCACGTCTAAGAAGCTTTCTCCCCCTAGTCTGTAAATGCTTCTGGAATCCCTTATTTTTCTCTTGGCAATTCAAATTCCAGGATCACAAAAGCCATTTTCTCCTTACCCCCTCTCCTCATTGGGAAAGGATTATTCAAACCAGCAGTTCTATAGTAGCCCCCCCTTGTCCCCCCTAGTAACCTTTTTCTGTCATTCCCCCCCACCCAGGTCATCCTATAAATTGACTTTGCAACTGATCAGTGTCAATGATAATTAACTAAAAAGAGCAGATTAAGCACTGGATTTTGAGACCTTCCAAATCAGAGCTGACCTTTAGTTTTGAGCAATTTTCTTATCCCTCTGCATCATCCATTTTCAAATTTTGTGCCTTCGACTTCTGCACTGATGTGCCTATCATGACGTTCACATGTGTTCCTGAAGATTCTCAGCCATGTTCTAAGGTTCATTCTAGTTGTCCTTTTCTAGACTTTTTCCAATGCTTTATCTTTTTTGAAATGTGGTGACCAGAATTGTACACAGCACTCCAAATGAGGCTGCACCATCAATTTATACAGGCTGTATAAAAGATATTATAACATTGTAAAAAGTCCAGAAAAGAGTAACTAGAATGATTAAAGGGTTGGAACACTTTCCCTATGAAGAAAGGTTTAAATGCTTGGGGCTCTTTAGATTGGAGAAACGTCGACTGAGGGAGCGACATGATAGAAATTTACAAGATTATGCATGGGATAGAGAAGGTGGAGAAATTAGTACTTTTCTCCCTTTCTCACAATACAAGAATTCGTGGGCACTCAGTGAAATTGCTGAGCAATGGGGTAGAACTGATAAAAGGAAGTACTTCTTCACCCAAAGGGTGATTAACACACAGGAGGTGGCGGCAGCTACAAGCATAGCCAGCTTTAAGAGGAGATTGGATCATATGGAGCAGATATGGAGCAGAGGTCCATCAGTGGCTATTAGCCACAGTATATTGTTGGAATTCTCTGTCTGGGGCAGTGATGCTCTGTATTCTTGGTGCTTCGGAGGGGCAACAGTGGGAGGACTTCTAGTGTCCTGGCCTCACTGATGGATCTCTTGATGGCACCTGGGTTTTTTTGGCCGCTGTGTGACACAGAGTGTTGGACTGGATGGGCCACTGGCCTCTCTTATGGCTTCTCTTATGTTCTTCTCATTGGCGAATTCTTGAACAGTTTTCTAAGAACTGCATGGTGGAACTGCAATTTATGTGGCCATTACAATGGAGAGCCTAGTTTTCCATATTTACCAGTCTCCATACTGCTATGATTTCTATGTAAATGTTTAACGTTATAGGTATGCTAGATGCTGGTGGAAGAGCCACCTAAGTTGGAGAAAAACTCCTTGGACTGGGGGAAGGCTTCTGACTTTTCCCTGGTTCTTCCTCCAACCAAAGAGGTAATTAAAATAGAGGAAGACTCTTTAGTTCTTCCTGTCTAAGGTAGGATACATGCCCATTATATGCAACATTTTTTCTCCTTCTGTTGTGCTGCAGTGTTCCTGCCCACCTCCTTTTTTCACGTTGGCACCACAGTTCCATTTCACCCTGCACTGGGCAGGCAAGCAGAAAAACAAGAGTGGAAGACAGCATTCCTACTCAAGAGCTTGTTGTCATTGCCTTGCCTTTTATCTTCAGAACTGAGTTTTAACTCCTTCCCTAAGGGCAACTGGTCCTGAGACCAGTTTCAGACATGATGGCTTTTCCTCAGTCAGTTGAGTGTATGTCATCGCTCCTTGTTTGGCTGGCAACATGGGTTCGCTGAGCTCAAAGGGAAAGTTCCACAGGCTGCACGCACTACTGTTGTCTTGGTGTCTCCTTTTACACAAGTTCCTCATTGGACAAAAGTTCAGAGTCCTAAACTAGTCTCCGTTGGCCTGTGGCCAGCCCAAATAGAGAAGCAAGCACGTCTTCACACTGTCTGAAGCCTCCATGAGTCAGATGTACTTGGCAAAGACATACTTGATTAAGAGAGCTGCAGCCATGGGATCCGATTAGAACTAGCTGCGCCAATAATTGAAAAGGCAATTCTGTGGTAGTGTGAGCAACAGTTTGTAGAAGTGGATTTGCGTAATGGAGGGGAAAAAGAAGGTTTCAAGGAGTGAGAAGATTATGTTGCAGTTGGTTTTTGGTTTTTGTTTGCTTGTTTGGTCAAAATCCTTTGTTAGTAAGGAAGAAGCACCCAGTAGCTGAAGCCTAATATTTGTCTGGCTCTGGTTATTACAAGTCCTGCAGATCAGGTATTGAAAGAGCTCTTCTGCATGCTGGGCCACCTCTACCAGACACCATTTTGTATACAGAAAACTTTCCTTCCTTCAGTGGGGTTCTCATCATAAGGCATTTTGATAGAAAGAGAAGGAGGATAATTAGAGTGCTTTTTCTGTGTAGTCCTTATTGAAAAGCAATCGCCACCATGCATAGCTGTATACAGCTGACAGTTGTCCTACTAGTTCACACATGTCTCGCACTGATTTGTTCTGCCCTTGGTTTGCCTCCCATTGTTTTATTTAGTTTATTTAAATATTTATACTCTGCTTTTCTCATTGAAGGGGCTCCAGAGTGGCTTAGAATAACAGGAGAGAAGCCACACAATATAAATATGGTAATAGGCAAAACAAAACCCAAACTTTATCCAAGTCTTTTGGGTCCTAGGTATATTTGCTCTCTTATATGAAGGTGTCCTGACCTGGGTAGCCCAGACTAGCTCAATCTTGTCAGATCTGGGAAGCTAAGCAGGGTTTGCCCTGGTTAGTATTTAGATGGGAGACCCACCAAGGAAGTCCAAGGTCATTACATGGAGGCTGGAAGTGACAAACCACCTTTGGAGTCTCTGACCTTGAACATGTCACAGAGATGCCATAAGTCAACTGTGACTTGATGGCATCAAAAAAATACATGAAGGCATATGCTATGAGCCATGGACTTAAGAACTTATTATAAGCACGCCCAGGTTTCCCACCTGCAGACTGGAAGGAGTAAAAACAAATACACATTGAGAAGATGATTCCTATAACTCGGGCGAAGAAAATCAATACTAAGAAAATGGGAGCCCTTCCTGAATTGGAAATTTAGTCCCTCCTGTGCCTCCTCCTCATTAACCCATGGAGAATACCTCTCATTTTTAGTCTTATGCTAAGTTGTCTAGGGCTAAAATGTACCTTAAAAATAATGGGAAAACATTTTGGTCGCTTAAATGGTTTTATCCACTTAATCAGTTTGATTTATTATTTATTTTGTAATGCACCCTATTCATGTATAGAGTAGGCAATTTTTTTGGGGCTGCACTTTGGCTTTATTATGCAGTTGATGTATTTTAATTATTAACCAACAAATTGATTTATGCCTTTTTAAAAAATAAGCAGCAGTTTCACTCCCTGCCTATGTGAACAGATTCCACTGGGCTTGAAGTGGCATGAGGCAATATGAAAGTTTCATGCAGCTTTAGATCTGCGGCAGCCTTTTTCACATAAAAAAGCAGAATGTTTCTCAGGTGCTACTAGGGTTGCCAAGTCCAATTCAAGAAATATCTGGGGACTTTGGGGGTGGAGCCAGGAGACATTAGGGGTGGAGCCAAGATCAAGGCTGTGACAAGCATAATTGAACTCCAAAGGGAGTTCTGGCCATCACATTTAAAGGGACAGCACACCTTTTCAATTCCTTCCTTCCATAGGAAATAATGAAGAATAGGGGCACCTTCTTTTGGGGCTCATAGAATTGAATCCCCTGGTCCAATATTTTTGAAACTTGAGAGGTATTTTGGGGAGAGGCACTAGATGCTATACTGAAAATTTGGTACCTCTACCCCAAAAAACAGTTTCCCCGGAGCCCCAGATACCCGCAGATACCCCAGATATCAATTCTCCATGATTTTCTATGGGAATAAATCTCCATAGGGAATAATAGAGTTCCCAGCAGACATTTCCCTCCCCTTCCCCCTGCTTTCTGACGACCCTGAAGCGGTGGGGAGGGTCTCCAAACCGGGGGATCCCCTGCCCCCACCTGGAGATTGGCAACCCTAGATGCTAATGAAGGATGGCTTGACAGGAAAGGGAATTTTGGGTCTTAAAACTGGTTGAGAGTCAGCTTTCAGTAACAGCTGTGTAATCATCAGGGCTGGTGAATAGATACATACATACATGCAGGGCTTTTTTGTAGAAAGAGCCCAGCAGGAACACATATTAGGCCACACTCCCTGACATCACAATTTTTTTGCACACAGCTTTTTTTGTAGAAGAAGCCCAGCAGGAACTCATTTGTATATTAGGCCAAGCCCCTGATGCCAAACCAGCCAGAACTGCATTCCTGTGCATTCCCACTCAAAAAAAGCCCTGCATGCATATTCATCAGCAAGATACCGGGGGGAGGCATACATTATATGTAATATTTTAATCCTGGTCTTCTTTGAAGGAACTCAGGATCCTTTCCTTCTCTAACATTTTATCTTCACAACCAGAACTTTGTGAGGTAGGTTAGGTAAGAACGCATGTGGCTGGTCCAAGGTCACCAAGGAAGCTTCATGACAGAGTAGGGATTTGAGCCAAAGTGTCTCAGATCATCATTGACACCCTCAGCATGTTGGCTTAACACTCCAAATAGAATTTTCATATCAGCTCCCGTCACCACAAACACAATGGTTTTCAACTGAACAGATTCATATATTCTGTTCCCAGTCATCATGAACCGAGAAACCCAGCAATGTGCATGCTTGTGATTACCAGCTCAGAATACAGATAGTGCATGAATATGTTCATTTTTCATATTTTTTATAGATGTTGAGGTTTACACAAAGGAATATATTAAGGCTCAGACGGGCTTTATTCTGAGGCAAAAAAAATGGCAGTACCAGTATGTCTTTAGCTGTTGCTTTAATCAGCAGTAGTGTTGGAAGGGAGATTATTTGGGGTGGGAGTTTGTAAAGGAATTTTAGTTTCACGTTCATAAACTGAATGAGAGTCCTGAGCTGTGTACATGTTGGTGGTGTTCAACTTCCTCATGGCTTAGCATTTTCAAGGCTAAAACACAGGGTTTATGTGTGTGTTAAATCTCCTGTCATTTGATAACAGTCTGCAGTCCATGGAAATAAAAATGCTTGACTGGAAAGGTCAAGAGAATTATGATGCAATGACATCTTTCCATCAGCCTGTAATAAATATACAATATTGCATATGCTCATTTTTCTCAGCTTAGAAAGTAGCCAATGCTAAGCAAGGTACTCAATTAAATGTTTTTTGTGTGTACATGTCTGTGTGATATTCTTTTTGCCATACATGTTTTAGCAACTTTGATGGAAAGCTGAGATTTGTCTCTCACTTAGTGCTTTCTTATTCTTGAGTCTTTGGGCAGTTTCTCTCTTGATTATTTCTAAATGGTCAGAGATGTTCACGTGGACACAATATATATATATGTTGTTATGTGCATTTTTTTCACTGCTGTATTTCCAGTGATGTGGTTTTTATGTTGCTGGTCTGAGAGTTTTTAGTTGTGGTGTGTTTGTGATTTATTATGTAATTTTATATCTTTGGAAGCTGCCTTGAACTGGGACAGTGCTATATAAATATTTGAAGAAGAAATAAAGTGCCACAGAATAGCTCTTCTCCCATTAGTACCTGCTGTTAGAACTGCTACTGTTGTGGCTACTTTGGGAAAATTTATTTCATACAAATGACTTACTGAGTGGACCAGTTTCCCCAAAATTGCATTTCAGTTGACTTCCACACCATTTTTGTTTTGTATGTGATGCAGCCCATGACCAGTAATGAACACAGAGATCCCATCACAACAGATTTCTAGCCTTGTCGTTTAACTTGTTTGGCTCCTAAGTGTCAGTTTATGCAGGCCTTCTCAGAACCATACTCAGGTCTGTTCAGTGGGGTTTACTTTCAGAAAGGCGTTCCGAGGATTGCACTATAAACCCATTTGAGACATGAAACACCAGGTCTGAGCCTTTCTGCTTGCTAGGACAAATTTATTATGTATTATGAATTATGTATTATGAACAGCACCAGGCACAAAGATAGACATTTTCTTTCTCACTGTATTTGAAGAAGTGTGCTTGCACATGAGTGCTTATACCTTGAATAAAATTTTGTTGATCTTGAAGGTGCCACTGGACTCAAATTTTGTTCATATCCTTTCCCAATATAGTTTTTTTTTCTGGTGCGATTAAAAGTTTGTGAATTTTTTTTTTGTCTAAATCTATAAAGTGCACACAATGACAGTTGGTGGTTGACCCAGGAACAAAGGTTGGACTTACATGTTTGATCTTTTCTCTCTGTAAGGGTATAAAGATAACCTTTTCAAACAAGCTAAGGCCGTAGCTCCTGAGGGGAATGCTTGTGAGGAAGGTTATAGAATGTGTCACAAGATAACATGGGATACATAGATAGATCTAAGAAGTATGCTAGTCGCCTCATGATACTGTTATCTTTTGTTTTCCTGTTTTTGAATTGTTAACTCTGCTGTTCTGTATATAATGATCTAGGTGTCCTGCAGAATGACCCCAAGCTGTTTGGGGGCAGATGATGCAAGCTTCCTTAGTTGTAACCTCAATATTATGCTTATTATGCTGAATACCTCCATATTTTTATTATGGATACCTGTGCTTCTCTAGCCCATATAACACGGGGAATCATAGGAACCTCTAATATACAGAAGCAGAATTTTCACTGATGGTGGATACCGTATGTTTGGGGGATGGCCCAGTGAACTCCTCCTAGTTTTTTCAGTGCAATTATGTAGCCTGCGTCATTCTTTTCTTAATTACCAGGATGAGCAAACCTGAAGAGATTTTTTGACCTTGTGTGGAGAACAGTAGTGGATGGGAGGTGTATTCTCAGTATGTCCCTGAAGATTCAAAACCTAACATGTTGAAGATTATAGTAAACGTATAAAATATTTATGATAACTGTCAGATACTCCAGGCTATCAGTTGTACCCTCTCTCTTATATTCTTATATTCTTACAGGGCTTAAGGTTCAATGTAATGATTCCAGTGCATCAATTGTAGTGGAAAGGGACTGTGTATTACTCCTTGAAGAGAGCTGCACACATTCTTTGAGGAGTTAATCTTCCTGTGTGATAAATGTAGTAGTTTTTATATCTTCCCTCTTCCTTTTGCGCAGCTTGGTATATGAGAGAACAATATCATGAAGCTGAAAACTTCAAATGTCTCCAAGCGATGTAACAAGACAATAAAATGCTCTTTCACAGGGCTGTGCAGTCCCACGATGACCTGTTTTGTGTGAAAACTATGTTGTCCTCTATTTTCAATCAGGCTGCGGGGCAGGGTGTGTGGAATCCATGTTCTGAACCTTCCATCTCCAGGTGGGGTGGACATTTCCATCAAAAATAATGTAAAGACTGCATTCATGCTAGAAGCAGATGTATTCATAAGTTACACTCTACGGAGAGCAAACACATGCAGGCAAGCTTACTGCCCCCCCCCTTTAATGGTAATTAATTGTGAACAAGAGCCTATGCATGCGTGAGTATGTTTGTACAGTTGGGAATTGTGATAAATGCAGGGTCCAGGACAAACTGTATGCCTGACCCCATCTACATGGTTACATTATGCCAAACTGGTATAGGGATGAGGACAATCCACCTCTCACATGTAACGTCACTTGTTACCGGCCTCCCCCCTTCGTTCCATCCCAGTGCTGGACCTGGACAATATGTCTGTGAGGCAGATAGGCTTGCCAATCCCCAGGTCCCAGCGGGGGTTCTCCCGCTTTCCCAGGCTCCTTCCCACCCCCAGTCAGCTGGCCGGTGAGAGGGGGAAGCCCCGCCCCCACAGCCACCATGTGACTTTCCACCTCCGGAGGCTTCAGTCTCCTATTGGAAAGGCTTCCTCTTGGGATGGTGTGTCTGTGTTACTTTGAAGAAGTTGGCAGCGACTCGTGAGTAGAGATGCCAGTCCCTCACTTCAGAGTTGCCAGAAATGGGGGCGGGCCAGAAATGGGGGTGGGAGGGAAATGTCTGCCGGGCACTTCATTATTCCCTATGTAGAGATAGATTCTCATAGGGTATAATGGGGAATTGATCTGGAGGTATCGGGGGCTCTGGGTGGGCTGTTTTTTTAGGTAGAAGCACCAAATTTTCAGTATAGCATCTAGTGCCTCTCCACAAAATACCCCCCAAGTTTCAAAAAGATTGGACCAGGGGGTCCAATTCTATGAACCCCAAAAGAAGGTGCTCCTATCCTTCATTATTTCCTATGGAAGGAAGGCATTTAAAAATGTGATGGCCAGAACTCCCTTGGAGTTCAATTATGCTTGTCACACCCTTGCTCCTGGCTCCACCCCCAGTGTCTCCTGGCTCCACCCCCAAAGTCCCCAGATATTTCTTGAATTGGACTTGGCAACCCTAGAGGCAGAACCTGCCATTTTAGTCTCTGTTGTCACTCTGTAGTTTTAGATTTTATATATTTTAAATTTGTCTTTTATTGTTTTTATTGTTGATTATTTTTACGATGTAACCTGCCCTGAGCCTGTCTTACGGGAAGGGCAGGCTAAAAATTTAATAAAATAAATAAATAAATGTATGTTAAGTAGGAAAAACAGACTCTTGCATAGAACTGATCTGATGGAAACTGGCCTTAGGTATTCCAAGTAAAAATAAGCAGGCATAATTCTTTTACCCATGAGCTGCAGAGGAAGAAGGAATGCATGGGTGTTTAAAGCAGGAGTTCTCCTTAGGATTTCATGGTCCTACTTCCCTGATGTGCTGTGATTCAATAAATTGCTTCTTATTTGTCAAAAACCATACTTTGCCATTACATTTTAGCCAAAAAAACTACAGTATGCATTTGCCCTCCATACAGTGATTGCAAACAAATGTCACATGGAGGACAGATACAAACCAATTTGTGGGTTCACATGTAGCAATAAGCTGTGATTTGTGCTAAGCAAAAAGCAACTAATAGCATTTGAACAGTAGGAAGGACCCCAAAGGTTGCTCATGTGGGCAAACCACAACTGGTACGGTGGTTTGAACTGATCTATTGTCCAATGTTCACCAAAAACATGGGAAAGCTTTACCCACAGGTTTTCTACTTATAATAGCTGGTGATCCTAAACTACCAGGCCCGGTAGAACCCCAACATGCACCCCCCCCAGTTGAAATTTGTGTACACGCCATGATAACATCACTGTGACATCATAATGCTGGGCACTCAGTGCCACTCTTTCAGCGCTGAGGGATCAGGGGAAAATCCTCTGATCCCTCAAAGTTGAAGGAACATGCCACTTTTCCCTTCCCCTGCGCCTTCAGAGGACCCGAGGGGAGGTAAATGCAGCTCTTTCGACTCTGAGGGATCAGGGGAAATTTCTTTGATCCCTCAACGCTGAAGGAACACGCCGCCTTTCCCTTCCCCTGCACCCTCAGAGGACACGAGGGGAGGAAAACGCAGCTGTTTCGGCTCTGAGGGATCAGGGGAAATTCCTCTGATCCCTCAAAGCTGAAGGAACAACCTGCACTTTCAGTCCTGGGCGCTCTCCGAGTTCGCCCAGGACTGAAAGTGCCATTGTTTCTCGGCGCTGAGGGTCCGGAAGAGTTCCTCTGACCACTCAGCGCCCATAAACAACACGCTCCCCCAAGAGCTGGCGCCCAAGGCAATTGCTGAATATTGCCTAATGGATGTGCCAGCTCTGTAAACTACAAGTAATTAAGTACCGTAATTAATTTTGAATTGCAAACTTTAGATCCAGATTAACAATGTAGGTCTTTACCCCTCACTTTATACCTACTTACACCAGTAGGACTAGAAGATGGAAATAAAAAGAAAATCTTTCAGCTGAAGTTCAACTCTGCAGAAAAGTTGAAAAGCTAATAACATAAATATCTGTCTGAATCTCAGTCAAGAATCACATTTGTGTTCTCTTTCTCACAAACACTAACATACAGTGACTCATACTATTGAATTGTAACTGGAGGTCTGTTTTTTCTTCTTATCTTAATTGATTATAATTGACGTGTAAACTGAAGTGTTATGATTGAAAACAAAACTGGGAAAATATTTGTTTGAACTCTTTTAAACAAAATCTTCAGCAGGGATGATTAATTTGCATCATTCAATATGACATACTACTCCAAGGGTGGGGGGGCATACTCCAAGGAAGCAATCCTGCTGTCTCTGTGAGAAAGTAAGGCCTGTTGACTTCAGTGAGACTTCTGATTGAGTAATTAAACGTAGGATTACACCCCAGATCTGTGTAATATTTACAAAGCCTCTCATTTTTGTTTTTAAGAAAAAGGAAGCACAGCTTGACCTCCATTTTGCTTTTTCCCTTGAAATGCCAGCCATATAAATACCTGACATTTCATGCAGTTATAATTCTACTTTTCTGCAGCCTATGAAAAGTCCATCCTGAAAAATCATAAAAGTCTGCTCTGTAATGCTGCTATCAATAACCTCTTTGGCTGTTTGGTGGTAGCTCATTGCTCTGAACAATAAGAAAGTCAGGATATACGGTAAATAGATTTCTTTGAAATTGTTGACCCTTCTGTTCTCCAGCCTTTCCTTGCTCTTCCCTTCCCTTGGTTCCTTAGCATTTGGTATAAACACTTATGTCCTGACATCTGTTCTAAGCCTACTCTACGTACTGCTGAGGGCAGATATAATTCTAGTTTCTAGCAAGCCATAGTTTACAAATAGTAATTGCAGTTTGCCTGTTGGGTTTGCCTTGCTCCTTCTCTTCCTTTCCTGGACTGGGATCTGAATCCCCACTGCTGTGAAAGCTCATTGGGTGACCATGGCCCAGTCATTCTCTCTCAGCCAGCTTCCAGGTCACCAACACCATTGAGCCTATGCACACTTTTGGAATTTTGAAAACTGATTCTGTGTACTTGAAAAAATGGCTTCTGTGGATTGACTGGGACCAATAATAAAACTAATGGCTGTAGGGTTGCCAAGTCCAATTCAAGAAATATTTGGAGACTTTGGGGATGGAGCCAGGAGACTTTGGGGGTGGAGCCAGGAGACATTGGGGGTGGAGCCATAAGCAAAGCTGTGACAAGCACAACTGAACTCCAAAGGGAGTTCTGGCCATCACCTTTAAAGGAACCGCACACCTTTTAAATGCCTTCCCTCCATTAGAAATAATGAAGAATGGGGCACTTTCTTTTCGGGCTCATAGAATTGGACCCCCTGGTCCAATCTATTTGAAACTTGGAGCGCATTTTGGGGAGAATCCTTAGATGCTCTGCTGAAAATTTGGTGCCTCTACTTCAATAAACAGCCCCTCTAGAGCCCCAGATATCCCCAGATCAATTCTCCATTATTCCCTATGGGAAGTACCCAGAAGATATTTCCCTCCCCCCCTCCCCCGTCTGATGACTCTGAAGTGGGGGAGGGCCTGCTCCCACCTGGGGATTGGTTGCTTAACGAGTTGCTTAACTTACAACTTCTTCAAAGTAACACAGAGCAACCGACCTCTGAAAAGATTATGCGACCAATGAAGGGTCTGGGCTTCAAACGACCTCTGCAAAGATTGTGCAGATATAATTCTAGTTTCTAGCAAGCCATAGTTTACAAATAGTAATCCCAGTTTGCCTGTTGGGTTTGCCTTGCTCCTTCTCTTTCTTTCCTGGATTGGGATCTGAATCCCCACTGCTGTGAAAGCTCATTGGGTGACCATGGCCCAACGAATGGAGGGTCTGGGCTGCTTTCACAGCCATGTTATTCTGTCTGCTCCCCTGGCCCCCTTCAGCCTTAAAGACTCAGATGCACCACCCCAAGAGGAAGCCTTT
This sequence comes from Heteronotia binoei, assembly GCF_032191835.1. NCBI lineage: Eukaryota > Metazoa > Chordata > Lepidosauria > Squamata > Gekkonidae > Heteronotia > Heteronotia binoei. The sequence goes on along the minus strand of NC_083228.1, from coordinate 123,129,150 downwards.
CCATTGGAGTCTGAAGCCTCCGGAGGTGGAAAGGCACATGGGGGCTGTGGGGGCGGAGCTTCCCCCCGCTGGCCAGCTGACTGGGAGTGGGAAGGAGCCCAGAAAAGCGGGAGAACCCCCACTGGGACCTGGGAATTGGCAAGCCTAAATGGCTCCTGTGTGGACTAAATTCTATCACAAAATATTGAATTTTAAGTCCCAAGCTAAACATCTTCCTATGGTGGAAGGAACTGTTTCCAATTGGCATCTCTCTGCAGGTGATGCTCCTGAGCTTTTCTGAGGCACCTTTTACTCCTTTGTGCAGAGGAGGCATCCCCAACCTTTTTGAGCCCATGGGCTCCTTTGAAATTATGACACAATGTTGTGGACACAGTCACAAAAGAAATGCCATGGGAGGTAGAGTCAGCCACAAAATAACTGCCACAGCTTGCATTCAATCACACAGTGATGATCTTTGTGCTGTGTGGGAAACTACAGCCAAAGCAACGTTTTAAAAAAATCTGCATAGCCAGTGAAATCTCCAGAGCCCCAGATACCTGTGGATCAATTCTCCATTATACCCTGTTGGTCTCCACAGGGAACAATAGAGTGCCCAGCAGACATTTCTCTCCTTTCTCTCTTCTTTCTTTCTGATGACCCTGAAGCAGGGGGAGGTTGTCCAAACTGGGTGATCCTCTGCCCCCACCTGGGAATTGGCAACCCTACTCAAAAGTATGGTGTTTGGAGAGCCTCTAGTTTTGATGGAGTATTGGGGGGGGGGGGGGTTTGCTGTTTTTTGGCTTTTAAATAGCTATGTTTCTTGTTCAGTTTGCTTGGGGCATCATAGTAATAGTAATAATTATTATTATTTCACATAGTACAAACATAAAATTATTGCCAAAAATGATGTTATACATACTCCACAAAATAAACTTGAATACAGTTATAACATTGATAATATCACTGTTGTTAGTCAAAATTCATTCAGTTATTGTGTTTTTCATGTTAACAATATTGTGAATATTTTCTTTATATGCTTAATATCTTTGCCTGTTGGGTTGTTAGGAAAGGAAAGGTCCCCTGTGCCAACACCAGTCGTTTCCGACTCTGGGGTGACATTGCTTTCGTGTTTTCACGGCAGACTTTTTACAGGGTGGTTTCCCCAGTCATCTACACTTTGCCTTCCCCAGTCATCATCTACACGTTCCCCCCAGAAAGCTGGGTACTCATTTTACCGACCTCGGAAGGATGGAAGGCTGAGTCAACCTCAAGCCGGCTATCTGAAAACCCAGCTACCACCGGGGATTGAATTCAGGTCGTGAGCAGAGCTTAGGACTGCAGTACTGCAGCTTTAACACTCTGTGCCATGGGGTTATTACCGTGGGTTAAAAAAAAAAAAATCCTTTTCAACACCTACTTTTACTTAGGCTGGATTTCTACAGGCTGTGGAACTGTCATATTCAAAAGTACCCCATATCCATACTGGGCCATTTACCTCTTGTATAAACCCAGTGGTCATGTGCCCTCCTGGGCCATCAATGGCTAGCATGCTAATGCTGCATACAAATCGGCTAGCAGTTGTGGCGACTGGCTTTAGACATGATGGGGCACATGTAGAATGCTTATATAGACAGCAACTTTTCCCTTTTATTTAAATAATAAATATTATTTAAATACTGTGCCTTTCATTCCAGGTTGAAAACCAAACTTTAAGAGCTTATTCTCTGGTGGTTGCAGCTAACTTTTTCTGATGACCTGTGAGTGATCCAAAGTAACCAGCATAGGATGTTAAAGCTGCCCCCTCCCAAGCATCAGAGATTGAACACTGTCTAGTGTGTGGATGCAAGTCCAGATAAGGAAAGGCCATCCTGGGAGCTCACATCTGGTGGAATCTGAACTTTGCTCTGGCCAGTCTGAGTTCAAAATCTCCATCAGAGTTACCTGGCTTACCAAGGCCTTTTGAAGGTAGCTAGATAGTTGAGTGTGCTGTATCGATCCTTCAAAATGAGGAATACGGCAGAGGGCAAGATTATATATTGTTTATGGGTTTAGTTCTTTTTTTTTTTTAAATGGCTGCTAGCAATTTGCTTGGCTGTTTATTAGAAGAGGTATTTACAGCAAACTGTGTAAATATAGATTTTTTTTGGTAAAGCTGCAAAATGCGGCAGCATCAGCCGAACAAATGAATGCAAACAATTCAGTTTCATAGACTGAAGGTTCTCCCAAGTTTACAGTAGGATTGGGTGATATTGTCAAATTGAAATTGACCTATTTACACAGGCTTCTATGTTTTTCTTACCTTTTTGAGACCTCAGTTTGATGTGACTTTTTTCCCCCTATATAAAGGAAAATTGAGCTAGGCCATGGTTTGTGATTTCAAAAATTCCATCCCCTCCAGGCAGGGCCAGGAGGGTGAAGCAAGAGCAAAACCAGGTGGATGAAAAGTAAAATGCAAAAGAATCTGTCAAGTTGGCAGCATCAGAGCCAGAGCAAAATATGGTGTGTCGAGCACAGAGACTGACAGAACCTACAGTTCTGCTATCTACTCATGTCTTGACACTGGCTACTGACAGGACATAATTGTATTAGATGGAATAGTACTGGTTGACTGGCAACTCAGGGAAATGGGGGATTCAATTGCTAAATAAAAATGATGAAGAAGAGACTGAATTTATACTCCACCCTTCATTTGGAGCCTTGGAGTGGCTTACAATCTCCTTCCCTTCCTCTCCCAACAACAGACACCGTGTGAGGATAGGTGGGACAAAGAGAGCTCCTTCGAGAACTGTGATTGACCCAAGGTCATCCAGCAGGTGCTTGTGGAAGAGTGGGGAATAAAACCTGGTTCTCCCAGATAAGAGTCCGAGCCACTACATCAAAAAGCCGTTACCTTGTTAAGGGGCTTACTTATTAACATAGTTGCTGTAATGCAGTTAGCCTTATTTATTGTGTGTGCATGTGAGAACTTAGAAGTGTTGCCAAGTTGCTTCTCACTCATAGCAACTCTAAGAATTAATGGCCTCCATAATGTCCCTTCATTAAGAGCCTTGTTCATGTCTTGCAAACTGAAAGCCTTAGAACATAAGAACATAAGAGAAGCCATGCTGGATCAGGCCAGTGGCCCATGCAGTCCAACACTCTGTATCACACAGTGGCCACAAAAAAAACAACAACCAAACAAACCTAAGTGACTTCAGGAGGTCCACAAGTGGGGCTAGAAGTCCTTCCACTGTGTGTCCCCCCCCCCCCCAGCACCAAGAGTACAGAGCATCACTGCCCCAGACAGAGAGTTCCAACAATACGCTGTGGCTAATAGCCACTGATGGACCTCTGCTCCATATGTTTATCCAATCCCCTCTTGAAGCTGGCTATGCTTGTAGCCACCAACACCTCCTGTGGCAATGAATCCCACATGTTAATCATCCTTTGGGTGAAGAAGTACTTCCTTTTATCCTTTCTAACCTGACTGCTCAGCAATTTCATTGAATGTCCACGAGTTCTTGTATTGTGAGAAAGGGAGAAAAGTACTTCTTTCTCTACCTTGCTCTATCCCATGCATAATCTTGTAAACTTCTATTATGTCATCCCGCAGTCGACGTTTTTCCAAGCTAAAGAGCCCCAAACGTTTTAACCTTCTTTCATAGGGAAAGTATTCCAACCCTTGACTTCCTTAATCAAATCCATCTCATATTAAGTCTTCCTCTTTTCCTGCCACCTTCACCTTTTCTCCCAGCATTATTGTCTTTTCGAGTGACTCTTGTATTCACGTAATGTGACCAAAATTATACTTGCAATATCTTTCTATCCACTAACTATCCAAGCAACTCAAAACATAAAACCATACGAGTTTTCTTATAAAAGCAGTATTATATACTTATGAAACCCCATAAAATATAGTCAGTAGTAAAAGTGCTGTTGAAACAAAATAGTGGCCTGAACTTGTCTAAGTCAGTGATCCTGAATGTGGTGCTCACTTTTCTATTTCCTGACACTCACTTCTTTCTTCATCAATGCAAAGATGTAACCCTTGCTTTCTCCTACCTCACTAGGGCAGGAAGAGCAGAGAGCACCAGTTTTGAAACAGCTGGCCATTTGATTTTGAGCATCTCAATATTTTGTGATTGGTCCCAGCTCCCATGGCAGCCATTTTGTTGTTGGCTTTACTCCTTATGGCAACCATTTTGTGACATTCTGCATTCAGTGTTCTCAGAATTCCAAAGGTGTCCACAAGAACAACAAAATGGTGGCTCTTTAAGATTGACTTCAGATAAGACCATAACTTGTACTGTCCATAGTTTAGAACCTTGAGCCCTCAACCTTCTTGAACCTGCAGGCAACTTCTGAATTCAGAGACAGCATGCTGAACAAAGACATAAAATGATCACTACTGCACTGCAGGAGGCAAAGCCAGCCACAAAATGGCTATGACAACTTATTTTTAGCCACACAGTGAAGATCCTTGTGCAGTGGTGGCAGCTGTTAGCAAAGCAACGTTTTTGAAAATCAGCACAATCAATCCAATCTCCAATGGCCAGTCAGAAGTCTTGCTAGGCAAAAACCCCACCCATTTTCTAAAAACACTTGGCAGGTGCTAGGAAAGGTGTTGGCAGGTGCTATGGCACCCTTGGGTACCATGTTGGGGGTCCCGACTTAGAGCTTCCCAAACATTCTACAGACAAACCAGGGTGTAGAAAGTCTTATCTGGTTTTTTTTTATAGTATTCTGCCAAATCGGGATATGAGTTCATGCCTGTATCTAAGCAACCTCTAGAAGTAGGTAATGGCAGTAACTGTGATTTGTCAATTTGGACATCACATCAAGACATAGCACAAAATATTGTTTGCAAACCCAAAACATACCCTGTGATTCTGGTTTACTAGCAGACTTCAGGGGATGCAGTGATAGCCACGAGCATAAACAGCTTTAAAGGGGATTGGATAGAATTTATGGAGGAGGGATAGGTTTATGAGTGGCTGCTAGCTGCGGTGACTGAAGAAAACCTCCATATTAAACCTCTGAATACCAGTGCCAGGAGAGAACAAGAGAGGAAGCCATCAGCCTATTATTGGCCCTCCACTGTGTGAGACAGGATGCTGAACTTGATGGACCACTGGTCCAATCCAGCAGGGCTCTTTTGATGTTCTTAGAAGTAATGGCACTGATTAGCCAAAGGGCTAAATATGTTGTACTCCGCCCTGAGCCCTACGAGGAATGGATGGAATAGAAATTTACTAAAATAAAATAAATTTCCCTTGTTTCAATTTCGATTTTCAAATTTAATAGATGCTTTAAACATGTTAATAATACAGCATATTTATTTATCTCCAAATAGCAGTTCAGGGTTTTGTTTTTTACAAGCCTTGCTTTGTTTTTTACAAGCAGAGTTAAAACTAACAATTAAGGACTAATTCTCTTTTAGAAACTGGCTTGTCTTTTGCAATAGAAAAAAGGCATTCAAACACTTCTTATCCAAAATGTGCAGACAAACCACCCCATAGATACAAATAACATAACCACATTGGCAAAAATATTCTGAAGTCAAAAGATGCATTAGTGTTATTTTTGCCAATACAAAAAGCTGGTCTCTTAATTCATCCTTTGTGGCTTGTAATTTAATCACAAATAATTATTTGCTCTTCTACTGAAAACCAGGAGAAAAGGGGAAAACAGAGAAAGCAGATATTTTCCCCAGTCAATACATATGCGGCTGCTCAATTAATCTCAATTCTTCTACACCAAGAGAAGTCGATCCATTAGAGGACATTTGATCTAATAGAATAATCAATCTTTAGATATTTCAAGCTATAGCATTCTTCTTTGGAGGAATATCTGCAGTCAAACAAAGGTATAAGAAAGAACAATTCAATAACCATGGCTGCTGTAGCCTCAAAATGTTTGTGCAGAGAACAAGTGCAGCCACAGTAGTGGCTTGGCTCACCACTGGTGTTTTCCACTTGCCTTCTGATGTCTGAGAAGGCTATGCTAGGGATTGTGAAAACTGCATGCACAAAATGCAACAGACTGCAGTGACAAGAGAAATCAGATCAGGCTGCCCTTCAATCCCTTTTGCATCAGCAAAAGAGTGGGCAGGTTACAACTCACTGTCATTTAACCATTAAATAACCAGGAGGGGAGCTTGGGAACAAAGTCCTCTTGATTTTGTGTTAATAAGGGTAACTCAGGATCATGGTAGAGAGGGGAGAGTCATTCATGAGAGAGTAGGAGCTGAGAAGGAAAGAGTGTGCAATCCTTCCCTCCTCCTTGTGGGTCATTACCACCTTACATCTGCATTCGCCCAAATCCTAAACCAGTTGGAATTTGAGTAACATTGGACTACATGCACAGTAACACAAAGCATTACAGATCTCTTTTCAAAAAGACTGTTCTTATGGAGCAACAGATACCCTGTGCCGTTTGGTCTTTGTATCTGAAGTTGCCCAATACCATAACCTCTCCAATATATCCAAAAAGTATTCTTCCCAGTTCTCCTGCATGAGATCCCTTTAATTGAATCTTGATTGAATTGGGACCTTCCATATATAATACACATGCTCTATGACCCCTTTCCATAGGCACCATCTTCATTTATGGCCAATCAATGGCAAACATCCTCTTAACTATTAATAGTTGATTCAGACCTCAGATCGCCAAGAAAGTTATGGTTAAAGAGGCAGCAAATTCCACATTTTAAGAAAGATCCTGTGCAGACATTAACACTTCAGTATAGCTTTTTGTTTCTTTACTATGGCTAAGTAATTGAAAGCTGAAGTCTGGCAAGATTCAGGGTGCTTTTACATGGTGACTGTTTGCAAGTGAATTTTTCCTGTTCTTACACAATAAAAATCCAGTTGCAAAACACATTATTTAGTGTGTGTGAACACATCCTATGGCTGCCCTGTTGCTTGAGATGGAATGGCAGCTATGCTAACCTTTGCATGTGCACTGAATGAAGTATAGTTGCGATGGAGCCATCTCCTCTTGCTTCTCTGCTCCAGTCTTTTTCCAGCAAGATGATGAGCACATCTTGCTGATCTCATCCTCCTATACATGCCTTCAGGGCAGAGTGGGGCAGTGCAGGGGCAGATCTTAGCTCATCAAGCCGAACATTGGTATCTGAAAAAGCGTGCATACGAAAGCTTGTACCTTTGTTGGTCTTAAAGTTGCCACTGGACTCAAACTTTGTTCCATTGGTTTCACTGTACATTTCGTCTTAACCTGGTGTAAATCATCAGTCCACACTGAAGCACTTTTTCCCAAAGTTATTTTTTATTTCCACAAGCCATTATTAAGTGCAAAGCCCCTACAGTCTTCCTCAGAGCTCATTAAAACTCTGCCCTATTGATTGTGTATTAAGTTAATGTTGCTGTAAATAGGATCTGTAATGGCTATGCTGCGTTGAGTTCTCTTGCTTCACTGATAACCAGATTTGGGTGATGGGGAACTCAAATGGTGGATTCATATCCCATAATAATTATTACAAAAGAGGGCTCTGTTGGTGTAATAAGTATATTAATCAAGTAAAGCTGTAGTTCATTCATCTGTAGGGTGCCAATTTTGATCAGTAAAGGAAATTTTAATTGGGCAGGGAAGGGCCAAACTAGGCATGACCAGGGAAATCTTTGATTTTTCTCTGTGTATTTTTTAAAGCTAAAAACAGCCTCTCCAGTTTAGATCAATGCTTTGATGCATGCTGTTTTTCAACACAAGCTGTTCCCTAGAGCTGTTATGCACCCTAAAAGGGGAGGTGAACAAATATTGCAGGGTTGTTGAGCTCATCTGTTACCTGGACTCGATCAGACATAAATGGAACTTTGTGGGGCCGGGCCACTTGTGTCATATGTAATGCCAGGTAGTAGAGATATAAACTTTATAAAGGATGCAAACAACACAATTAAATATATATTTTATTTAAAATACAAACATGCTTAAAACTCTTGTGATATCTTGTTTAAAATTGAAAGATGGGGGAATAGTGGGATTTGGCAATCCAATTTTTAACCCCACTTCTGGTCTACTCAGATTGGCAATGGCTTTCCAGTGTACTATCCCCCTTTGGCTGTGGCTTCCCAGGTTAAAGTACTCTTTAGGCACCAGTTCTTGGGTTTATTCAGCAGACGCAAGCTGGCTCAAAGCATCAACCCTTTATTTGCAAGGAGACCATTCCAGCAAGCAACAGCTTCAACTGGCCATACAAACACTGGAAGGTGAAATGAGCTCCACTCCATTGAAATACCTTGCAGCGCATACAAAGTTGCAAGGAAAATACATAATGGATTTTCCATTAATGTCTCAGGGCCCAGATAGGCTACTCCCTCAAACCAAGATTTATCATTACATCTCAGTACTGGCTAGGGTTGCCAAATCCTCTTTGTCCCAGAGCGGGGAACTTCCACGCACGTGACACAATGACGTCACCCAGAAGTGACGTCATCATGCTTGCAATGCCACACACAGTTGCTCTAGGCATTTCCAGGAAAACTCTATGGTTTCCCCAGATGCTCTAGCCATTTGGGAGGGGAAAACTCTATGGTACCTATCATACCATAGAGTTTTCCCCTCCCAAATGGCTAGAGCGTCTGGGAAAACCATAGAGTTTTCCAGAAAATGCCTAAAGCGGCCGCTGTGCACCATCGCTGGCACAATGATGTCACTTCTGGGTGACATCATCGTGCTGGTGACATAGAGAAAGGTTTCCCCCACCGGCCCAATGTGGGCCGGCGGGTTGGGAACCTCCTGGGTGGGGGAACCCCGTCTTGACCGGGGGCTTGGCAGCCCTAGTACTGGCTAGTTCTAAATGTCTGTTGGTATTCAGGCACAATTAAGTAAGATATAGTGAATGCTTCACAGAGTTAAATTTTCTGAAATAGTTTAACCAAATTCAAGCATCAGTTATAGAAGGATCTTTCATGGAGAACTGAGGAAACAGCTTCCAGTGCAATTCTAAGCAGAGTTATAACCTTTTAAGTCCATTGAAGTCAATGGGGTTAGAAAGGCATCAGTCGTAGGGTTCCACTGTTAGTTAATACAATTTATTTTCTGCTCCCCTTGCACGTCAAAGCCATACATAAACTTAATAAACAGATAAAACAGATCCATAGACTTTAGTGTCCAGATGCTTTCAGTTTACTTGTTTGGGGGGGGGGGTCAGAAACTCAAGTCACACCTTCGGTATAAGCAACCTGGAGATCAATGGAGACTTTGGGTGGGTGGATTTGGAAAAGTGAAAGAAAGTAAGCAGTTTGAAAATTCCGTCTCTTCATCCCACAAATGTGTGAATCTGGAATTCTCTAATCTTAAAAGGTTCTTGAGCAGGCTAACTTCCTCATTTCCTCTTTAAAAAAACCTTTAACTGATTCTCAGCTATTGTGACCAGGTTACCACTTTATAAGATCCAGCAGACAATTGGATCTAGTACCAGTTAACCCACAAGGTGCCCTTGAACCCAAGATCAGTCTGCTAAACTTGGAGTGGACAGATTCAAAATGCCACGCTGTAAGGATAGATAAAAGCAGTAACCAATTGCACCTTTAAGACCAAGTTTTATTCAGAATGTAATCTTTCGCGTGCTCTAAGCAGACTTCATCTTGGGAACCCTAGTTAAAGAAGTCTTCCGTGTCTTACAGTTAACTAGTAGCCCACTTTTGCTTATGCTTAAGTATACTTAGACTAGAAAGCCTTTGGTGGTTTCATTGTTTTCAAAACTGCTGTGCATGTTGTAAATTGGGTAATACTAGAAGGTAAACCATGTTTACCTGTGGACCACTAGCCAGTTTCTGGAGAATGCCTGATTCCTGAGGGTTACTTTGGCTGTTGGGCAAACTCTGCTCTATTGACAGTGTGTTAAGTAAATAGGATCTCTCTATATATATGATCTTTATTGGCTGGGCTATGTTCTGAGTTCTCTTGCTTCACTGAAAGATGAACAAGGTGGACTTTGATGTGATCCTGCAAAATGCTTTTTATGTTCTGAAGTGAAAGTACGCAGAATCATTTATTAGTGCTGCCTTAACTCTAAGTGTATCCATTTTTTCTTTGTACATTTATAAGACATTGGCTGGATCTTGGAGGTTCCAAAACAAACAACAACAAAAGAATAGATCACATGAAACTGGACTGAATCCACTTTTGCTGTAGGTGTGAAATAAGTATCATCATCATCAATTAGACTCCTCTTGATTTTACAGGAATGAAGAACCAGCTGTCAGTACCTTTCCTTTGTTCAAACCGGTTCTTTGCACTTTTTAAAAAAACTTAGTTGACTGAGTGGTGTTGACATAGTGGCTAATTGCTTTGGATTGTATTCTGTTTGTTTTTATCTTTTCTCTAATTAACGGAAATCATATTCCTCATTCGCTCAAAAATGAAAGGTTTTTGCATTCTAACACAATGTTCAAGTAATTAGTCATGTAGATTATGTTATGACGGTTGCAGAGAAGATTGGGTGAAAGTTAGATGCACTTTGGGAGTAATTATTACCTGCTTATTTTTTAACATATGGTAAAATTTAATGTCACCAAGGGAAGGAATTTCCTTTAAAATGGCTTTATTGAACAATGCAAGGGTTCTTAGCAGATCTGTTTGTTAAAGTCTGTGTGTTTCTATTTATTTATTTCATTTATACCCCACTTTGCTCCCTAATGGGATATCAAAGTGACTTACATTCTGCCCCTCACCATTTATATTGTGATGTAGGTTAGTCCTGGGCTTTTTTGTAGGAAAAAGTCCAGCAGGAACTCATTTGCATACTAGGCAAATGTCACCATTGTTTTGTACAGGGTTTTTTGGTAGAAAAAGCCCAGCAGGAACTCATTTGCATATAAGGCCATACCCCCTGATGCCAAGCCAACTGGAACTGCGTTCCTGTGTGTTCCTGCTCAAAATAAGCCCTGGGTTAGCCTGTGTGTGTGACTGATTCTTACAACAATCAAGTGAGGTAGGTTAGGCTGAGAGTATGTGACTGGCTCAAGGCAAGCTGCAATGGCAAAGTAGGGATTTGATCCTGGATCTTTAGATCCTAGTCTCACACTCTTAACCATTGCACCATGCAGGGGTTTTTCCTAGAGTATTTAATTGCTCACTTTCTTACCTTTCTTATCTTTCACCAGCGTATATATCATAGTGGTTGGTTTGGTTACTGAGGCTTATGTGCCCATTTTCTCTCCCCCCCCCCCTTTTCAAATGATGGAACTCTAAAATTTGTATCATAATGCCACACATCCTTCATATAGACAGGCTTTGCTTTAATGAGCGGAACCTGGGCCATGGCAAATGTGTATTAGCTGTTCATTGTAAGAGATGAGGAGCCAAACACAATACATTGGAAAGGCTGCCTGTGGCATCTCTAGATGAGAGAAGAAACTTTCTCCTTACATGGGACAAAAATACTTGACTCTGCTCATTCTTTTTAGCTAAATTTTATTTTATTATTTGATTCATTTGTACCCCAGTTTTTTCCCTAAAGAGGATGCAGAGTGGCTTACACCATTCTTCTCTTTTCCATGTTATTCTCACAACAACCCTGTGAGGCAGGTTAGGCTGAGAGACTGTGACTGGCCCAAGTTCACCCAGCGAGTTTCCATGGCAGTGGATATTCGAACGCAAGTCTCCCAGATACAAGTCCACCACTCTTAACATCTTAACCCTGAGCCACTTGTGGGAAGGGCGGGATATAAATCCCAAATAAATAAATAAATCTACACCACACAGGCTCTTTGATTGTGAAGAAGGACCTAAGTGGAGTGCAAAATCTGACTGTACTAAACACAAGCTTTTGGATCAGTATTTCAAAAATAAACATCTACGGCACCTTTAGCTTTCTAAAAGTTATTTTTGGAATGTGTGTGTTTTATACAAAGTCCTTAAAATGGCATATAAACAAAGCTATAAAAAGATACCAAAACATTAAAAATGGCACCAAACTGTCTATTAAAAACAAACTGAAACCTAGCAGCAGTGGGAGAGAATGAAGCATGATAAAAAGAGCTAAACCCGAGGGAAATTGTAATAAATACCATTTAAAGGCATGAAAAAACATAGCTTACTTTGCCTGGCATCAGTGTTAATTGGGGAGGGGGGCGAGAGGGGACAAAGTGACCATGCCTAGGAAGAAAACTCCAGTTCTCTTTTAGGGGCTGTCACAGAAAAGGCCATGTTACTGGTGGTCTGGACTAGGATAAGGGCCCGAACAGGGCTTTTTTTCTGGAAAAAGAGGTGCTAGGACTCTCAAGAGAGAATTGAAGGAGAAACACATGGGTGCCCCTCATGAACTTTTAAACTTTTGGGGGGAAGAATTTTGTTTCTGTAAGAGATTCTGGAACTCCATTCTGCTGTGTTCCACCAGAAAAAAAGCCCTGGGCCTAAATGTGTTTGCCCCAGTTTCATCCTTGAAAGTGAAGTAGAAAGAGCATCTAAGATCATGTTGGCAGATATCTGTGATTATTTGAATAAACTAGGGCGATGCTTGCTTGTTAGTCATTTTATTTACTTTATTTTATCAAATTTATATCCCGCTCTCCCCTAACAAGCTCTTCTTGAATAGATGTTTTTTCAAGGTGCTGGATGAAAAGCCAAATGCAAGGGTACTGGGATGCTTTGAGAATCTTTACTGCTTTTTCTTGCAGCCTAAAACAGTAAAGGAAATTCAGCCATTTCCTACTGTTTGTGGTGAGTGATAGAACTGGAAATCTGAGACTCTGGCTAGCAAGTGCTGGTGGTGTTGCTGCAGGTACCAGGGGTGGTGATGTCATTTTAGCACACCTGGCCTCACTTGTGGTAGAGCACCCATTATCTCACTGCCAGCGCAGTGGTCTTTAGTGGTATCCAGTCCCTGGCACCTCCAGAGAAAAGCCTGTTAGGTATGCAAAGTTGGGAAAGACCTCTTCCTGAGACCTCAGAGGTAGGGATGGCTGCTCATCTCCAGACTACAGCTCCCCTAGAGAAAATGGATGCTTTGGAGGGTGAACTCTATGACATTGTACTCCACTGAGATCCCTGTCCTCCCCTGGCTCCATCCCCAAATCTCCAGGAGTCTCCCAACCAGTGGATGGGGGGAACCTGCCAGTTCTACTCGTAGGGCAGTAGCCTTGAATCTGAGTAGACAGTACTGGGGCAAGGGACCATTGGGCTGACTCACTATATGGCATTCCATATGTTCACATGTTTCCTGAAAGACAGCACTTGTACATTGGTCGGGATCTGAACTTTAAAAAAAGCATCCATCTAGAAATTAAATTATCCCTCCCCATGGATTAAAAAAAATAAAGATGTACATTTTCTCGATTTTATCTTTAAAAGAATAAAAACGTTCCAACTGTTCAGATATGAATAAAATCTGCACTTGTCCAATTTGATAAAGTCCCTTTGCTCTTTCTCTATTAAATACCCCTAGGGGACACTGTCAGAATGATAATGCCTTGTTCGAGCAACCGACCAATTTACTGCTTCTCAAGGGGAAAGCAAGGAAAGAGAAAATCTTATTTCAGACATGCTAGCAAGGAAGGCTTGGGGCAGCCATCGCCTGTTTATCCTCTTGGGGTTTGGGGGTTTGATGCCTCTCCCTGGGTCACAAAATACAATGTTCTGTGTTATGGCACTGCATTATGTAAAGCCATAGGTCTCTGCCATGATCAATTATTTCTTGTTTTCTTAGGAGGAGGGGAGAGAGGGACATGATCCAACAGAAAAAGCTACAGGAAAAAGCAGTTGGAATTGTCAAGGGGGTAGAGGCAAGTTCTCTGTAAGCAATGGCTAAAGCATTTTGCAGCTTCCCCTCCCCCTCCAACTAAATACCATTACACTGGGGCAGAATATATGTTGATAGAATCATAAACAGAATACAGAAGTTGGGGTCATCCAATGAAGTGAATTTATTATCGCTTAAAGATTAATAAAAGGAAGAACTTCATAGAACACATAATTCATGGGGAGAATTACTACAAAAATTAGGTGATAGCCAATAGTTTAGACTGGGAAACCCAATCTTTTTGAGTGTGTGGGCATCTTTGGAATGTTGGTATAGTAGGGTTGCCAAGTCCAATTCAAGAAATATCTGGGGACTTTGAGGGTGGAGCCAGGAGATTTTGGAGGTGGGGCCAGGAGACATTAGGGGTGGAGCCAATCCCCAGGTGGGGGCAGGGGATCCCCCGGTTTGGAGTGAAGATCCTTGTGCTGTGGTGGCAGCTGCTGCCAAAGCAACATTTTTTAAAACCAACAAGGCCACTCAAATCGCCATTGATCGATCAGAAGCCTTGCTGGGCATAAGCTCCTTCTGGCCCCACCCACTTCCTAAAAACAGTTGGCAGATGCCAGGCATGGTGTTGGTGGACATTATGGTCCCCATGAGCACCACACTGGGGACTCCTGGTTTAGATAGTTTTTAAAAGGACTGGACACATTCACAGTCTCTAAATGAAAGTTCCACATGGAGAGAGAGTGTATCTCTCTAAATACTAGATGCTACCGTCAGATGGGATACCCTGGGTCAGTATGAGCATTTAGTATGTACAATTAGCTCCATATGGGGAATATGAAGTGTTCTGGGAGAAACTGTACCATGCCATTCCTGTGACCATTCCCAGATGACTATACTAGCCCTTTTTCATATGTTATGCCACTGGTGTTGTGACCATGTATATAGAACAAAGAGCTACCTCCCGGGGATGCACAATTACCATTTCTTCTGAAAGGGCTAATGAGTGGATTAATCTGGGGTTTGGTATGCCTGTTCTGAAGCTGGAATATGCAAATATTGCTTCATTCACACAAAAAAGGGATTGTGTGTGTATCATGGGGATCACGTATACTGTGTTTGTTCTATAGGGCTGAAAAAAATAGCAACTGAATAGCAGCTACTGTCTGTCATTCTGACTTCAGCTTATGGACAGTGAATTAATCGCAACAGTCCAGAACAGGTTACATTATTCACCAGAAATCTATTTAGGAGCCACCAAATGGGAAACAAAAGAGTTGACTGGAATCAGGTTGTCGTACAGCCATTTTTCATGTGGAATCCATCCCCTTTCTTCATATTGTAGCTTTTTCAAGAACTGAGACTTTTCTTGATAGATGTCCCTCCCAAAGTCTGCTTGAATTCAATCATACATTTGCACCTGAAGGCAAGAACAAGTTACGCTTGGTCACTGTAAACTGTTGCTCCAATTTAATGTGATGTGACAGTGAAGACATAATCATTGACTATGTAATTGCTTTGGGAAGTGAGAAATTCAGTTTGCACCACTGGTGGCTTTTTAACAGTGATTGCTGTGCAAGTGAATTTTGCTTTGATAATCCTGTAAAGCATTAATGTATAAAACTTCCTTTTGATTGGCTTGTTCAGCGATCTATAACACCGTCTATATGCTTTCTCGACAGCAGCTGCATGCTGAATAGGCAACATCAAGACATTCTCCTCTCCCCATCCCTGGTCAATAAGAGAAGTTCAGGCATCTTATTCAGGAAGGAAAGGAGAGATGCACATAGAGTACCCTCAAATGTAATTGTACTTTGTCTGTCACATGTTGTCACCTACCCTCTTCCAAGAATCTTGAAGTGGTGTGCATGGGGGGTTTTTTGCTCCTGTTTTACCATCACAGCCACCCTATGAGGCAGGTAGAGCTAAGAGAGGGTGACTGTCACAGAATCATCGAGTTGAGCAGGGATCTGAACTGGGGTGGGGTGTTTCACAACAGTGCTGGTACATTGCATTAACCACTACGTTGCATTGGCTTTTCTGATTTCTTTGGTATTTAATGTACAGGAGTTATAATCTTATTTCTTAAAACTGGGAAGGAGGACGTTACATAAAGTATTTTTGATGTGTGTAGATTTTATAGATCATGAATCTAGAATAGCAATTAGCATTTCTACCCCACCACTACCCCATCACCTTGTTTCAAATCCCAAGTCATATTTTTTCAAATGTTTCTTTCCAACCATTAGGTCTGTTTAAAATATAGACTGAGGAAGTAAATAGGCTTTAGGCTTACGCAAGGATGACCTGGAGGCTCCATGTGGTCCACACCTGCCTTAAAGCTCTAACCTGCTTCTAAAGCGTTTGTGTATGCTTGCAATTTAAGCTATGGTCTCAGAGGGGAGGGAAGAAAGGAGAAGTAATATTTTAATAAGCATTACTGCGTTGACCCCGTTGGGCTATGTATTTTTGCATTTTAATTTGCCCCTTAATTTACAAGGGAGAGAAAATGGAAATAAGCCTTCCTAGTTGCCGTGGTCATACAAACCTTTGAGACCTACCTTTACCCTCAGGCTGCACAATGTAATCTATTTTGACCTATTTTTAATTTCTTCTGTATACTTTTATCTTTCTACTTCCTGATCTCTCCTTTGTCTGCCTTCATCTTCCTCCTATTAAAAAAAAGATGGCGAGTCACACTGGTAGCTGGGGAAATGGGGCTATAGTACTATTGGTGTAGATTGTTTTAAAGGATATGTGATGTGGAGCTAGTTGTATTTGTGTGTGTGAGACTAGAAATGTAGTCAGTTTATGCTTAATACTTAGAAATCTAATTCTGAAAATATGCTTATAAACCAGAACGACATGTGCACTAGTCTTCTTTTGCATTGATCCAAAGGCTTTATTTAATTAATGCATTCATATCCTGCCTTCCCACCTCAGTGAGACACCAAAGACAACTATTGGCTTTAAAAATCAATGCAACTGAATCATGAATATAAAAATTAAAAATCAAACAGCTATCCAACAAACAGTTTTATACAGAGAAGGGAAGGGGCGGATGAGACAGGCCTTTCTGAGGAGTGAAATTCTGTAGCCAGCGTACCACTGATTGAAAAATTTCTGTTCCTAATGGCTGCTTGCCTAATGCAATGTAGTGATTAGAGCAGGGGCGTCAAACATGTGGCCCAGGGGCTGAATCAGGCCCCCGAGCAACAGGCTCTTGTCTGCTTCCTTCTCCCTCTCTCTTGCTTCCTTCTGCATCTCAACTTGCTTTAGTCTTGTTTGTCTGTGTACTTTAAAAAGTTTATATCTCTGCTACCTACTCATAAATAGATACACTCATGGCATGGCATGGCCTGACAAGGTCTCGTTTATGTCAGCTCTGGCCCTCATAACAAATGAGTTCGACACCCCTGGATTAGGGTGTTGGACCAGGATCTGGAAGACCCAGGTTTGAATCCCTACTCAGCTGAGGAACCTTGCTGGATGACTTTGGGCTAGTCACACCTTCTCGACCTAATGCACCTCATAGGGTTGTTGTGATGTTAAAATAGAGGAGAACGATGTAAGTCGCATTGGGGCCCCATTATTGTAGGGTTGCCAATCCCCAGGTGGGGGCAGGGATCTCCTAGTTTCGAGGCCCTCCTCCTGCTTGGTCATCAGAGAGCGGTGGGGGTGGGGAGGTAGAGGGAAATGTCTGCTGGGCACTCCATTATTCCCTGTGGAAACCGATTGCCATAGGGTATAATGGAGAATTTATCTGTATCTGGGGCTCTGGGGGGGCTGTTTTTTGAGGTAGTTGCACCAAATTTTCAGCATAGCATCTGACACCTCTCCTCAAACACCCCCCCCCCCAAAATTTCAAAAAGATTGGACTGGGGGGGGTCCAATTCGATGAGCCCCAGAAGGAGGTGTCCTTATCTTACATTATTCCAAATGGAGGGGAGGCATTTAAAAGGAGCATGGTCCCTTTAACTGTGATGGCCAGAACTCCCTTCAGCATTCAGTTGTTCTTGTCACACCCTTACTCCTGGCTCCACCGCCAAAGTCCCCAGTTATTTCTTGAATTGGACCTGGCAATCCTACCCCATTGGAATGAAAGGCAGGATATAAGTAAAGTAAATATATAATGTAAAGTCAGTGTGTTGCTTTATAGCCCAGTACAAGTCCACATCCTTCTGTTTAACAATAAATGTTGAGCACCTTGTTGTTGCACATGTTGCTGTGCTATCGCTCAAAACTCTTATGCATCCTCGGCCATTGGTTTTATTGCTTCCTTCAGCCAAGAGGGAAAGGTGGGGCATCAATAATTTAGTAAAGAAAATAATGTGGATTAATTTTCAAACTAGACTCTACTATTTTACCTTCCCCCCATCAGCTTGTTTACTTGATATGCTGCTGAATACTTGCTTTTTTTAATGTTCTCCAATATAAAGCTCTCAAATATTCATTGCACTCCTCGTTGCAGAAACCAGAATGTTTTATTGCCGACTTCATGTCTCCTAGGAGCTGGCATTGCTACTTTTGTTGTTGCAGTTGTTGTTTAAGTGTGTTATTACCTTTTTCGTAGTTTGTTGTATGGTATTTAGTTTTGGGGTGATGTGAAATAAGCCAGTGGACTAGAACTCTGGAGACTTGTCTATGTAGTTGGTCTGATAACTATTATTGGTTTTGGTTTCTTTGTCTTGATTCTGCCTATGGTTAGAAAAAAAGTACAATAGAAATAATTGCAAGCTAAAACCCAGAAAGACTTTGATGGAAAGAAGCGTATCGCTCTTAGTCAGTCCTTGTTTTTCTGCAGAGCAGTTGCAGACCTGCTGCTAGCAAAGGCCATTGAGGCCTTAGGGTTGCCAGCTCTAGGTTGGGAATTACCTGGTGATTTTTGGGGTGGAGCCTGAAGAGTGCAGGGTTTGGGAAAGGAGGAGGACCTTCAATGGGGTATAATGCCATCGAATCCATCTTCCAAAGAGGCCATTTTCTCCAGGGGAACAGATCTCTGTTGCCTGGAGATTGGCTGTAATCCCAGAAGATCTACAGCCACCACCTGGAGGTTGGCAGCCGTGTGAGCCTAGTTTTCATCGGTGTGTCAAAGGCGGTAGGGAGCCATTGGTTTCCCAATCTCCAGGTCCCAGAGCGGGATCCCTGACTTTTGCAGACTCCTTCCTGACATGGCTGCTCCCAGTGAGCTGCTAAAAGGAAGGGAAACCAGCTCAACAAAGGGAGGGTTTGCTTTACATTCCTTTTAGAAGTTATTTAATCTGTGAGTAAATTGTCCCAGTAAGATAACAAAAATGTGGGATTGCAAACATTTTATTTTGGTTGCTGTGTGTGTGTGTGTGTGTGTGAGAGAGAGAGAGAGAGAGAGAGAGCAGCTGATGGGGATGAGGAAATGAAAACTGTATTCAGGAGAACTGCACTGCTGTATTTTTATTTATTAATTTTAGGGAATGTGAAAGTCTCCTGGCTTAACCCCAGATATTTTCTGAGTTAGACTTGGCAACCCTAGGGAGCCTGTATAGTTGGGAGGTGTTAGGTCAAAATAAGAGCAAAGAGATGAACAAGGGAATGGTCGGAAAAGGCCGGTTCTCTGGCAAGAGGTCACAAAGGAAGATGGTAGACAAACCAGGGAGCTTTCTGACCTCAGACCAGCCCATGGTCAGGGGTGAAGAGGGATGTTGTGATGAGGTCAGAGAAAGGCAGTCCTAGAGTGATGCAGCTCAAGGAGAACCCCACATAGCCTCCACCACACACCCTGGAATAGAAGTTCTGCAGGACTTCTCCATGTATGGGTGCTTTATGGTGGCAAGGATGGAAGGCTCCCTTCCCTGAGTAGTACATATCTGTTTGAAAAAGGCTTGCTTACACACAGCAGAAGCTTGATTGTGGGTTTTCAGACAGCAGTAGTTGCTGTCACCCTAGAACAAGTGTTCCCATCATTGTGCCTGTGGATGCTATGGCACCCACTGACACCTTCTTTCGTTCTCGTTCATCCTTCTTTCTCTGGGTACTTTTTTCATACTCCCTCTTCTCCCCTTGCACTGTGGCTTCCTCTGTGTGTGTGGCTCTGCCTTCTCCAGCAGCCTTTGTTGTTGTTGCCCCCACTGCCCTGTGTCAGAATCCAAAGGGGTCCATAGGGTGAAAAAATTTGGAGACCCCTGCCTTAGAAGTATGAACTGGTTTGCTTGTTCTGAGCAAGCTGCATTCGTGACTGGCAAGCCAATGCCAAGAATACATTCGTGGCTGGCAAGCCAATGCCAAGAATACTGAGGGTGAGCAAATCTTCCAAGACCTGCATGTTTCTCAGGAAAACCCCAAGTGACTGAGAACACAAAACACCTCCCTCTGCTTTGTTCCTACTACATTTCTATGCATGTGAACCAGACTGAACCTAATGTGATGGTTCTTTGGTGGAACCCAGGAAGAGGCCGTGGCTTAGTGGTAAGCATCAGCTTCACATGTAGAAGTTCCTGGTTGAATTCCTGGCATGTCCAATCAAAAAGTTCCACTGTTCCTTCTAAGCTGAGTTAGCATGAGCTAGCTCATAGGGGTTTTTTGCCTCTGGCTCACACATTTTTGTCTTAGCTCAGGAAAAATGCCCCCAAAGCAAGCTAGTTTATGCAGTAGCTCACAACTTTAATGCCAGTAGTATAATTTTTGCTTACAAGACTCCACAGCTTAGATGGGAGTATTGGTAGTTGGTGTTGTGAAAGCCTTCTGCCTGAGTCCCTGGATAGCCACTAGCCATCTGAGTACACAGTACTGACCTTGATGGACTGATGGTCTAAATCAGCTTCATGTTCAAAGCATTGCCCCTTTTACAAAGAGGTTTGCACACTTCCATTAACACTGTGTTTTGTTGTTGTGTGTTTTTTTACCTTTGCCAGGAGAGAAAGTTCGGCTGGTTTAAAGCAGGCTGTCAGTACAATGTATTCAAAGCGTTTGAATAAATCGAGTGTAATCTAAAAGCTGCCTCTAGTTTAATGAAGCTGAGTGAAGCAGAATGTAACACAAGGGACCCATGTTCCATTTCAAATTGACTTAATCTTAGAACCTTTTCTGGCTGCTTTTATGGTGTCAATTTTACCCTGAGAATTTCTGTACCTTGAAATAGCTGTGTAGAAAATGTACGGCTTGTGAAGAAGAGATCTGAGGTTATTTGCAGCGACCATGCATATGTTAGCAGAAGTGTATGTAACCTTCAGAATTTCTTTGTCCAGAACGAAAGAACAGAAGTTACTTTGACTTTTTTGCTAATGGGAATTTAGCTAACTATATCGGGCTGTGTGAAAATATTGAGTACTGCCGCTGTGTATATTTCACAGTCCTTGCAAATCGAGAAAAAGTAAATAATTTTGGTTCTTGACTCAAAGTAAGAACCTAAGTGTTTCATGTGTCTTGCGTGGTTGTAGTTTGGAAAGTTAGATCAGGAGTGATTTTGTATTACTTGATTCATTGTTAAAATTAGGGCTACCAGACCCTGCCTCTCCACCATGTGCAGTGACATGTCTGTGTCACTGCCCATGTCACGTCTGGGACTTCGAGGGCAACACTCTGGCAAAAGCTCTATGGTAGAAGCCAAATATCATAAGAGTTTTTGCCCAAATACCAGAGTGTTTGCCCTGGCCTTCACTTCCAGCTCTAATGGCCACATCACTGTAATTGGATGGGCCTTCCTACTGCTCCTAGAAAGTCCCTTCCCCATCCCCCACCGATTGCCAGGATACATACCACTTGCATGACTTGCCAAGTGAGCAATAGCCACTTACATGGCTGACCAAGTGTGCAAATAGCTAGATTAAAGCCCAGTACCATCTTAGAGACCAACAAGATTTTCAGGGTATAAGCTTTCAGGAGTCAAAACTCCCTTCCTAAATGTGGAATATTAGCCGCAAAAATGGAGCATCATTACAACCTGTCTTTTTTTGTTGTGTTTTAGAAACAAATTTCTAGTTCTCACAAGGTTGAAGATGATTATTAAATCATACAAACAATGCCTGGAGAAGGACTGGATGGGATAGGATTCCAAATTTAAGGTGGGTGGGGTTGGAACTTCAGTGTCCTGCATAAGCCACTCTCTTGTCCATGATTACCAAAAGCAGTAGAAGATGATGATATTGGATTTATACCCTGCCCTTCACTCTGAATCTCAGAGTCTCAGAGCACTTTACAATCTCTTTTGCCTTCCTCCCTCGCAACAGACACCCTGTGAGGTAGGTGGGGCTGACCCAAGGCCATTCCAGCAGCTGCAAGTGGAAGAGTGGGGAATCAAATCCAGTTCTCCCAGATAAGAGGCCACGTATTTAACCAGTACACCAAATTGGCTCTCAATATTCATTATGCAAACTAAGCACATGTATGCTAATACGAGTCCCAGTCCTTAGCTGGAAGACACATTAAGAAAGTGGCTATGCTGGTGTTAGCGTGCCCTGGCTCTGGTCAGTGCCCGGAAGGGAGGTTTCCAAGCTACTTTGAACTTCACAATGGAGGAATGGTGACTAGAATGTAAAGACTAGAAATGTAAAGACTAGAAATAATTCACATAATTGGTATGACTTATATAGATTGTACAATTTCACTTGCCTCATTCAGAGCTTGGATAGATGTGTATATTTTGTTTCCACACATTGACTTAGATGGCTTTTTAAAAAGGGTAGAATTGACTTTTTAACAGCCATAAGCCATGACAGCTTTTCCTCCAACTGTCTCTGTATTTCACAAAAAGACTGTTTCCAGGTAGTAAATCACTACCCCCATTCCATCCCTATTGTTGCCTCTGGGGAAAATTAATACTTTTAGCATGAGTCATTAGAGTTGTCATTCTTGAAGGTATAACTCTCTCCCCAGCGTTTAAATATCTCAGCACAGGATAGATGCATCTTGTGTCTATTGCATATACGTATAAACATATTCACATGCACATTATTGTATCATGTGTTTACATGCTGATTGTTATGTGTCCTGAAGTATATTTTTGAAGTGTGGATAGCTATATCACAATTAGGTATGTCTTAGAACATAAGAGAAGCCCTTACATGAACTTGCTAGAAGTATTTGACTGACCTCTGTCTGATCCTACACTCCTCCTACCTAGTGGCACTGTCTCTACCCCACCCAGCCTTCTGAATGAGACTTTCATTTGCTGCCACCCTTACTTGTGGAAATCTGAGTGTTGTCCACCCCTGAAATTCTCAAGCTAGTGATATTCAGTCAAAATTAAGGACAGCTCTGACGTTCCCATTTGGATGAAGCATCAAGTTGAGATGCTTTGAGTTCATCCACAAATAACCCTCGACAGCCTGTTTGAGGAGGGAAGTGATTGCAAGTGTTTGCTGCACCACTGTGACCATCGGCACACAACTGCGCAATGTAGAGAAGATGGTATCAAATGGCATCAAGTTCTGTCTCAGAAGGGGAGGGCTGCAGCTGTAACTTGGCTAGAATTTTTCTGGTAGTACAGAAAGGATCCAAGAGGTCCAAGGGGGATAATCAAAATGGCATGCTCATCCATGGTAGTTAAAATGATGCACAGTATACTGCACAGAGACCATGAAGTACTAAAAACAGGTTGCATAACTGTAACTCGTTCTTCAAGTGGTCATCTGTGCATTCATTTCCCATGGCAGGTAAGTATAAAGTTTGGGGTGGTGTCCTCAAATTGGATGGAACTGAGCAGGAGAAGTGCACTTCCTCCTCTTCAGGTATGTGTGTTGTGTCGCCATACTGAAGGGAAGGGATTTCCTTGCCTTTTCTGTTTTGCCCCTACCTACTGAACACAATACAGTGGAAGCAGGCAGGACTGTCCTGACTTTGTAGCACAGATAGTCCCACACATCTTCCTGCTTCTTGCCTTAGCATGCTGTCAATGAGCCAAGCAGCTAGTCAGTTATCCATAGTTTAACTGGGTTTTTCAGCAGCCCTTTCTCAAAACTTTGAGGAGGTTTACAGCGTAGATGCGATCATCAACAGTATGCATTCCAAAGTGCAACATATAAAACTGTAAGTTGCATAGAAACCAGCCAGTTAAAACCAATATCTAACCTGCATCTTGTTCAGCCTTGTGTGCTGTTGCCCAGCACCAATGGAAGAGTCTTACAATTCTTTCCACATGAAGCTCAAGCAGGGAGAGAGCTCCATGGTTGGAAAACACTAGCTGACTCCCATTTCAGTAATGTCTTCCCTGTAGGCAACTAGGTATGGTAGAATGACTGGATCATGTATAGAAGAAGGAATTTGGGCTGGTGCAACTTGCCATGTCAGCATAAGAGGGTTGCCACCTCTTTTCAAACCCCCCCCCCACTAGGGCTCTTATCCTTTAAGAACTACACAATTGGTTGGAATTTGATAGGGAGAAGCCTTCTTAGTAGTACACTCCGTTGTGAATAACAGCTTTGATTCCTGGAACTGCGCCTGTTGACTACCTATTGAAAGCAAAGTAGCTTTTGTTGAGAGATGGGGGAGGAAAATGTGCTAATATTTTGCCCTTCCTCCTCCAAGGAGCTCATGGGGTGTACATCATTCTCGCATGCTCTATTTTATCTTCACAAAGCCTTATGAGATAGGCTAGACTGAGATTGACTGGCTCGAGGTCACTCAGCAAGCTTCGTGGTAGAGTGGGAATTTGAATCGGAGTCTGTCAGTCTGATTGTGACATCGTCATCCCTGCACCAAGCTGACTTGTGCCCCTTCCCTCTCTCCATGAAACACCATGTACAATTGGGTACAACATAAATAAGTAATTAAGTGCAGTGTGATGTGCATTGTCTGTTCCTTGCTTTATCTCACAGATAGAAACAGCAGTCTTGGCTAGCCCTCTTTATATCCCAACTTTTCCAGTTGTTTAACTAACCACAAGTGCTGGGTAGCAACATATGCACAGCACCTGGGCCTGGCAATTTTCTGGAGCCGCTAGACAGCTCCAGCTTCTGAATTCATTTGGATGACCTCAGTTCACCCTGGCTGCTGGCTGGCTCTCATTAGGAGGCAAAAGACTTTTGCCAGAAGACACACATTGGTACGTCTTGCACAGTTCCTTGAATAGAGCCAGCCCATTATGCTGTTCCATGAAAAGCAGGCAGTGACATTCTGCTGGAATGCTAAACTGACTTTCAGGTCATGCGCCTGACTTTCAGACGCATCCCCTTCAGTTTCAGTTTACAAGTCGAGAGTATGTTATATGGGATGTGTCTGAAACCGTGCCAAGCATGACATCCCCCTGCAATCTCAATATATAAAGTTATGGTCCTGTTCATGTCTATTTTTATCAGTAACTACGTTCTGTTTCTTAAAGCTTTGACTACGTAATCTTTGTAATATAAATGCAATAAAATTAGTGTATGCGAGAGAGAAGCCAAGGAGGAGATAGCTTGCATGCACACTGAGGGAAAGGTTTGAAGGTACTTCTGCTGGGATCTAGGTTCAAATGTCCACTCATCCATGAAGTCAGGTCTGAATTGTGCTGTGAACAACTTAATGTAGTCCCTCCTGCTTTGTAGTCTCTTTCACTGGTCCTTATAAGACACACCATAGCTCAGTCTTTCATTGTGCTGTAAAAATTAGGGCTATAGCTCTGGGATAATTTTGAGCCAGGTTCATGAGGGCCTGTGGTCTCTACTGCTAATCCTGCTAAGTTCCACTGAAATTAAACAAGCATCATCATCATTGTCATCGTCATTGTCAGATCTTTGACTGGTAGATGGTGTTCTGCAATTCAATATCTAGCCAAGTTCTTCAGAATGGCAGATGTATCTTTGCAGGGCTCTTGCTGTTCTAAGCAACACTGTCTTCTGGAGTTGAGCTGGTGTTAATTGCTGAATGCCCAGAATGTCCAGGTATTTTTGAGACTTCTAGACACTGCTCCAAGTACTCCAGTGACAACTGGCATGATGGTCACCTTCTTCTCCAGAGGGACTAGATCTGTTAGTAGGTCTTAGTATTTTGTGATCTTCTCCTGTTTTTCTTCTTATTAAGCAGTAGCCACCTCCCCTCCATACCTGAAACATGCAGCAATAATCCACTTCTTTGATTTCAGAACGCTTGTGAGAGGCAAAGTCCAAACATGAAAATATATCCCAATGTTGGGTTTACTGAGCAGAATGTTCCCCAGAGAAAGGGTATCAAGTGAGATAGAGTTGTTGTATGGTACAGTAATGCATGCTGAATTGTTCTTTTCACTAATTATACTCTCCTTAGGCCATGAAATCCCTGCACCAATTTCTATTTTCCATTCTGTGACAAAATAATATACAAAGAGGCTATGTTGGCACTTGGTTGCCAGCACTGCCTTGGCAAATGGCAGGAGATCTTGAGGATGGCATCTGGGGAGGATGTGATGTTGAGTGACACTCTAGTAATTCCTTCTAACCTTTATGGTAAAGACCATATAGACATAGGGAAATTCCTAGAATGTCACTGTGGAAGTCCAGATATAAGAAGCGTTAAAAATATTTTGAACTTGATGCATAGTTTTGTGAACCTCAGTGTAAAGGCTTAAGTTTTTTGTATGTCCATCTCTTGATAAAGATATTTATCAAAACGGGAAGTATAACAATTGAAATTCCATTGAGCAGAGGTTCTCAGGAAGCTAAAAGCTCACCCAGCAAGCAGGTTCTGTGTCTCCCTCTCCACTCCCTACCCCATACGAGCATCCTGGAACGTGGTGGCATGACATTTGCTCATAGTCCCGTTAAAGAGCCTGGAAACATCACAACATCTTGGAGGTGGGAGGCAGCCCTGAATGCAGAGTTACCAAGCAAAAAAAAGAGCAGATTCAAAACTCCAACACGAGCCCAGCCACCAACAATTCTTTTTCCTTAAAAAAGTGTTCGACTGCATTTTTTTCCCTAGGAGGGAAACAATTGATACAGCGTGTATGTGTGTGGGTGGTTGCTCAGCTTTCCTTTGCAGAAGGTGGCAGCTGAAAACACTGTGCTCTTGCTGCCTGCCTGTTTTGTCCTCGTTTGCCCCATTACCTACCCGCAAGTGCGTGTCCTGGCACTCTGAATGGTAACGCTGTTCCCTCAGGACTCCTGGGATCCTCTCCAGTGACCTAGTTTTGTTCACACAGCTCGGCATCAAACACAGCCTGGAATTTTACCATATGGACCACTGAGGGAATGAAGCCAAAAACTTGCTGTGGCAGCTGAGACTCTGCTGTTCCCATGTTAT
This sequence comes from Heteronotia binoei, assembly GCF_032191835.1. Taxonomy (NCBI): domain Eukaryota; kingdom Metazoa; phylum Chordata; class Lepidosauria; order Squamata; family Gekkonidae; genus Heteronotia; species Heteronotia binoei. The sequence goes on along the minus strand of NC_083228.1, from coordinate 123,102,317 downwards.
GGGAAATGCGGTAGTTGATGGTCAGTGGGGCTGCCAACCAGCCAGTATTTTATTGGTGTGGCCAGAAATACTATGTTTTATAGGGTAACCAAATCTGAAAAGCCGACACAAGGTTTGCCCTCAGATTCCTACAAGCTTCTGATACATGCCTGCCTTTGATTCCCAGTCTTGTTCTGTTCATAATCCACTACTCTCTCAACCCTCCATCTGCAATATGGAGATGGTAATTTTAGAATCCCTTGCAGGGCTATTGTGGGGATTACACCAAGGTAAAGTGTGTGAAGCAATTTGAATATTGAAAGTTCTGTATATATCGAATTGTGATATATGGCCCCCATCTGCAGATATCTAAATCCACAGATCAGGGCCATACCAACAATAAGTAGAATTTCCTTCAAACCTTGGGGGGGGGGGGGGGGTGCCAAAGGTTTGCAAAACAAAAATCAGAACTCTTTAAAAAAGACATTGGGTGGTTTAAATTCCTTTCCAAACTTACCATGATTAGGTGGCGGTGTCCATTGGGAGCCTCCCAGGACTGGCTGCAGCAGCCAATGGGAGCTGCTTTGGGCCTGACTTAAGGTTGCCAATTCAAGAAATATCTGGGGACTTTGGGGGTGGAGCCATAATGGAGTTCTGGCCATCACATTTAAAGGAACTGCACACCTTTTAAATGCCTCCCCTACATTAGCAATAATGAAGGATAGGGGCACCTTATTTCGGGACCCATAGAATTGGACCCCTCTGCTCCAATCGTTTTGAAACTTGGAGAGCATTTTAAAGAGAGTCATCAGATGCTATGCTGAAAATTTGGTGCCTCTGTCTTTAAAAATATCTCCTCTAGAGTTCCAGATACTTCCAGATCAATTCTCCATTATACCCCATGGGAATCGATCTCCATAGGGAATAATGAAGTGCCCGGCAGACATCCCCCCCCCCCATTTCTGATGACTGATTGTCATCTCTACTCATGAGTTGATGAACTTCCAACTTCTTCACAGTAACACAGAGCAGCCAAAGGTTCAAGCTTACCTTTCCTATGCAAACGACCTCTGAAAAGATTGTGCAACCAACGGAGGGTCTGGGCTGCTTTCACAGCCACTTGGAGCAACTATATTGTTCTGCCTGCTCCTTCCTGCCTCCATTCAGCCTTAAAGACACAGACACACCATCCCAAGAAGGAAGCCTTTCCAAGTGGAGTTTGAAGCCTCCGGAGGTGGAAAGGCACATGGTGGCTGTGGGGGCGGGGCTTCCCCTTGCCAGCCAGCTGACTGGGAGCAGGAAGGAGCCTGGGAAAGCGGGAGAACCCCCGCTGGGACCTGGGGATTAACAAGCCTAGCCTGACCATGGGGGCAGCAGCCATTGGGAGCTGCTCCAGGATGCCAGAAGCTGCTCTGACATGGCCACAGTGGACACCAGGAATTGCTCCCAGACACTACCACCACTGTGGCCGTCCTCAAAGGTGGGTAGTGGGGCCTGGGCTTATGCTGAACTTTTTAAGTATTGCAGGCCCTCTCATTGTCTAATTATTTTTCATATTAGATATTTCGCATCATTTTGTGTCTCCTTGATTTTTTTTTTATCATGGCAGTTCCAGAGGGGATCTTGTACTTGATTAAATAATGTCAATGACTGCAAAACATGGATCACAACTCCAAACTAGTTTACTTTTTGAGTGTTAGTGTTAGCTATGAGTAGAGCGGTTTCCTGTGTAAATATTATATGCTCTCCCCAGGCATTTCAGTGCATTTATGTGAGCTGACTGACTTATGTGCCGAGATAATAAGCTAGTGATTGGTGGTCTTGGTGGATGTACAACTGGTGCACAGCTGTATAGTATAGAGTGTGTGTAACCATTGTAGTTATAGATGCCAGGGCTTTTTTGTAGGAAAAGCCCAGCAGGAACTCACTTGCATATTAGGCCACACCCCTGACATCACCATTGTTTCATAAATGGCTTTTTGCAGGAAAAGCCCAGCAGCAACTTTGCATATTAGGCCATGCCCCCTGACACCAAGCCAGCATTGCTGCTTTAAAAAAAAAAAGGCCCTGATAGATGCAATTAAATTAAGTCATCAAAAATTTAAGATCTAGATTTGATTTTCCAACCCTATATATGGGCACACAAATGCCACAGTCATCAAATACTACAGAAAAACTGGACTAATCCAATCTTTGTGTGCAAAAAAGAGAATCTAGGCGTCACATGGAACTCCCCCGCCCCCGTCCATGCTTGTAAATAAAACAATGCCTTTCATGTTATCTGTATCTTAAACTATTTGTTTTCTCCTCTTTTTTTGCAGACTGTTCTATCTAATCAGAGCTTTGCAAGTTTTGATTTGTTTGCTGCTAGCAGTGTTGCTATTTTTAAGAGAGTATTTCTCCTCTTGTAAATTGTACATTACCCTAAGCATTTTTCTCTTGCAAAGGGGACTAGTAACATTTTATAAAATCACCAAATAAAACATTTTTTCTACTTACAATGCATGCTACCTTGTTATCTGTTGACCCACTTCATGCTCCATGACTTTGGTTTATGCTCAATGTTGTCATCTGCCCTGAGCCCGCTTGCAGTATAGGGCGGACTAGAAATTAACATACATAAATAAATAAATGGCAATTTCCAGAGAAGCAGTGGTATTAGTGTATTGAAGGGATAACAAAAGAAGAGGTATTTTGGATAGTAGTAGTCCTCCAGCTTGCATGCATTTTTACTCTTTCCACTTAGATGTAGCACAGAGACCTAAGCGTTCCTGGTGTGGATTTAAATAATAAATGAGCTGTGATTTTGAACCCTAATTTGTAGACTAAAGAACAAATTGTAATTTGTTGTGACATCCATTTCAGGAAAAATTACAAACTGCACCTTGTTCCCAAATGATGAATTCTTGAACCATGCCTGACTTTCAAAAGCTTAAGCATATATCAGTAACAATATTAGGGCTTGTTTTGTTATTCATGTTTAATGCAGACATATTGCTTTTCAAGCACCTATGATGTCATATCACTTCCTTACATTACGTAGAAAGTGAAGAGAAGACACAGCAAATGGCTGAAGAGTCAAATCTTGTATCTGAATCTCCAGACACAGAAATAGATGATTGGGTTGGAAGAATGCAGGCAGTTATGTATGTCATTCTAGGCTTCAGAATATTAATTCTATTGGACCCCTATTAATTTTATCATTCTAAAAGTATATTATGTACTGTAGTGTCACCATTACTTTTATTGGATGCTCTCAGGTATTCTACTTTTTCTTCTGTGAGTTTTGGGAGCATGTGTGTGTCATAATGGATAACTGTTCTCCATGTGTACCTTTTGGTTTATCTCTGTACAGACGTGTTCTGAACAGACTATATTACTCTAGTAGCACAGGTGTGGCTTCTTTCTGCCCTATGGGATTCATGTTTTTTTTTAAGTTTTAAACAATTTTATTAAGATATTTCAGATAGTCACATACATAAAAATAATACGGTTGAATGATGTATACAAAGAACTACAGAATGCAAGAAATATAACAACTAGCATTTTAAGAGTGGGATTAATGTTTTGAAAGTCCAAATGACAGACTTGCTTGTGTTCCTCCCATCCTTTCACTAATGTTTGTGGCTGAACACTTTCCTTAACCGTTTGCTGGTTTCTTCTCTTTGCCCTTAGAATAAATGTAAGGAAAGGGAATGTGATATCAAAAGTGCTTTGAAAACAATATGTCTGCCTAAAATGTGAAAAATCAGCAGTGGTGCATAAAATGTTATGGGCTTGCCAGTCGCTTTGGGTTCCTGTTTCCCCTCTACTTTTTGGCAAGTAATTTGAATTCTAACCTGGTTTGACATTTTTCATTCTGTGTAAGAATGTGACTCGTTTTGCATCTTCCCTCAGTCGTAAGGGGTCATCCTGTCAAAGGCTGACAGCTAGGCCGTGTTCCTGCATTTCAATCCATGTGGAATGAGGCTAATCTACTAATTCTTTCATATCCAGGACCTTATTTAGTATCAAAGTGTCGGCTCTGAGGAGTATTATTAGCCGATTGTGTGTTCAGCTCTAAAGTAAATCTCCTGCTTCAGGCTAGAAAGAAAAATTCCAAATTAAAGCACAATAACTGTAAGAGTCCTCTGTGGGTATGTATCATTATATCCTAGCTGAAAAGAATATGCCTGAAGACTCCGGCCCCGATTAGAGATTATTTGCTGGCAGTGGTGTGATTGCTGCTACACCACTCCCCATAACAAACAAGTCGAGTTGGGTGGAGCCCATATACTTCACCAGAGTTATCCCAGATGAACCATCTCACTCCAGAATATCACCAAACTAAATAGCAAGGAGACTTTTATGCACATGCATGCAAATGTGTGTTGAAACAGTCATTTATGGGCTCAAACCTGGAGCAGATTGTGTAGTAATGTTCTGCGCTAGTGGCATACCCCTAAAGGGTAATGAAGGTAATGAAGTGTTGTTATTGAAACTTACTTTCTAGCGAATTTCTTTGGAGAATTAAGCTACAAGCCACAGGCTCTGAGCTGTGTTCAGAGGAATGGTTCAGTTTGAATTTGATAGAGCTTCAGAACTCTGGGACCTTTTGTCAGTGAATTCTTGCCTCTGCTATGTGACTAGGAAAACTAAACCTTTTTTTTTTTCTGTCCTAGGGTCGTCATGTTAAAACGGGACAGCTTGCAGCCATTAAAGTTATGGACGTCACCGGGGTAAAGTATTCCTTCTTTCGTATTTCTCCTAATCATTGGTTAAGTGAAATTGTCAAAAATAATACATTCAAAAAATTTTTTAAATGCAGTTGATTTTCATTGACATGTATTGGTGAGATCTGGTGAGAACTGAATGGTTTCTTCCATGCAAAAGGTTTAAGACAAACATTTTATGGTTTCACACTTATGTAAACAGCAGCTGTGGAATCATAGGATTCCGTGATGCTTGGAACCCTCATTTTCTGCTCTGAAAGTTCTTAGCTCAGGAACCTGATGTGGAGGAGCCGGTTGTGGCTATTCTCTAGGGAGGGGAAACTTTACGGCACATGCTCAACTCAGCTGTGGCCTTTCTTCTAAACCTCTTCCTCATTTCTGTTGCTGACCAATATGTTGGTAAACACAGTACCTTTTTTTGCACGCTGAAAACAGTTGCTCAGTGGCAATTGCTCTGTGTCCCCAGTCATGGCAACTAGAGTGATTTGTCATATGGAAAGAGTTAACCTTTTGTAGCAAAACAAAACAAAATTCCAGTGGCATCTTAAAGGCTCCTTTATCCTCTTCCCTTTGCTTACTTTCTTCTGTTGCGCACTCCTGGGATCCCCAACCTGTTAGAGCTTGTGTGCACATTTGGAATTCTGACACAACATGGTGGATGCAGCAACAGAACTGCCACAAAACAGCTGCTGCAAGAGGTGGAGCCAGCCACAAAATGGTTACCATCGCTTAACTTCAGCAACACAGTGCAGATTCTTGTGCTATGGTGGCAGCAGCTGCCGAAGCAGCATTTTTTAAAAAAATCTACACAGCCAATCAAATGTCCAGTAGTCAATCAGAAGCCTTGCTGGGCCAAAGTCCCACCTAGCCTTGTCCACTTCCTAAAAACCAGAAAATGTATTGGTGAGCACTGGATGGGGTATTGGTGGATGCCATGATGCCCATACATACCACATTGGGGACCCCTTGATTCCTTTCTTCAGTTTCAACAGCTTTTAACATACGTACTTTCTGTAAAAATCAGGTAAAACAGGGATGGAATGCCAGGACCCCCTCATAAAACGCCAGTCATGGTGCTGCTTCACACATACCAAGCAATGTAATGATGGGTCCAGCAGGAGCTCAATTGCATATTAGGCAATGCCCCCTGACACCAAGCCACACACAACTGTGTTCCTGTGCATTCCAGCCCCCAAAATTCCCTTGGTCCAGTATTAAAACAGCAGTTATGCACATTTTCTCTGGCTTTCTGATTGTTCCAACAAGAGGGATAAGCAGCCCACTAAGTCATGTGTGAAGGCAAGCCAGTTGAGCCATCACACCCACGCCACCCTCCTCAGCTCTACAGCAGAATCTATTCAGATGCAATGTGAGAGGTGGTAACAGCAAAGAAGCGACCCTCCCAAATGCCTTCTGTCACAGCACCAGAAGATATTGTCTTACTGAATGGCAAGTGTCCAGGCTGCAGCAAACTGGAACTCACTAGCTTTGAGTTGTTTTACCCATCACAGGAGAGAAATACGCTTTGGGCTACTCATATGAGGAAGGAATTAACATATTGAGACTCAAAGTTCTGCACCTCCCAAGTAGAAGAATGAGTGCATGGGGAGTGTGCTCATTAAGCAGTTGTACACTCAGAAAATGTCTTACAGCAAGCGCATAAACATGGTCACCGAGGAATTTATATGACAAAAAGAACAGGGATTTTCAAGGTATTAAGCTTGTTATTCCTTTAATAGGAGGAAAATAAACTACAAGCCTGCCAAAAAGCCACAGGGGAAGAAAGTATAAAATGACTAAAGCGTTTGGAAGCGTGCACACTTTAGAGGGTTACTTAATGAGAGCCTTCGTTCACCAGAAATTATATTATTTTTAAGCCTGATAAATTTTTTTGTATGGAAATACAGTGTGATATTTTGGAACTTGCTTGTCTTTAAAACCCAATTAAAATTGCAGCATATAGGGTTCAGCCCAGTTCCATCCGCTTTACCATTTGAAAGAAATAACATCAGTCATAGACAGAATAATTTGGAAGTGCGGAAGCCATCAGCAAACTCCCAAAGCGAGTGAAAGCCCTCTGCCTGAGATCTTAGACAACTAATGCCTGTCAGAGTAGACCAGGGGGTCCTCAAGTTTTTTGAACCTGCACAGCATGATGGGCTCTGCCACAAAATTGTTACTGGAGGAGGCAGAGCGAGTCATAAAATGGCTTCTACAGCTTACTTTCAGTCACACACATTGTTTGTGTGTACATGAGTGAATGAGAGTTTTTTTTCCCAGTGGTCCCCCAAATTTCCCAGTTTTCCACTGGAAAAATTGAAAAAGCCATCCAGATTTTTACATGTTGTACATATTGAGTGAGGAAAAATGAGCCTATAAGCAGTGTTCCCTCTAAGCTGAGTGAGCATGAGCTAGCTCACAGATTTTTAGCCTCCAGCTCACACATTTTTGTTTTAGCTCAGGAAGGATGACACCAGAACACACTAATTTATGCAGTAGCTCACAACTTTAGTGCCGGTAGCTCATAACTTTAATGCCAGTAGCTCACAAAGTAGAATTTTTGCTCACGACTGCAGCTTAGAGGGAACATTGCCTATTAGTATTTAATTTATTCTAAATTGACTGTATTTCATAGGAGTTTCTTTTCAGTGTTTCCCCAAATTTTCTAATTGAAAATCAGGAAAATAGGGGGGAAAGACCAAAGGGAAACTCCTCGTCCTTTCTTTCTAGGTCCTCACCTGAAAGGGAGAGGAGGGGGGAGCCAACCAACAAAGTGAAAAGATGCTTCAATAATTAGGATATTCTTAGCCTGTTTGTTAAGAACATCCTGATTATTGATGCATTCGCACAAGCTTGGTGTATCTCGCCTACTTTGCATGGAACTCCTTCATCAGTGGCAATGGTCATTATCTGTGTGAGATGTCTTCTCCTTGAGTGTTTGTGGAGGAGAACTGGAGTACTTTCTTTTTTAAAAAAACCCCACAATAATATATTTGTTGCTTAGAAAGTGCTGTGCAGGATGAGATAATGGTTGTGGTCAGGAGTAGGCCTCCAAACATTGTTTGTATGATCAAGCAGTTTTGTTCTTAAATAAATAATCTAAATATGCTTTTATCACGAGTCTTTTGTGTGAATTTTTGGACATGTCTCTAAATACGGGACGACTGGGGTAACTGCCCCTTTGGAAGCCATTCTCCAAGGAGGAAGGGGGGGGAACTATCACACAGGAATTTTGAAGTTGCCATCATTGCCTCTGATAACATGTTATGCTAAAGTTGCATTGAGGATTATGAACATTCATATTTGGTCTTCTGTGCAGTCCTCATGCTTGGGAGTGCACATAAGCAGGCCTGCTATGGGGGAGGGTTTTTTCTAGCTACAATTCACTGTGGGGGGAGTTGCTTGCTTTGCTTCTTGGCTTAAGCAATCAGTGTTCCCTTCTAGAAAGTAGTCACAAAAGGGAGCTCAAAATAAGTAGATTTCCTCTAGACCAATACTGTGGATCCGCAGGTGAGAAGTCTCAAGTACATGGCTTAAACTAGGCTCAAAAACATTTGTGTATGAGCTGCTAAGATATATGCAACTGCGCCCAGGGGACTATGCTACGCTTATTGAATGGTCCTGGAATTCTCTGGGAACGTTAGTTTTAGCATTGTTAGCGCAGTCACTTGATGACAGCTACAATCAAGCCATACTTTGCATATCTCAGACTACATCCGTCACATTGCACAGAGAACTTTTCGCCTCTCCCAGTGTTTTAGCTAGGACTATACTTTTCAGTGGGGCCAATGGCTTTCAGTGATTTCTTCACTCCTGCTGGGAGTCATCAATCAGTGAGGAAACTTAGTGATAGACTTACATGTGTGAATCATCCCTTCCTATACATTTTGGGCCTCCTGAGGCATGTAAGGCAATAAATGAAAGCTGTTTTCTGAGACAGTATTCATTTGGCTCTTTTTGTTTTTCCCTCGTGACATTTCCTTAAGCTCCTTAATCACTCTGCTTGCCTTCTGTAAATTCTCTCTCAATGATTACAAGGTTTAGCCCCTCCCAGTAATGTTCCATAAAGAAAACCATGCTTCCTCTCCACACTTGATGTGACATCTGGCTGTGAAGTGGCATTCTTTCCAAAGAGCTTGGGTGTGCAGTTTTTAGTTGAACGCCAGGGTGTCTTTCCATTTTCTGGTCCATAAAATAAAAGCAAAGCCGGAACCAAACAGATGGCATTCAAGGGTGGGAGGAGGGGGAAAGCAACAGAAGAGAAAGAAAGTCAACTGGTGTTGTTTCTAGTGGGACATGATGAATCCACTTCAATGTCAGGTCTATGTTCCCAGTAATTCATAGCCTTCAGTGCCCTAGCATCAGGGAAGAGGCCATGGCTCAGTGGCATAGCATCTGCTTGGCATACAGAAGGTCCCAGGCACAATCCCTAGCATCTCCAGGATTTAGGTGATGAGAAAGACCTCAACCTGAGAATCTGGAGAGCTGCTACAAATCTGAACAGGCAACACTGCCCTTGATGGACCAAGGGTCTGTTTCAGTATAAGGCAGCATCATGTGTGCAGTGGTCTAAAATAGGTCTTAATACAATAAACGAGATAAAAATTTTGAATGTAAGGATTACATTTGCACACTTACACCTTTCTGGCCTGATTCGTAAGTGACTTGGCTTCTGAGAGTCAAAAGCATCACTTCCCCTAAGGAAATAAAAAGCAACATAAGGAAAGTGGTGGGGGGAGGCACAGAGAGAAATGAAAACATAAGATAAGCAGAACTGCACAAAAGGTATGGATAAGAAAAGAGAGAATGTGATAGAGCAGGCTGAAGAGGTGGAAAACTGACAGATAGCTGGCAAGGAATATGGCAGGAGGGATAGAATTGCAAGGGAGGGTATACAGGAATTAGAGAGAGATCGGGAATAGTGGCTAGAATAGTACTAGTAATGCTAGAAGTGTAGACAGTGTTAGTGTTTTGAGAGTTACACTGGTTTTAGCCATTAAAATATCTTAACTGGCCTAATCCCAGCCATATTGAAACTGTTCTGAAGCTCAGGCATACTGCGTCTGCCACACTCCCAAAACTAGAAGTCAGGTGATGTTTTTTTCAAAGGCTCTGAGGTAATTTGAAAGGGGGTGTGGTGTAGTAAATAAGAACTACAATCAGGAAGTTCCCAGCTCAAAAGTAGACTCTGTCAGGATTAACTTTGGTGGTCTCAGTCAAAATGCCTGAATGGCCAGGGCACGATGCATACTCCCCGCATGTGCAGGAGCAGTCTGAATTCTCTTCTTGTGCGTGTGTGGCTCGTGCCTCTCTTGGCAGCAGGATGGGGGCTGTATGATTGCTGCATCAATGAGCACTGGCTCTTTTGAAGCCAGGATCCTGCCATGCCAAATTCCCAGTGTGATCTCACCCCATTGTCCCCCCACCTTCTGATTAATAAAGCTTACTTAGCTTATGGGAAGGTTAATAGGATGTGCTAAACTTCATAAAACGCTTGTGATTCAGGATGTCCTTTGGGCACTTGGAAAAAAAAAGTATAAAATGCTTATTATTATTTACTTGTGTATGATATGTTTATTTCTCTTCTGTGTCTGGTAAATAGCTTTTGCAGATTTTTTTGTATCTTTCAAAAATTTGCAAAGTTTGCTTTGATAACAGACAAAAGTAGGCAAAAACAAATATGTGTTTTCCTCAGGGGAAGTGTTGCTTTTGACTCTCAGAAGCTAAGTAATTTATGAATCAGGCCAGAAAAGTGCAAATGTAATCCTTACATTCAAAATCCCAGCATTTTTGTTTCATAGAATCATAACCGAGAGGGTGACTTGTCCAAGACCATTCAGTACATCTGTTGCAGAGACCCAGCATTCTCTTCTGACTGAATCACGCCGGCTAGTGGATTTACAAACACAGCCCTCAGATTGATGGGACTACATAGAGGTTCATAGAGTTACCATAAGTCAGATGAGGCTTGACAGCACTTAACACATACAACTCCGTGTTGTACTTTGGGAACATTGGCTCTGCTTCATCTTTCCTGAAGCCAGTGAGTGAGAATGGGCCAAATCCCTGGGAATGACTTTTAAAAAAAAAGAAATTCTCGTTAGATTTATATCCCACCCTCCCTGCAAGCAGGCTCAGGGCAGGTCACAACAATCAAATTACAATGCAATAAATACAGTTACTATCCAAATAGTTTTTTAAAAAACAACAGCATAAAACTATCTCTGGTGCCCACCAGTGTCTCCTACTGGTGCAGGGTATGACAGGCTGACAATAAGGCCTAGTTAGTAGATGCCAGGATGATTCTTGAGGGGCAGTTCATCCAGGCAGTCTGGGCAGGGGAGGCCGGGCTTTGAGCCTGTATGAGCATTGTGCCTGTCTTGAACTTTTGGAAACTTTGAAGTGCATTTGTGAAAGTATTTATATTATTTGCAGTTATAGGACGTGGTGGATAAGTCAGTTTTTTGAAGTGGGAACTTTTTGTATAACTGTTATGGAAGGAGCACCCCATGCTTGAAGAAAGATCGAAGCAGGGTGTTTCGACTCCCTGCACATTGGGACTCCATGTTCTTTATGATTTCAGTTGTATTTTGTGTGTATTATGACTTCTGCACTTTAATATTATTTCGTTATTGGGTCACTATAATCTCTGTGGTTGTGGTTGTGCTCACCAGAAGCCTGGCAGAACAGCTCCATCTTGCAGGCCTCGTGGAATTGCACTGTATCCCACAGGGCCCTGTTGTTGAGTGGAAGCATGCTCCACCAGACTGGGGCCAGGATAAAGAACACCCTGGCCCCGTTTGAGGCTCAGCGGACATTGTTTGGACCAGGGACTACCATGACATAAACCATGGAGCAAAGGAGGGGAGAAGGAGAGAACGCAGCTGTGCCATTCTTTCTTTTTCCCTTTCCCCACCGAGAAAACTCCCCCACTTCAGGAGTTTGAACCTTGTGACCTAGTTGTCAGAGCATCATGATCCATACTTTGAGAACCACTGAGTTGTAAGCGAAAGAAATAATTGTTGCCAATAAACCAAAAGTTGATTTGGTGACACGAGATATATTTCTTTTTATCCAGGATGAAGAGGAAGAAATCAAACAAGAAATTAACATGCTGAAGAAATATTCTCATCATCGAAATATTGCTACATATTATGGTGCTTTCATTAAAAAGAATCCTCCAGGAATGGATGATCAGCTTTGGGTATGCATACTCTCCCTGCCCCCCATAACATCTTTTCCTTTCATTTGCTATAGTTTAATATGCTACCTCTATGCATATAGTACTCCACATTTTTATGACCTAGCATGATGGAGCTGAGGGGGTGCTGATTGTTCCTTTGCCTTTTTGTAGAATTCAGTTGTGGGTTTTTTTGAAAGAAACTGTTCCTCTATTACCTTAGGACACCCACGCATTATTTTAAGAGAAAAAAATGTTTCTTTTCCCACATAGTTTGAAATGTGAACACTGCCCTTTTCCCCTAGGAAACACTAAAATTCATATAATGGTAGATTAGGATGCTATGCTAGTACAAAAACGCTACAAGATACACTGTCATAGGTCAGTCAGGGCTCAGTGACAGTGAGGACTCCTCAGAAGAGGAGGGGCCCTTCATAGCCAGTCCAGAGTTGACAGAAGCCACCCACAAGGAAAATGAGGGGCATTCATGCCAGGACATACAGCTAAAAGCTGGTTTAGAATCACTTCCACCCTCCAACTCTTAATTCAGCAGTTGAAGGCCAGTTAGTCACTCCAAGTCCTCCAGAATCACCTGCAACTTTGGAACACTGCATAAGAAGACTGAGAACAGTGTTACAGGCTAGGAGGCAAAGTGCATGTCTCTTGGCTCGATCCCAGCTGCCTGTTGATAGTAAGGATGAGTTTTTACAGGACTTTTCCTGAAAAGCTGGATGTTTGTGTGACATTTGGGCGTGCAACTGTAAAGTCTCCTGAGAGATGCTTTGGGGCATGGGCATTAGACTGCTGAACTGCCTTGCTTGATTGCTGGACAACCTGACCTCATATTGAATGACTGAAGCCAGCAGGGCAGTACATACATAGTGCTCAGTATGGTATCATTCTATGTTTCTTCTACTTCCTCTAGAACATTTCCTGGTAACAGTACTCTGGGTTTCCTCCCCCCCTTCCCTGTTCTTCACTGTTGGCTGCTGATGGCAGTGGCAGGGGAAACATGTGGCATAATATCAAGGACTCAACATTAATCGCACTAGAGACGATGATGAGAGCCCTTCAGAAACAGGGTAGCCATTTTGTCAATAGTCCTGCATTTCTTGTGAGGTCTACGTTTAGAACTGGTACAGAAGGAATTTGTTTTCTTCCTTACAGGGCTGTGCTCCATGCTTGTCTTTCAGGTTTTTTTAAAATACAGAATACCATGTTTGAGGCTTTTAATAATTTCTAGGGTCTGTGTGAGAAAAATAATTTATCTATTGCATATCATCCTGTTCATTTTCTAAGGAGTTCAGGGTATAAATCGTTTTCCCACGTTTTATCTTCACAGCAATTCTATGAGTTAGGGAGTGCTGAGAGAGAATGACTAGCAAGCTTGACAGCTAGATGGGGATTTGAACTTGGGGTCCTCTCTAGATCCTAGCTCGATGCTGTAATACCTACACAACACCACAGCTGGATATTAGCACCCCCCTCCCCCGCACCAGTTCACTATTGAGAGTAGTGCAGTAAATTTTGTCCCTTGTTCTCAATCACTACATTTTTAGGCATCTGATTGAATTAGAACTTGTGAGAATTCTATCATCTCTGCTCTGGAGATAAACACTTGTTTATTTTCCCCCATCACCTTTGTTGGAATAAAGCTCTCTGCTGATAACACCCACGTAATTCTCTTTATCAGCACTCCAGGAGGTTATACAGAAATGGAAAAAAAAAAAAAGCAAGCCAGAGCTCTTTCAGTACAGATTAAAATCTCTTTCAAACAAGGCTGGTTTCTGACATATTGTGTTGCCATCACACTGGATGTGCGTCTTTCAGTTTTCACATTGCTCAGTAACCGGGTGAGAGGAAGCCAGTAAGGGGGAGAGATTAAGGACTTGTTAAATGCACTCACTGATTTCCTTCTAATCTGGATGCTGCAGGTAACAAATTGTAGCCTAAATTATTCTCCTGGCAACCTAGTTATAGTGCCATACTTCTGATGCAAAGAGAAGGAGTGGAAAAGAAACCTTGATGAGTGATAATCCAGAGTTCAGTGTTTTAAAAAGGATCCCCTGTGGTAGAACTAGGTGTTTTCTGAAAGGTGAGGACACTCCAGATAGCAGTCATCAAAGGCCAAAAGATTCATTTTGCCGGATTAACCAGTCCCCACCATCAACTCCATCTAACATTGGGACATGAAGATCCTGCAGTTACAGAGCATGAGGACCAGGGTGTTCCACACAAAATCCAAAAGAGAGGTGGTGTTAAAGTATGCAACTTTTGTTCAAGCATAGTTCTTTACTTTTTACAAAGAAATTGGAGGAACACTTCTTTATCTCGTCCATACCATTCAGAACAGCACATAGATGATGGCTGGTATGGCAATTACCTTAGGGGCCAGATTTAGCTGCTGCTGCCCAGTGGGTAACTAATAGGAACTGTGGTAGAGAGAACCAGGAACTTTTCAACTGGTGGGGCCCTGTTCCCCAAAGCCTCATAGGATTGCTTGGTAATTAAGAATAATAGGAGGTGGTGGGTGCCTTCTGAGGCATTCCATGAAGCTAAACAGGCCAGTTGGCACCCTTGTGTGAAGAAATCCAGGGGATTACCTGCAAATAGCAGATCCCTCTAAAAGGGAAACAGTGACAGTAGTCCAGTACCACTGGTAAAGAGCTAAGGTTTCAGGCACTGGCAGACCCAGCCCTTAGATGCCGAGCAGGCTGTGTCCTTGGGGCTTTGTCCTTTGATGTTGGCAAGGGGATACAGAGTGATGTGGCAGGCACACTTCCCAACAACCTGCTGCCTGTTTTACTACAAGTGAATGTGTAAATAACCCACCTGATTGGCTGTGTAAGCTGTCTTTCTGTGACACAAAACATCCTATCCTAGTGATTTTTCTCCAGTCCTGAGAGCCAGTTTGGTGTAGTGGCTAAGTGTGCGCACTCTTATCTGGGAGAACCGGATTTGATTCCTCACTCCTCCACTTGCACCTGCTGAAATGGCCTTGGTTTAGCCATAGCTCTGGCAGAGGTTGTCCTTGAAAGGGCAACTGCTGTAAGAGCCATCTCAGCCCCACCCACCTCACAGGGTGTCTGTTGTGGGGGAGGAAGGTAAAGGAGATTGTGAGCTGCTCTGAGACTGAAATTTGGAGTGGAGGGTCGGATATAAATCCAATATCTTCTTCTTCCTGGTGGTTCTTGCTTCCACCATGCAAGTGTTTTTCTTTCCAGGGAGAGCTCCTAACATTTTATGAGAAGGATAGCAAATTCAGTGGAAGTGCGAAATACATTCTTTCCAAAAAGGGCAACGGTGCTATCTTAGCAGTTGAACATGAGAGCTTCAGAGAGTACAAGTGCCAAGAGATAGGAGAAGGGCATGAGGTCATTTGGTAATAAGAAACGCTTGATGGAAGACATAATGGCAGCAAAGACATTTCTTGTGAAACGTTGGCCACTTGTGGGGCTAAGCTGTTAACAAGCGTATTACTCCTATATTGAAATGGCTTCATTGGCTGCTCAGTTAAAAGTGCTTGTTTTGAGCTAAAGCCCTTCAGAATCTGGGGCCTTCATAACCAATGGGACAACTCTCTCTCTCTCTATGACCTCATGTGCCAGGGTTTCTCCTTTTTGGTAAATTTGGCCTGTTTTATTTATTTATTTAAACCTTTTATTAGCCTCCTTTCTATCTTAGGGAACTCTTGGCAACTTACAATGTAAATCAAAACAACAGTTTAAAAAAAACCATAGAAGACCGCAATTTAAAATCATGATTTGGGGCTGCCAATAAATAAAACTACATTAGGCAAATAGCATCCTAAATAAGACTCCTCACTATCCCCGGGCCAAAAGAAGCCCGCTTGAAATCCACCAGAGAAAGGGCTTTCTCCGTTATGGCCCCCACATGGTGGAATCAGCTGCCGGAGGAGGTGAGGGCCCTGCGGGACCTGGTTCAGTTCCGCAGGGCCTGTAAGACGACCCTCTTCCGGCTAGCTTACACCTAGCTAGGATGAAAACTTGATGTAACTTGGCCAGCCATCTGTTTATATGTAATTGAAATGTTATTGGTTTTTAAGGTTTTAATTGCTTAAATATTTAATTGTTTTTATACTTAAAATTGTTTAATTTTCATGTTTGATCAGTTTTGGAAGCCGCCCTGAGCCACTTGTGGGAAGGGCAGGATATAAATCTCAAATAAATAAATAAAATAAATAAATAAACTTCTGTCAACTGCCTCCTAAAGATTGAAAGTGAGGGGTCAAATGCACCTCCCTGTGAAAGTTGTTCTGTAATAATGGAGCTGCCACTGAAAAGGCCCCCCCTCTCTTGTACCCACCAGATGAACTTCTTTGTTCAACAGGGCGGTCACGAGGGCCTCTTCCTGTGATCTTAATTCCTAGGCAGGGATATAAGAGAGAAGGCAGTCTTTCAGATAGCCTGGTCCAAAGCCATGCAATGCTTAAAGGACAAACCCCACACCTTGAATTGGGCTTGGTGGCCATTATAATTGCTGTAGCTCTAATGTTGCAATAGTCCAGTTTAGATGTAATTAAGACATGAATCACTGCAACTAGATCTGGGAAAGGTACAGCTAATGCATCAGCCAAAGCTGGGCAAAAACACGCTGAGCCTCCACAGCCATCTGGTTTCCTAAGGTGACTTCTGTGTAAAGCAGCATACCCAAGTTGTGAACCTGGCTTTTCAAGGATGTTAGATGGGCATCCTTGTAGAAAGCTTTTAGGAAGAGATGCAAAGCAGTGCTATTTAGGACAAGGGAAATGGCTGGTATCTGTCAGGATAATCCTATGCACAGCTCCTCCAGTATAAGTCGATTGAAGTAAATGTACTTACACCAAAGTAACCCTGTATAGAATTGGGCAATGCTAACTTTTAATTGTGGACTATTTTAATTTGATTTGTCACCTATTAATATATCTTGTAAGTGACCAGGGGGCCTTTTTAGGTGGAAAGGTAGGATATAAATGTCTAAAATAAATCACCTGGTGAGGATCATTTGCTGTCATAAGCATCCAAATATTGAGACCCTCATTCTCACCACGCTGGCAAAGCATCAATACTGGTTGCATTCACAGGTCAATAGGGAAAGAGAGCCAAGGTTGGTTTTTGGACTCTCTGCATAGCTCTGTCTGTTGTGTTTTTGCCTTAAGCCAGAACAGTGCCAGGGGCCTGGGAAAATACTTGTAGGGAATCTCTCTGTGCTTTATTCTGAGCTGTGGCTTGGAGAAATGAGCACAGAAATTAAATAGTGTCATTGCTTTTGCCCTAATTTGCCATGTACCCAATCTTGAGAGCCAGCATAGCAGTTAGAGTGTCAGGCTAGGAGCCCAGAGACTCAGTTTGGAATTGCCAACAGAGCCATGGAAGTTCACTGAGTAATCTTGGGCTGGTCATTCTCCCGCAGCCTAAGCTACCTCACAGGGTAGCTGTTGTGAGGATTAAGAGGAGGGGAACATTGTGTTGTAAATCACTTCACTTTTTCCCCATTGGGGAATTGGATTTAAATATCCATATCAATGAATAAACCCTCAGCTCTGTGAAGGAAGGTGGTATTAAAAAATGTGTTGGGTACTTACAAATTACCAATGTACCCGAGAGAAGCTTGTTCATTCACAGCATTCTTTCAAGTCTGCTAACCTAGTCTTCTAATTACATAGAATAATTAGCAAAAATATAGTGAACAACTTTGTATTTTTAAAAAATTTAACAAAAATAACTGAAAAGTAACAATCAAGAGAACTCTGTATCCTCCACTTTCTTATATTTCTTCTCCCCTAACAGTTTCCCTCCCAACTAGAACCATCCCTACAACAATCCAAACTCTCAGGGCCAAACACAGTGTCACTCCAATGCCATTGTAGAGAAGAAGCAAGCCATTTAAAAATACCACAAGGGCATGATCCTGATTGCATCTGTGGTGCAGTGGAATCAGGCAGTCTTGTGCCTTTCAAGTGTCACAACTGCTCTTCCCCCCTCTCGAGATTGCCTTGGCCTACTGCAGAATGACCAAATTCTTCTCTAAAATGGCACCAGCCACTCCCAGGTCTGACCCATGGATGATGTAACTTCTACTTCACCTCTCAATTGGCTTCCCATTGGAAGAGTTGCCAGTACAAGCTTGCGATGGCTTACATAGATGGCTTGTAAGATGATAGACCCTCAGAGTGTTAGGTGATGAAGAAACAGCCACTTTCTCTTGTCTGTTCTCATGGTTGCTACTCATCCTCTTGCCCATAAGGAACAGATCACCTAGGAAGCCACTTTGCATTTGCTGGGTTTGACAGTCTGCCTCAGTCCACTTTGTTACCCTCTCTAGTCCCACTTGCTCCTTCCTTGCTGGGTTTCACAAGATCACAGCACTGAATATACAGCAGAGTGAAAAGAAAAGACAAAAATCCTTTCTGTCCACATTGATATTCCAGAGACGATTTTGGAAATGTTATTGCACGCTGTGGAGCCCTTCTTTAATTTCAATATGTTAACACAAAGCATACATCCACAGGGTAATATAGGTGCCACTCTGCTGGATGTTTGTCATCTGTCCTTGCTGTCTAGGGTGTATTGAAGTGATTAACCGAAAGGAGCTGCCATGCATGTACAATAGCACTGGCTTTTTCACTGCCCCTCTGCTGATTGTAGAATCTGGTGCTGTGCAGCATGCAGGCAGACGGAGCTCCAGGCTGGTGAAAGCTGGGGGCAGAACGCTGGTGACAGAGCTGTTCCCCAGAGGGGGAAGAGTCACTTGCCTTCCTGTCAAAAGAGGGATTGCTTCCATGGCAACCTTCACAATTTAGATTTAGAATGGTTGGTAGATTTAGAACGAAAGGGTGGGGGTAGGGGAAATGCATGTACAGAATAAGCAATAGGGAAGTATTCTGGGAAATAACACTCAGATTTCCTGCTTGCTTTCCAAGGTGAAATTAAGATAGCAATTTCTTGCAGACTGCCCCACACTGTTTTGCTGAAAGGGGACCTCTTAGCTACTCTGACCTCCAGTAGCCTCTGACCTTGGTTAAGCCGTGCAGTGAATGAAAAGTATAATCAAGTGTAACAGAGTAGAGACTCTAGAATCCTTTCTTACATATCTATATGAAAGAATATTGGAGCAATAGTAGATTGACATGTTTAATGTGGGGAACCACCTGTAAAAGACCCAATCCAAACCAGAATCATGCTTAAATAGCCTTGTCTTCTTCAGTCCTAAAATCACAGACTGTTATCATACACAAAAACTTTCAAGAAAAGTGGTTGGGAGATGGTTGCTGTCAGATTCAGGACTGCCAGAGGTTCTGTTAGGATTTGAATATGACTGACCTTAGTGGGAGTCCAGTATGATGCAGATGTCAGGAAACAAGACAAGGCTGAGATTTTCAGGACCAAGGAGAGCTCCCATGACAGGCAGACCTTACTCCAACAGTGAATTAGACAAACCCAACTGAGCTCTTCCCTACTGAAGCAGTCATGCTATTTAACCAAGCATTTCATCAGAGCTGGGAGCTAGGAAGTGTTGAAAACTGCAAAGCTTTGGCTTGAAGCTGTGCACTGTTGTGAAAACCCTCTGCCATCTTAGCTGGGAGCTCCATGGAGGTGTATCTAAGCCCCAAATTGGTAAATAGGTCATGGTTGGGTCAGTTTGTTTTGTGCTTTCAGCAACAAAACTTGGGAGAAACCCACCTTCTTCCTCTCTACAGTATCCTTGGTCTTCATCCATGTTTCACTGTCTCAGCCAAAAAAAAATGGAGTAGGTTTATTCCAGAGGTAGAGCTCTGTTATAATGAGGGATGTTTTAGGTCTGTGTTTATTTTATTGTTCCTATAACTGTGGAGACAAAAAATAATAATTTGTTGGGGAGAAAATACACCATATCGCTCAGTGAAAACTTTTCCAAAGTGGCAAACAGCTATTTAAAATAAATAAAACTAACTCATAAAAGGGGAAGACCTAAGTTGCAGCAGTGAGTAACAGTTACCAGAGCCGCAGGAAAAGAGGCAAAAGTCACTGTTATCAGAACCTCAGAAAAAGGGGCAAAAGTCTTTATGTGTCAGAATCAGCCAAGATATGTCCTCAACCAAGCTTATTTTAAATAGCCCTGAATTCACTGTCTACTGGAGTGGGGGGTGGGGAGATGAAATGACAAGTTAGTTTTCCCCAGGAGCTCATTCCACAGTTGCAGTGCCACATCTGAGAAGACCCATAATAAAGCACCACCTTCCATATATCTGATGGTAAAGGAACACATAACACGGTCCCAGATATTGCTTTGAGAGGATGGGAAGGCATCTGTGGAAATAAGTGATCCTTAATACATGCGGAATTGGTGCAGTCAGGAATACATTGTCAGATTTGGTTAATATTTTGACACCTTTCTACTGAATACATTCATTGCCCAACTAATTGGATAGGCCCCTCGTTTGGCAGTTAGCATTTACAGCTGTGTCCTTTTGGAGTGCCTGCCTTTTTCAGTCCAGATTCCACCAGTCATCAGTGATAATATCTACAGTGTGGCCTAGCCTCCCATTTGTTCGGGATCTGCTTAGAAGCACCAATGTGATGTTGTGTGAACTGTCCCTCGTGAGCTTGCCTGGTTCTTGTTTTATTTTGTTCAGGGTTTTTTAAATACATTAGTTGAATGGGGTGCTTTGTGCAAATCGCTGAAAAAAATAATATTGAGAAGTCAGAAATAAAAAACAAAACAGCCCGTAGATTTGAGGGAGCCAACATAGCTCAAGTTAATCAATGAAATGGATACTGTTGATGATGCTGAATCCCATCACTTCAGTATTTCATGACTGCAAATATGTCATGGAATATGCTTGTGATTTTCCACCACTTTTCAATTATGAACCATGTGCACATAGAGAGACATGCTCTGTCTCTTCATGGCCTCTAGTGAGAAGGCTAATGATTCTAGAGTGGCTTTATCCAATCATGCTTGGATTCTCTGAATGCCAGTCCTTGTTTATTGCTATGCACACGAATGTGCACAGTGCTTTTCAGCTCTGAAAAATCCATTGTCTGGTATCAGAAACTCTGGGTCAATACAGTAAGATTATCTATAGTTTTCAGAAAGCAGGTTTATATGACTAGGCGGGTTTATTGGACTTTTTCATGTTTTATGGCTTCATATTGAAGCCAACATGAAACAGCTGTCAGCAGTTTCCTTCATAGGCTGCTGGTCCTGTGAAGAGTTTGACATTTGTCTGGATTATATCATAGCAAATATTTGAAAAATGAATTGACAAGGATATACAAACTGTGAGTTCAAGGTCCCACTCATAAAATAGTGATGCGTAATGTTGCCCATGAGTAATCTCACATAGCCCAGTTCCATATCCCTTCAGTAACTTTGATGCATCAGTTCCCACCCCCCAACACGCCTACATGGTTTCTTCTGTCATCATCAGTGACAATGCAATAATCTTGTCATCCAGCAAACCCATTCAAGTGAGGCCTCTGTTGCTCTAGATAGCTTATCATGTTTTGATCAGCCTTTCCTCCAAGGAACTGTCATGAGCCCCTCTAGCCAGGGACTTAAGCGGGACCCAGGTTTCCTAACCGATGCAGATTTCTCCACACCTACTACCCCTCTGCATATCACACCTAATCCAATTGTGCTTGCTATTGTCATTT
This sequence comes from Heteronotia binoei, assembly GCF_032191835.1. Taxonomy (NCBI): domain Eukaryota; kingdom Metazoa; phylum Chordata; class Lepidosauria; order Squamata; family Gekkonidae; genus Heteronotia; species Heteronotia binoei. The sequence continues at coordinate 123,080,808 of NC_083228.1, read as the reverse complement.
GCCTGATAAATGTCATTTTGGCATCTGAAATCACTCCACCTTCCATTATGTAGGACGGATGAACCCACATTCTCACTGTATCTGAAAAAGTGAGCAGTGACTCACAGAACTCTTACCTGTCACATACTCTGCCTCATACCCTGCCACAAATTTTGTTAGTGTTTAAGGTGCTTCTGGACTCTTGCTCTTTTCAGACTAACATGGCTACTCATCTTAGGCCAAGAGTGAGTGTGATTGGCTTAAGGACATCCAGTAGGCTGCATGGCTGAGTTGGGAATTTGAACTCTTCAGTACTAGTCTGACATTCTAGCCATCGCACCATGTCAGTGTATGTCACAATTGCATAAAGGAACTGCATCATTGATGGATGAACTGGGCCTCATGCATGCATCAGTTATCTCTGCAAACATGATTCATACAGATCTACTCAAAATGTTGTGCTGACCCCAGCATGTAAATTCCTAAATGCATGAGTGAATTAAATTCAGCACTTAAACAAATGAATTGCTTTAAATTGTGACACTTAGGATTCTAAGGGCCAGTCCAGATTAACTGGACATCACTGCAGCATTGTTATAAACACACAATCGGCAGAGATTGTGTTCCTAGAGTGGTGTGGCAGCAACCACTCAACTGTGTTCCTAGAGTGGTGTGGCAGCAACCACTCAACTGTGTTCCTAGAGTGGTGTGGCACTCAACCACTCTATCATGCCAGTCTGTATAGTGTTCAAAATGGTCCTTCTGTCTGGGGAAAAAAATTGACAGGTAAATGAACCTAAGAACAATCAGAAATATCACTGAAAGGGCCTGTAGTAGAAGACTACACATTTCTATCTTTCTCATACAGAATTTATTTCCTTTATTCTATTAAATACTGTATTCTATTAAAGTATTCTATTCAGGCTGTCCGTGGTACCCCATTAAGCCTACATTATGGTCCAAAAGGACAGTCTCTTAACTAAATCATCTGAGCAATTTGTTCAGAAGCGGACAATTTTATTCTTTTGTCGCCTCCGGATTAAAGTACTGTGAGGCTATTTCTTCCAAAACTGTGAAGGCCATTGTCCACACTCACAATAATCACTCCTAGCCTGAATTATTTTTAGTGAAATTGGGTCTGTGCTCAGAAATGCACACAAAATCTGTCACCTGAATATCCTGCATTGTGATGCATTATGAAGAACTCTACTGGGGGCAAAGGACCTTACCTATCCTACCAGTGGCCTATGAAAGCAGGTGGTGCTCTGTGTGTAAGTCTGCGTGAGAGAGTTTGGAGCTACATGTAGTTTTTCTGTTTTATTTTCTAGTTGATTGGGAATTTTGTGCAAAGGCAATGGGAACATGCCTTCTTTGGATATATAGAGGCTCAATTTTAGACATTATGCTGATTAGGCAAAAAAGCTTACCTGTTGTACTTCAGACATATACCACATCCCATGTGAACTGGGTTATCACCCATAAAAAGTGGGTATGCTTAATGAACATGCCAGCACAACACCCACTGGGGCTATGGACCTCTGCCTTACTGAGTTTTGCATGCCTATTAGCCCAGTTTATATGAGATACAGTGCAAGAGCAAAGTGCCATGGGTCTTAAAATGAGACCTTATCTGGCCAGATCTTTATTTTAGGACATTTTTTTGTCATGCCCTTCCTCCAAGGAGCTCACTATCGTACACAGCATTCTCTTTTCTTTCGTTTTTAACTTCACAACCACCCCATGAAGTACATTAGGTTGAAAGAGAGTGATTGGCCTCTAGTCACCCAGCAAGCTTCAGGACCAAGTCCAGGCTTCCCAGATCCAAGTCACTCCCAGCTGCTTTATTCCAGGTCAGACCCTTGGCCTGTCAAGCTCACTCTTGTCCAGTCTGACTGGCAGCAGCTCTACAGGGCTTCAGGTATAGGTTTCTCATATTGCCTGTGACCTGATCTTTTTTTAAACTGGAGATGCTGGGAATTGAGCCAAGGATCTTCTGTATGCTGCACAGATGCTTTCTCACCAAGCCACAGCCCCTCCCAATAATATAGTCAGTGCACCATACTGTCTCTTTTCTACCCACCCACTCACATAGTATAATGCTATGTGTCAAAATCCCAATTTCTTGCAAACTTCATTGCAGTGTGAGGATTTGAACCTGAGTCTCCCAGAACCTAGTTGAACCTTCTGATCTCTAGAATGCCGTGCCTCTAGTTGCTTCCTAGTTATGTCCCGCTCTTCCCCTTTGTAAGGCTCAAGCCCTCTTCACACTCTCACATCCACACAGCTATGTAGGAACCACTTTCAGCCCCTGCTTGATTTTCTACCACTTTTTAGAGCCAGGAGTCTTTCAGCCATTCACTCCATGAGACTTCTTCATCATTGCTCTCATTCAGCTTCAGCTCCCAGTCTATTAAATACGAATATTTATGATCCACCCCCTAAGGATGTTGGGAAGGGATGAATGCAATGGAAGATTATCAAATGTTTTGTACTATAATCTGCAGTAGGAATTACATAAATAATTTCTCTTTGCTCTGACTTCTTTTTAAAAAGCCCTCCCCCCTCCGGTTTTTGACCCTTCCCAGGACAATAACTTGAATGCTGAAAGTGGAAAGATTTGCTGTTATTTAACAATTGCTTTTTCTCTTCCAGCGGCATTGCCAACTGCAATGTGTTCTGCTGGGGTATTGTAACCCAGAGGATGCTTTCTGTTTAATTATAATAATTGCACTTTTGTTTCCTTTGCCAGCTGGTGATGGAGTTTTGTGGCGCTGGCTCTGTCACTGATCTGATCAAGAACACAAAAGGGAACACGCTGAAGGAGGAGTGGATTGCCTACATCTGCAGGGAGATTTTGCGGGTATGTGTCCAAAGGAAGTGAACTGTTACCCTGCCTGTCAGTGACAGCATGTGGTACTCAAACCTAGTGCAAATGTAATTCTGGCTCTCTCCAGATGTGGTATGCAAATCAGGAGTTGACTTCCAGAATGCTCCCCATCCTTAAGACAAATCCCCTCCTTTCCTTTAGCCATATTATCCATGGTTTAGCATCATATTTGTAACAATGCTAACCATGGTTAATGCTGATAGTTTCTTTCATCCTGGGTTTTCTCTTACCCAGGGTGTGCAAACCCTCATTTCAAATCCTGATTAAGATTCCAGATCCTGGTCTGACCCTATGTATTGTTAAAGTGTGGTTGGTGCAGACCAGCAAGGGAAGGGAATGGCTGATATGTACCAGAGAAGATGGAGAGGGAGGGACCATATGTTCTTGGCTCCTGACTTACAAACTACTGTTTATGGGGGTTGGGTGGGGAGCATTATGGCTGCATAGGGTCTCTTCTTTTGCTTTTATCTTCTTTGAAAATACATAGCCTAGAAGATGACGTCTGAGCCTTAGTAGATTTTCAGAGAAGAGAAGTATCTACATGCCCTTTATGCATGAATGATTTATGAGTACTTAAATAGGATGCATAATATATGAGGGAAAGTCGGTGACCATTGGCTGTCTTCCTTCGTTGACTTTAACCCTGTTGTGGCAGGGGAAAACGTTTCTCATTAACATTAATAGGAGCAAAGATGTATCCAAAAGAATTGCATATCGCTTCAAAGATGGGGGCACCTTTTATCTCTGGAAAGTTTCTGCTTCGAAGTTGACCCAGTATAGATTTGTGTTTCTGAAGATTGCATTATGGGAAATTGAGACTTATGTCAGTAACTCATTGCAATTTTTTGCTGAAATGAGGATGAGGATCATGATCCCTTCAATATGCTATGGATTTCCTTGTGGAAGGCAATTCCGTGTAATTTATTATTTACATAACATAAGAAACTTGCTTGCAGCATTGTCATGTGTTACAGTATACATGTGAGCTTTCCTTGCTTTCCTCACTTTCCTTTATGGAAAATTCATAATGTGTTGAATCAGTCTTTATCCTAGACTCTGTGCTCTCCAAAGAGCAGTCCAATCCAAAGCCAAGCTGAATACACTGCATTTAACCAGATCAGTCAGTGTGAAGAAAGCATGATTTGATTACGTTTTTAAAGAAATATGACATGTTGCCAAACGACGGCTTGATACTGACAGAAACACAACAGAAAAAAGCTGCCAAGACCTCCTGTAGCTTTGTTCGTTGGGTTGCCCACAGTTCACCCGCTTCTTCTCTTACCAATCCATTCAGTGTCCTCACATTGTAGTTGGACAGACTATATGATTTCCATGGATTTTATCCTGTGGATCTCTCCACTTCGTAGTGGCACTTTCCTCTGGCATAAGGGACCTTCCTTGACCTTGAGAAGATGCTGTACCTCTGTGGCAGGGGGAAGAATAATAGCTCAATGCTAGAGCATCTGCTCTGCATGCAGGAAGTTCCAGCTTCAGTGCTCAGGGTTAAAAGGATCACATAGGAGTGGTGCAAAAGACCTATGTAGCAAAGACTCTGAAGAGCTACTGTCAGTCAGAGTAGACAATGCTAACAACCTTGATAGACAGAGGGTCTGACTCAATATAAGGCAGTGCCATGTATTCAGTGTGTCCTTGTGCCCGCTTTAAAAGACATCCACAGAATCCAGTCCTGTAGTTGCGTGATCCTCAGCCTTGTAAACACTGTGACCATGTGAGATCAGTAATCATGAATTCAACAGTTATAGGAATTTAGTAAGCTCAAATTAGCAAACCACTGGAGTGCTTTGTTTCAGCTCTTGATTGGTTCTTGAAGCATCTGCTTGGCTCTTTGCATACATGCTTTTCACATGCTGTTTGACTACCTCCAGAGTTAAGTCACCAGTACAAAAGAAAGCGAAAGAAGGAAGTTACATGTTCAACTTGCAAACAGAAATAGGGTCTTGGACACTCACAGAGAGGCCCTTGCACTCTGGTGGAAACAGAGCACGCTTGCTCATTTACAGTAAACACTGCCAGCTGCAGCACTTTAGCAACTTGATATGAAAGGCAAGCGACATTGTGGCTAATCAATTATTGTATTGACTTTTTATTTTGGTCTCAGGAAGCCACAGTTACACACACTGGTTTAATTTTACAAACTGGGAAGCCAGTTCCTTAAAATAGGCCAAGTACAGTGAGTCAGGTTCTAGCTGTTGAATTGCTCTAGTAAGTGCCACAAGTGTTTGAGTATCAAATGATCACTCTGATAAGATGGTCCAGCTGGTAGATGTGCAGTTGCCTGGATCATGTCTCATGATAATCATGTGTGAAGCGAATTGTGTTTTGAATACAGGAACTCCAGTGAACAGAGAGGGTGATGCGTGGAGAAATTATCTGACTCTGTGACTTGGTACAGACAAAACACTGCCAGATCTTCTCCTAATCATCGGCTAGGACTATCCTATGGGCTCCTCCCCCACCTTTCTTGGTTGTCGTGTGGCCATTTCCCCCTTTCCTGGGCTTAGCAACCTTTCCGAAGCATGATGCAAAATCAGGGCAGTTTTTGAGCAGGAATGCACAGGAACACAGCGTCCGACTGGCTTGGCATCAGGGGATGTGTGGCCTTATATGCGAATGAATTCTTTGGGGCTTTTTCTACAAAAAACACACTTTGTGAAACAATGGTGACACCAGAGGGTGTGGTCTAACATGCACATGAGTTCCTACTGGGCTTTTTCTACAAAAAAAGCTCTGGGCAAAATAATACTCACATTATACTCAGGAGAAGCCTCTAAGCCCTTCAACAGATAGTACAGACCAACCTGTCGGAAGCATGGCAGGCCTTATAAGTATTCTGTGGTGTTCCTTTGCTAGCTGGGGGATCCTTGTATGCATGTGGCACAATGACGTTACCTGGAAACGACATCATTATGTTGCCAACATTGCAGGGAGGGATGATGCTCAGTTTTTGGGCAAAACTCTGTGGTTTGTAGCCGATTTTATAGAAAACTGTAAATCTTATCCTTCTTGCATTTTCATGCCAGAAACCAGTGTGGCGGGGTATGATTTCTGACCACACAAGACTCTTTGTGGATCACTGCCTGTGCAATGGCAATGCTGTACCTGGCGTGGGAGATAATAAGATGCCTCTTTGTTTTCATTTTTGTGTAAAAGCCGCTATGGGAGGAAAACCCAGATTTGATAATAGGATGAGCAATGGGGAAAAAAGAAGAAATGTTCTGTGCCTGAGCAGCAAACAGCCTCTGTGGCCTTGAGCTGTGTATGTGGGGAGCATAATCTTTTCCGGTGCTGCTGTTCCGGTCATATCTGGAGCCCCCCCATCGCACTGTGGAGCTGCTTTTGCTAAAAAGCACTGGGAGAATTGATCACCAAGCTCCCATATCACATGTAGTTTGACCCCTGCAGTTTATAAACCAGGGGCACCATTTAGTGAAGCAAAGAGGGGAGGGAGGCTAGTTGTTCTCACTCTACCCCTCTCAGTGTTATGGAGCATGTGGCAACTTCACTTGGTTCTGTTGTTTTATTTATTCAATGTAAGCATCAAGTCTCTGTGCCCAGGGTGACATAACAACAAAGAAAAATGTAATATAATGCTCCATTTACATGTAAAATTCTAAAATCTAGAAGAAAATTTTAATAAGCGAACAACAGCAACCCAGTAATCTATCCCTAAACTGTGCAGAACCTAATGAAAGGGTGAGTGGAAAAAAGATCGCATTTACAAAACGCAAAGATGTAAAACTGACCGTTAACTATAATTGTTAATAAAACCTCTACAAAGTGATGCTAATAAAAAACTGAATGACAATCACATACACTGTTAAGCACCAGGATTCACTGAAACGAGAAGTGAAGACCTTGGCAAGGGAAGACCGTTTTGGAGACGACCAGGCATGCATCTCTTATCAAAGAGTTCTACAGTAGAAGTGGGCATTGCTTCTCCCCCTGGTATCTTAAGGAAGGGGGGAAGAACATGTAGAAGATGGTACACCCAGCCTAGGGCTCATGGTACTCCTAATGATAAGTACAGAAACATTTGATTGGACCCAGAAGCACACAAGAAGCTCAGGCAGTTGGGCTAGATTCGGTGAATTCTGCACCGCTATAGCTTCTGGGCTGTTTTCAAGAGTTGCCTCCAAACTCAGCTCGTTGTGGTAATCTAAACTGAAGGGCTATCAGAGCAATTGTGATCTTGTGCAAATACCAGTCTAAGAAGAATATCTGCAATTAACTGCTGAACCAAAATTGATGAAACGCAGTTAGGCTTGGATTTGCTGGAACTTTCCTACAGATGGAAGGAATGCTTCCCATTGAGTGTGTCTTTCTCACCCTCCTCTCTCTAGCTGCAGTTCAGAATGCCCCCTTCCCCTTCCTCCTTGGGTCTCCTGTCCCTCAGGAGCAGTGTTCTGAGGGCTATTTTGAACTTCTTTTGTGGGAGGAGCAAGGAAGTTATGCTCCATGGGCAGAAATCTTCTGTCCAAGAAACACGCCAGGGGATCCAGGCCATAGCCAGGATCACCGACTGAAAATCAAGAAGAAAGGTTTGGAGCTACCCAGAACGATTGTTGTAATAAACTATTAAACTGGTCTGTGTACACAAACCCTTTGTTTAAACAAAACGATATTGGTTGGTTCAGCTAGTTTTTATGAAGAATAAATAAAATAACCTGAACAATGGTCTTCTAAACAAACTGCTGTTGCGGATTTTTAATTTTGTATATATCCAAGATCAATTAGTCTTATGCTTCCTTCATCCACTGAAATGTGAAATATCACTCTTGTCACAAGCTGCAACTAGTTCAGGCATCCTCTTTGAGAGATTGGCACCCTTAATTAATACCAATGCTTAAATTCATTATTTTCACAGCTTTGTGCCTTATCTCACTATCCAGGGCACATTATGCTTCCATGGGTATACTGCTGTTTTACCCCCTCCTTTTGTGTGTGTGTGTATGCATTAGCTCCTTACTAAAGAGATTTTCTGTTTAAAAACAATATACTTGAAACCAGCTTGGATTCATGTCCAGCATCTGTCAAGGTTGCTTGAGCTTTTCAAAGGATTGGTATATTTTAAAAAACAATACCAACCCAAATCAGTATATAGTGTGTTGTAACAATATAAAGCCTACAAAAATAGTGAACGTTCCTTTCAGTGCTTTACTTTAAGCGAGGAGTTAAAATCCGTGTACTAAATAAGGAGACTCTTTTGTGAGTGAATGTTAGGATAATTTGTTTTAGTTGTAGAGGGTTCTGATGAAAAGCAGCATCTCTAGGTGTCTCGCAAAGGGGGCTTTGACTAGCAAAAGCTTGTGCCCCCACAATCTTCTTGGTCTCTCAGGAGCTACTGGCCTCAAATCTAGTTCTCTTATAGGTGATCCCTTTATAACTTACAGGTCGCTACTGAAGCTGATATGCTGCAAATTCAGGGTGGACCAAAGGGCATTCTACTTCAGCCAAAGAGTATTTTTGTGGAATCTAACTTGTGGAATTCACTGCTGCAAGATGTATTAATGACTATTTCCTTCGGCAATCTGAAAAATGGAATGAAACAAATCCATAGAGGAGTGTTCTGTCAATGGCTATTAATCACACAAATCAAATGGAACTTACATTCACAGGGATGGCCTTTATTGCCTCTTTGTAGGCCTCTTGGGAGCATTTTGCTGGCCATTACATGAAACTGGGTACCACGAGAAGCTGCCTTATACTGAGTCAGATCAGGGATCATTCAAGTCACTATTGTTTTGCCCTGACTGGCAGCAGCTCTTCAGGATCCCAGATAGAAGCATAAATACATAGAGCTGGAAGGGGATCCCAAGGGTCATCTAATCCAACCCCCCATCTAATCACAGCTGCCTCCCCTATGCTCACTTCTCCAGTGACCCCTGATCTGTGTCCACAGGAAGGCAAAAAGTCTCCAAGCTTCCTGGGTCAAACTGACCTGGAGGAGTGGTTATCAACAGTACCCTGGTCATATAAACAAGGTCCACAAGTAAGCCAAGCACTAGCTCATCCCTTCCTGCCCTCCCTCTCGCTATCTGCCTAAATTCATAGTGAGTCATAGAATCAGCATTGCTCTTGGATGGCCTTTTATCTTACCGACTACTGGATTATTTTTTTATCTGGAGAGGCCAGGGATTGGATCTAGAGTCTTCTGCATGCCAAGCAGATGCTCTGCCACTGAGGTATGACCCCTCTTGTTAGGCTGCTCTGGCACAGCTCCTCTTATGTTCGTATCTTACTCTGAAAATAAAAAAGCTATACAGAATTTTTTTTTGTGGAGGGGAAACTCCCAAAACCACTGGAGTTCTGCCCTAAAGGAAAAAAACCTGCACGCCTGCAATGAGTGTCCTTGTTCAGTTCACAAATTGTATATTTGCAGAAGCAACTTTCTGCTCACAGGTCCCTCCTAGAAACCAGTGGGAGATGGAGGGGGACTTACCAGGAGAAAGAAGATGGTCCAGGCCAGGTCTCCAGCATCATGCAGGAAGTGGTGCCATCATGTTGTGACATCTGGGCATCACTTTGGTATTCCGGCCAAAACTGGGCATCGCTTCAGTATTTGGTAAATGCCCAACTGGCTTCAACAAGGTCCAGGGCCCTTTTGGTCCTGGCCCCCACCTGGTGGAATGAGCTCCTGCTGGAAATCTGGGCTCTGCGGGACTTATCCAAGTTTTGCAGGGCCTGTAAGATGGAGCTCTTCCGCCAAGCTTTTAATTGATCCAGCAGATGTCCGTTGAAGTCGTTGCTTCCCCCAGCACCTTATCAACACCTTACCATTTAGGTGCTTAAGTTATGGTGGATACTATTTTGCTAATTCTGTGATTCTGTAATTTTACAGATTTGGTAATGATGATATTGTCTACTCTGGATGTGGTTTGTTTAATGTTTCTGTAAGGTTTTTAATGTAAGCTGCCCACAGCCCACTTGCGGGATAAGGCGGGGCATAAATCAGAAAATTAAATTAAATTTAAATTACTGTATTTTTCACACCATAAGACGCACTCCCCCCCCCAAAAAAAAGTGGGGGGGGGCGATCCGCTTCCTCCGGGGGGGGGCGATCCGCTGCCTCCTCCTCTGATCCCTGCGCTTCCCCCGCGCCTGCCTGGCTCCAGCTCTGACGCTTACAGCAAGCGCCAGGATCGCTCCCTCTGCCCTCCGATCCCAGCGCTTGCTTTAAGCATCAGAGCTGAAGCCAGGCAGGCAGGCACGAAGAAAGCACGCCGCCTCCTCCACAGCCGGCGCTCGCGAAGCGCTGGGTTTGCGGAGGGGGCGGGTGCTTCCTCCGTGCCTGTCTGCCTGGCTTCAGCTGATGCTTAAAGCAAGCGCTGGGATCGGAGGGCAGAGGGAGCGATCCTGGCGCTTGCTGTAAGCATCAGCTGAAGCCAGGCAGACAGGCACGGAGGAAGCACCCGCCCCCTCCGCAAACCCAGCGCTTCACGAGCGCCGGCTGTGGAGGGGGCGGCGTGCTTCCCCCGCGCCTGCGTGCCTGGCTGGGAGACAAGCGGCGAGATCGCTCCCTGCGAAGTGCTGGGTTTGCAGTGGGGACGGAGGGAGCGATCTCGCCGCTTGTCTCCCAGCCAGGCACCTGCGTCTAATGGTCCGGAGCGTCTAATGGACCAAAAAATACGGTAAATTAAATTAAAAATAGCTCCTATCATAGAGTTGGTGCCCAAATGCTAGAGCATTGCCCAGATATTGCTATCATGATGTCACTTCTTGTGTGATGCCAGTGACATGGGCTGGGCCTTTCTCTTTTTCCTGGCAATTCTACCAGCTAGCTAATGGGTGCTGTGGGGGCACTCCACCCGGCGCAGACTCGGAGGAAGGCAGCCGCTTGTCTCTTCGCTCCTACTAACGCTAAGTTGTTTTAATCTTTTAACTTTTATCTTGCCTTGACAGAAGGAATTGTTTTTAAATAATCTTATCCTATCACCTCACTTTTGATTTGGGTGCTGTGGGGGCAGGGCCTGGCAGAGGGGGACCTCCACCTCCATCAGGGGGCCTGACAACTGTACCTTATATTGATCAATGCAAGCAACACCTTCCAAATCACTGCAAGACATTTTTTAAAATGTACAGTAGATTTTTAAAAATTGAAACACGTAATATTTATTGAAGAAGTGGGTGACTGGTCCACAGTCTATCAGAGCACATTCTCTGCATGAAAAAAAGTCTGAGATTCATACCTAACATCCCTTATTAAAAAGGCTCCTGAGTAGTGATCTGCCTGAGGCCTTGGAAAGCTGTTGCTTGTTGAGAGAGACAGCGCAGTGAAGCTGGTGGGCGGCAGGAGATCCCCTGCTGTTGTGGGCCCTGACTTTTGCGGAAACCCTGTCCCCAAACAGACATCTCTCTGTTACATCAGCAACATGCTGATGTCACTTACAGAAGTGACATCATTGTGTCAGCAGTGTCGGGGTGACACTCTGCTTTTTGGGCAAAACTCTGTGGTTTGTAGCTGTTTTTACCATAGAGTTTTACCCAAAAAGCAGAGTGTCATTCTGATATTGTCAACACATTGCTGCTATCCCCCACCCACCCCTGGAAGGCCCCCCAAATCCCGCTGACTGGAAAAAAGGCACCTGGAAACCTTAAGTGCAGTGCAAGGGAACCGACAGTCTGATTCAATAACAAGTAGCTTTATATACACTCATATGTTAAAGACCACATATAAAACTGCAGTATCCTGAACATAAAATCACGCAAAACCTCTTTAACACCCACAGCACAGCCTGATTCATTGTGCAAATTGCAGCCCTGATATAATAAAAATAAAATGACTTAATAAATGCTGGCAGTGACAGTGAAAATCATTTTCAGTTTCAAAATACAAATGCTAATGTGAAATCTAAAGCTGATACGAGTTTAATCATGAAAGAAAACCATGCTTTACTGGAATTGTAATTTAGGTGGATATTACTTTTTAAATCCTGAGATGTAGATGTGTGAAATAAAAATGGAGCTTACAAAAAAAAAGAATTAATGAGCTAATAAAAAGGTACAAAGACAAGCTAGTTTACCTCTAGCCTTCAAGACAAGCTTTTAATATGAGCTATGATTCGATTAGGGTAGTGTTCAAGCTTTTGTGTGCTTGTGGTAGCTTTTGTTTTTGTTTTTCTCCCTTGAGCGTTTATTTCGTCCATATATCATGCAATCTGGAATTTCAGTTCTTACGTAACGGTAATAACAAGAGGAGGCAAGAATGTTCTGTTGTCCACTCACAAATGGGCTGTTCTGGAAAAGTACAGAAACGATGCAGCCACTTGCTTCTAGTGGCTGAGACTGAAGCAGTATCTCGCCTAGATTGAGCCTTTACTCCACAGTCAGGGGTTGTACATCTCTTTGGCTGCCAGAAACTGAAGGTGTGTTTTGGGGTAGACAAAAATATTTAGAAAATGTCTTCTTGGCACCCTAAGGTGAACTTTTTAAACTGCTAAAACCTCAGCTGTTCTAGATCGAATTTAAAAAAATGTGATGGGGATTCTACATAGGGTTGTAAGTTCCAGGTTTGGGGAATTTCTGGAGATTTTGTGAGTGGCGACTGGGGAAGGGATTCAGCAGGATATAATGTCAAATCCAAAGTTCTCTAGGGGAACTGATCTGTCACCTGGAGATTAGTTGAACTCCCAGGGGATCTCCAGCCACCACTTGGAGTCAGGCAACCCTAAATACTTCTCCCTAGCTAGATCTTTCATGCCAGAAGATGATACTGCTAGGAGAAAACTTTCACTTTTTATAACATTGGAACACTGAAGACGTAGCTGTCTGGACTATACTGCTGCTGTATGCCGTTTGAGCGTGCATATATGAAGCTGCCTCATGCAAAATGAACTCACAAATCCAGCTACTGGCTCACGTTGTCTGTTCTGACTTGCCACAACTCTCCAAACTCAGATACATGAGATCCTTGTGCTGAAAACACCAGGGATTAAATTTTGGCACATTATGCATGCAAAGGCACTGAGCCACAAATCCCTGCCCTTTAGATGTCCATATATCAAAATATAAGTATGCACATGCTCATGTGCTGTGTAGAATGCAAATATGCAAGGCTAATCTGGAAAGTTGTTGATCTAAGAAAAATAAAATGTGATTGAATTTATACTTTGTTTTGCTGGCTTAGTATTTGTATAGCACTTCGCAGCTTTCAAAGTGCTTCACATAAATAATTACAGGAATTTCTGCCACAGCCCTATACAGTAGACCAGTATCCCGTTTTTGCAGATTTTGGCTGGTAACATTTCAGCCATATATGGGCCCTTTGTTTATTTCTGCCTCCCTCTTTTCAGTGTGTCCAATGATACCTTAAGGGGAAATGGGACAAAATGGCTTGGATCCTGACCTGATTTCAGCTGGTAGAAGGCAGTTACCCCAAAATTATGATTTCAGGGAGCACAGCAGACTGGAGCAAGAGGTGATACCAGAAATTTGGCTTTTACGAGTGCTGCTCTGCTCATGCTTAGATAGGATCAAAGCCAGCATGTACTCAGTCAATTGGGTTAATTCTCAATGAGCCGAAATATGAATTTGGGGAAGGTATTTGTGGGTTTTCTGCATTGTGCAGGGGGTTGGACTAGATGACCCTAGAGGTCCCTTCCAACTCAATGATTCTATGTTGACGTAATCATCAGTCTTCTGTTTCTTGCTAGCTGATTGGTAAGCAAGAAGAGCAAATAAATAAATGCATGTGTTCTGCCCCCTCCACCCACAAATCTTGAAATGTAATAACTTCTTTATTGAATTTCTAGGGTTTAAGTCATCTCCATCAGCACAAAGTAATCCATCGAGATATCAAGGGACAGAATGTTTTGCTGACAGAGAATGCGGAAGTTAAACTAGGTAAGACATTTTTCAGCCTGAAATTGGGCTCTCTGAAAAGACCTGAGTTTGCCTTCTTAAGGAAACAGCAATTCACTGAAGTTGAAATCAAGAAGTGTCCCTGCCTTTCTTATGAATAGATATGAGTGTGGGGAGACACTCCCCCAAGGTCTCCTGGCTGCCTAATTCTTTCTGTAAATCCCATTCTTCTGCTGCCAGCCCCTGCTTTCCCTCTCCCAGCTCTTACTCTACTTTCCCTCCTTCTCTTTCCTCAAGCTCCGTCCCCCCTACTTGCTTGGTTTTCCCTCCCATCCACTGACCTGTCCACGTGGTCTTCCCACTTGCCCTTTTATTATTGGGATCTAGGTTCCATTTCTCTCCAGCTCTTGGTGGCCATTCCTACCACATCTCTGTGCAGCATTCTGAGTTGCTGTGGCAACCAAATATACTGCCTGAACTCCTTTTGTTTTGACAATATCTGTGCAGGTGAAGCCAGAGTGGAAACTATACTTGATGGTTGGGGGGCCAGGGTTCAAACCTCAGATTTGTTTAAACACTTTTCAGCTATAAGTTTCTAACTGGAAAGTGGGTGGAACTATTTCTTCCACAGTAACTTTGGCCATATGGTATGCTCTGCTTTGGGCATATCTGTAGCTGGGGACACTGTGGAGCAGTCACAGCTGTAGTTCTGATTTCTTTTCCTTTTATCAGCTGTAGCCTCCAAACGATATTCCTGCTCAAAGTTACTGAAAAAGTTCCTTGCTGTCCATAAAGGTGTCTTGGTGCACTGCTATTAAATAATTTAGATTACACTTATTTTTAATAGACAAAATGCTTTACAATGTTTGGTCTGTAAAGGAGGTCATTATTATTGCCCCTTGCTGCTGTTCACTAACAGCAGCCTGGTTCCCTCTGAAGCTGTGAGAGATGATGTGGCCTTGTGCAATTCACTGTGGCCTGATTTGGATGCTAAATTTGCAGCAAGGGAACTGCTACCTGTAATACATACGATAACAACTGGAGCATACAAAAAGATGCTGTTGCTAGTCTCCTGGGAGGCACTGAAGGTGACCACATTATAGTATTCACCTCAGGTAGTTTCTGCTGTCAAATGCTATGAGGTAGTATGGGATGTGACCATACATAACTGTGAAGGTAATATTCAATTCAAGCCATTGACAAAGACAGGAGCTAAACCCCGGGCACCTCAATTGCAAGCCCACATCTCTAGCAAATAGACCATGGCTGTGTAAGAGACATATTCTCAGGATGTAGGCATTCTATGGGGAGAACTTCTCCCTGTTTCTTGAGCTCTCTAGCCCTTTAAAAATGAATGGGATGTGAATTGAACTCTTATGCTTGCCAGGGAACAGTTTATGGTGGACAGCATCCTGTTTGAAATATAACAGAAGCACAAGGGTGTCCCCCTTTTTTCATATGAAGTAAAGTCAAAGCCATGTTTGCTCTGTGCCACATGGAAGCTCTTGTTCTTTGCCTCTCCAGTGGATTTTGGAGTCAGTGCTCAGCTTGACAGAACGGTTGGCCGAAGGAACACATTTATTGGAACCCCATACTGGATGGCCCCTGAAGTTATTGCCTGTGATGAAAACCCAGACGCCACATATGACTTTAAGGTATTAATAAGTGCATGTCTTCAGCTGTTGTCGGCAGTGGGTAGATTGTGTACTCCTGGAAGGATGGGAACTGAAGTTCAGTGGAACTCTGGAGCAGATCCCAGGTGGGTCAACAGGTAGACAAAAATACTTACGGGCTAGTATTTCAGCTCAGAATATCCAGAGGGAACTTGGAACCTGAATTAAAGCTGGTTGTGGGGCAGAGGAGGTAACAGGCAGATGGAGACTCCTAGTGTGATGCTAGGGAACCCCACACATAAGGCAGCTGACTTGAAAGACCAAGGGATACAATGGTGCTGTCTGTGTAGGGTAAAGCATGCTTGGACCTGGCTGCCTAATTCTTTCTGTAAATCTTGCTCAGTAGCTTCAAAAAGGGCTTCACAAAAGACAGCACTGAATAGATCTTGCACTTATCTAGTGTATTTATTTAAACATTTAAATAATGTCTTTCCTCTTTACAGAGCTCAAGGCAGCTTACAAATAACAGATAAAAATATTAAAAACATTAAAAACATAAAACCAGCATTTAAAATCACTATTCAGGACTGCTACTAAATTTAACCCAATGCAGTTCTGAATGAAACTGAATGAAACTGTCTGCCTCCTAAAACTCAAAAGTTAGGGGGCCAGGCGCATCTCCCTGGGGCTGAAAAGGGCCTCTCGTGTACTCACCAACTGAGCTTCTTTCAGTGATGGGACAGTCGGGGGGGTGGGGTGGAGGTCTGTCCCTGTGATAATAATTCTCAGGAAGTATCATTTGGGAGAAGACAGTTTCCTTTGGCTAACCCAGTCCCAACCTGTGTGGGACTTTAATGGTTAAAAGCAACACCCTGAATCAAGTTTGGGAGTGGATCAGTAGCCAGTGTAACTGCTGTAATATTTGGAGTTCCATGTTTCCAACAGTCTAGCCATAGTGTTTTGCATTAGCTGCAACCTCTCAACACTCTTCAAGGGTGGTCCCAAATAGAGCACATTGCAGTAGTCCAATCTAAATGTAACTAAGGCATGGATTACTGTGGCTAGATCTGACTGATTGAGGAACAGACTTTGTTGGCGCACCAGCCAAAGCTGGGCAAAAACACTCTGAACCACTGCAGCCAGCTCGTTTTCTAAGGTGACTGCAGTGTTAAGTAGCACTCCCAAGCTGCACAACTGGCTTTTCAAGGAGAGAATAACCTTATCCAAGGGAAGAGAGCTCTCAAGTCACAGGTCTGCCTTTACATTAACCCAGAGAAGGTATGTCTTGTCAGGATTAATTTTCAGTTTGTTCATCCTCATTCAGCCCATTATTGACTCCAAGCACTGGATGAGAACATCAGAATTAGGTAGGAAAGAGAGGTAGAGCAGGGTATCATCCGCAGATTGGTGACACTGTAGCCCAAACCTCCTGATAACCTCTCCCAAAAGCTTCACATAGATATTAAATAGTTCAGCTCCCAGCCAACCCTGCTGGATTAATTAACGGTCAGTCTCCAGAACTGCAGAATAGCAGACTCTTCAGGAAACTGAAGGATTTCCATTATTTTCTGCCACCGTTTTCCCTAAGTGCCCTCTAACTGTTAGATGCTTGTTTTCCTTTTGACATTAGCTGCAAGCTATATTGCTCCTTGGCTCAATGAGCATATGGACCTTTTCTGTATGGGCTCACTGCCAAGTCCCAGCCAATCCAATCAGCCGTTGACATGCCAGTGTGCCAGTTCAAATCATGCCATTTTTCAGAGGACCTAAAATCCACCTCCCATCTCGAGTAACCCTCTCCTGAAAATATCTGGCTGCAAACACCCACGGACAGGCTTGCTCACTTGCAGGCAGACGGCAGAGGCAGTTTTCTGAGTGAGTGAAGCCTGTCGAAAGCTTGTCAGGGAAAACTGTCTGCTTTTGCCAGTGCCAGATTGATTCCTTGTTAAATTTCTATTCTGAACACAATCTAGGGAGATGCACAGTCCATAAGGCAGTCAGTCACTGGAAAGTGAACTTGATGTTTGTTGAGGATTTGTCACTGTCCTTAAAATTTTTGGATTTTAGGCCTTAGGCCAGATGCTTTTGGGTCCCAGCGAGAACTTCCAGTTAAGTTGCCTGTTGGACAACACACTTTTTTCTTAGGCCCTTTAAAAACATTATTTTAAGAAATAAAAGACTTCCAATCTAACGCATAAGAGGCATGGAGAGAAATTGGATTAGGGAGATCTACTGGAGAATGCCAGCTTGAAAAGGCAAGTTTTTATTGGGCATTGAATTAGACTGAAAGAGTCAGAAGAATGCCAGGAGCAGGCCTGTATCTAAACAGGGGCCCATGGGGCCTGGCCCCCTGAAAATGTGTGTGTGTGGGGGGGGGGCTCTCCTTGAGCTGCCCCTTTCTCCCCTGCATGATTTAAATCACACAGGAGGGATGCCCAGGAGCAGCTGCTGCCCCTCCCATGCCATTTAAAGGGCCCACAAATCAGCTGATCATTGGGGTCTAAATCATGCAGGAAGGGTGGCAGGAACAGTCATCAGCCTCCTGCACAATTTAAAGGGCCCCCTCCCCCTGTGGCCCCCCCCACGTCCCCTTCCCCCAAGGCCCCTAGCTACAGGGCTGGCCAGGAGTAGAGTTTCACCAACAGGATGCAGTGAGAGAGAATGGGGGGTGTACGCTTTTAGGTTTTTAGGGAAAAAATGTACTAAAGGAACAGAGAGTACTAAGGAGTATGGGGAGACAGAAGAACAGATCAATGTGAGCTAGAAAATTATTCTTTTGGGAACTCCTTCAGAAAATCAATTTACATTGTCTCCTTGTTTGTAAACCACAGCACTTTTGCATAAGGCTGCCAATTCCAGCTTGGGAAATTCCTAGAGATTTGGGAAATTGTCCAGGGAAGGTGGAGTCTGGAGTCAAGAGAGAACTCAGTGAGAGTGTGATGGCATAGAATCCACCCTCCAATGCTGCCATTTCCTCAGTGGTGATGTCTCTGTGGTCTGGGAAGCAGATTCCATGAGTACTTCAGGTCCCCACCCTGGTTAGTAACCCTACTTTTGCATGTTTTGCCCATGTTGGAAAAGAGGATAGAGGCAGCACAGCTCAACTAAATTCCACCTGCACTAGTTTTGGAGCCGGTTAAGATGACTGTAAACTCAAGCCTCCCATTACTGGCCTGGTTGCCTGATGCATTGACCATCTGTCTCAGTGTCTTGATAGCTGATTGCTTTCAGGGGCCTTCTCATCAGGACTCTAGACGAGTGTGACGGAAAGCAATGGGTTAACCATAAACTGAAGACACACAGGGCTGCGTCAGGTGACCTGAGGGTGGGGGCAAAGTGCTCAGAGCTCTCAGGGAGGGAAAGTAGTTGAGTGAGAGAAACTGCGGAGGCAGGGGTTCAGTCAAGTTGGCTTCTGACAGAGAAGGTGCCTGTCAGAGAAGTCTGTCAGTGGGGACCTGACAGAGAGGGTCAGTTCGAGCCTGCCAGAAGGGCCGAGAGGGCAGCTGATCCTGGGCTTTTTCACACAGTCTATGTATTCCGGTATGGAAGCTGGTCAGTTACTGAACAGTAACGGGTTTCTGCTGGCATTTCAGACAGACCCGATTCAGTAACTGGCTGCTACCGGAATACTCTCACCTTTTCACACAGTCCCGCGGCTGTCCCGGTAGTGAGGCATGCCTGAGTCGTTACAAACAAAGAGCAGCTTCTTCCACTTTTCAACCCCTCCTTCCGGGTTGAAATCGCTATGGGGTGTTGTGTGAAATGTCCAGTATCTAACCTGGGAGCAGTTTTCGCGCCCTTTTTCGCCCGCTGGCGCGCGCGATCTCCAGCTTTTTTTTTTTTTGAACGTCGGGCTAAGATCGCTATAGCGCTATAGCGACGTATCACAACAGCATCACTATAGGGATGCCTGGGCTCTATTAAGATGCCAGATATCGCCACCGCTGAAACCTGGTAACTTATCTCAATAGAGCCTAGCCATCTCTATGGTGTTGCTGTTGTGATATGTCGCTATAGCGCTATAGCGATCTTAGCCCGACGTTCCAAAAAAAAAAAAAAAAGCTGGAGATCGCAAGCCGGCAGGCAAAAACGGCTGGCGCTGGTGGAAGCGAGATAAGAGCGGAACAGTGTGAAATGGCTCGCTTCAATCACGGAACCCTACCGGAAAAAAAAACATGTGTCTGAAAACTCCCATCCCTGTCTCGGATTACTGCAAGCGGCACAATACCGACTCCCTTCCGGTTTCCACTGGTAAGTGTGAAAAGGGCCCCTGTGAAGGAGCTTGAGGCGGAGACGGGAAGTCTTCCAGAGACTGCAAGCTCGACAAAACCAGCCAAGAGGGCTGTGTGTGTGTGAGTCAGTTAAGACCTGAACGGTCACAAACACCTAGGAACAACTCTGAAGATCTAGTGAGGTGGTTGAGGGAGTGGATGTGGGTCTGAGACACCAAGAGGGCTGAGAGGAGAGACTCCAGTCGAGGGGTGAGACTAGACACATCAATCCCAAGAGGCCAGACCTTGGCTAGAGGTGGAGAGTGAGTTAAAGGGAAACTGTGAACTGTGTAACTATGAGAGACTCCAAGAAAAGAAAAAGTGAATGTAAAGCCTGAAACAACTGAGCAACGTATGAGCCTGTGTAAATATCTCCCATATCCCCAAGTTAAGACTTTGTGTTACAATAAATCTGTGGTTTAAGTTAAAGTTCTCAAGAGCCTATATTTTGTGGGAAGAACAAACAAAGCTGCTGTGGTCCCATCAAATAAACAAGTAAAATACCCCGAAGAGACTGAAATAAAGAGATCCAGTGAGGCCGTGAGGCGGGCGCTGCTATAACGAGATATCTCATACACCCTTTGAGTTTGTGCTCTACCAGTTATGGCACTTGACAACTGCCTTTCAGGACTTAGAATACCAGAGAACACCTTCCTTGGATCCATCAGAATTTGAACAACTGTGGATCTGTTTCATGTTCTCCCATTTTGAGAGTAAGATAATCGAACAAGTAATGGTGATCCAAACCCTGGAAGATCTGGCTTTTAAGATTCAAGGGCAGACTTCAAGGGCTTGAAATAACATTTGGTTGTTATGGTGAAGGATCTGTGTCTTGAGCTGGACAAGGGTAAGTGTAAATCCTGCTCTTTTAGTCTCTGATTCTCAATGATATTTGACATAAGAAATCATCAAATCAGTTGTATGATGTAGTGCTTACATGATGGAGCTAGGGTCCCAGTGATTTACATTAAATTCCTCATTCCTGAAATTCACTGAGTGACCTTGGCCTGTCAACTGCTTTCATCCTCACCTCCCTCACACAGTTGTGGGGGTGGAAAGGGGACAAAATGGATAACCTTTCATTACCACCCCTGAACTCTTTTCTAGTTTTGAATGCATTTCCCAGGTGAGTGGTATAGGATAGAAGATTACGTTTCTTTTAATTATCGCTGTATGTGGTGTGTGTTTGTTGGCTTTTAAAGGCCAAAGTAGACATAACATGGGAGATCCTTGATCTAATTAGAAGCCCCATGCGTCTGCTTCAAAGACTGAAGTGCCACTTTCCTCCAGCTACAGTTAAATACTATACCTGTCTCCGCCCCCCCCCCGCCCCGCCTCGCTATAGAGCTAATTGCAGCTGGGGCTGGGAAATAAATTTAGATCAGACAACTGGAGTGGGAGGGGATTGCCACTGCTGTCACCACCCCACAGACAGCATCGCTTACTTGCTCTTCAAAGCAACCATGTGGGGCTTCTAATAAGTAATATAAATAAAAGTCTTTCAGTATCTGTGATCATGGTTCTACCATGTCATAGTTATGCTGTCCATCTTTTGCAGTCCCCTTCTTCTTTTGCCTTCTGTCTTTCCCAGCATCAGGATCTTCTCCAGTGAGTGCTCCCTTCTCATTTAGTGGCCAAAGTATTTGAGCTTCAGCTTCAGCATCTGACGTTCCAGGGAACAGTCTGGATTTCCCTTAGGACTGACTGATTTGATCTTCTTGCAGTCCAAGGGACTCTCAAGATTCTTCTCCAGCACCACAGCTCAAAAGCATCTATTCTTCTGCACTCAGCCTTCCTTATGGTCCAGCTCTCACAGCCATACATTACTACTGGGAATACTATCGCTTTGACTATACAGACTTTTGTTGGCAGGGTGATGTCTCTACTTTTTAGTATACTGCCCAGGTTTGCCATAGCTTTCCTCCCAAGGAGCAAACATCTTTTAATTTCATGACTACAGTCACCATCTGCAGTGATCTTGGACCCCAGAAATCTGAAGTCTTCAATATCTTCCCCTTCTATTTGCCAAGGTGTGATGGGGATGGATCCTATGATCTTAGTTTTTTTGATGTTGAGTTTCAAGCCTGCTTTTGTGCTCTCCTCTTTCACCCTCAACAAGAGGTTCTTTAGGTCCTCCTCACTTTCTGCCATTAGAGTGGTGTCATCTGCATATCTGAGGTTGTTGATGTTTTTCCCGGCAATCTTAATTCCAGTTTGTGCTTCATCCAGGCCAGCATTCCGCATTATGTACTCTGCATATAAGTTAAATAAGCAGGGTGACAATATACATCCTTGTCGAACTCCTTTCCCTATTCTAAACCAATCAGTTGTTCCATATCCCATTCTGACAGTTGCATCTTGACCCTTATACAGGTTTCTCAGGAGACATGTGAGGTGGTCTGGTACTCCCATCTCTTTAAGGACTTGCCACAGTTTGTTGTGATCCACACAATCAAAAGCTTTAGCATAGTCAATGAAACAGAAATGAAACACCTTTAATTTATTATGGTTTTATAATTTTTATGTAACTTTTAAACTGTATTTTAACTGTATCTTTTATGAATTGTATAATTGATCATGGTATATACCATGTCCTGTTAGCCGTCCTGAGCCTGCTCCAGCGGGGAGGGCGGGATACAAATAAAACTTATTATTATTATTATTATTATTATTAAATAGATGTTTTTCTGATACTCCCATGCTTTTTCCATAATCCATCGAATGTTGGCAATTTGATGTCTAGTTCCTCTACCTCTCTGAAACCCAGCTTGAACTTCAGGTAGTTCCTGATCTACGTACTGCTGAAGCCTAGCTTGTAGGATCTTTAACATGACCTTGCTGGCATGTGAAATGAGTGCAATGGTGCGATAGTTTGAACATTCCTTGGCATTACCCTTCTTTGGGATTGGGATATAAACTGACCTTTTCCAATCCTGTGGCCACTGTTGCATTTTCCAGATTTGTTGACATAATGTGTGCATCACTTTAACAGCATCATCTTTTAGGACTTTGAATAGCTCAACTGGGATACCATCATCTCTGCTCGCTTTGTTGTTAGTAATGCTTTCTAAGGCCCATTTCACACTCCAGGATGTCTGGCTCAAGGTCAGCGATTTCACTATCATGGTTGTCAAGGACATTGAGGTTCTTCTTGTACAATTCTTCTGTGTATACTTGCCACCTCTTCCTGATCTCTTCTGCTTCTGTTCGGACCCTACCGTTTTTGTCCTTTATCATGGCCATCTTTGCACGAAACGTTCCCTTGATTTCTCCAATTTTCTTGAAGAGATCTCTTGTCCTTCCCATTCTGTTATTTTTCTCTATTGCTTTTCATTGTTCTTTCAGGAAGGCCTCCTTATCTCTCCTTGCTGTTCTCTGAAAATCTGTATTCAGTTGGGTGAATTTTTCCTTTTCACCTTTGCCTTTTGCTTTTCTTCTTTCCTCAGCTATTTGTAAAGCCTCATCAGACAGCCACTTTGCTTTCTTGCATTTCTTTTTCTTTGGGATGGTACTGATTGCTGCCTTCTGTACAATGTCACGAACCTCCATCCATAGTTCTTCTGGCACTCTATCAACTCTAGTTCCTTAAACCTATTCTTCACCACCACTGTGTATTCATAAGGGATGTGATCAAGGTCAAACCTGAATGGCCTAATGGCTTCCCTAGTTTTCTTCAGTTTAAGCCTGAATTTTGCGATGAGTAGCTCATGATCTGAGCCGCAGTCAGCTCCAGGTCTTGTTTTTGCTGACTGTAAGGCACTTCTCCATCTTTGACTGCAGAGTATATAATCAATCTGATTTCTGTGTTGCCCATCAAGTGATGTCCATGTGTAGAGTCACCTTTTAGGTTGTTGGAAGAGGGTGTTCGCTATGATCAGTTTGTTCTCTTGAGAAAAGTCTACTAGCCTTTGCCTGGCATCATTTTGTTCTCCATGGCCAAACTTGTCAGTTGTTCCGGTTACCTTTTGACTTCCTACTTTGGCATTCCAGTCCCCTATGATGAGGAGGACATCTTTTTTTGGTGTTAATTCTAGAAGGTGTTGTAGATCTTCATAGAACTGGTCCACTTCAACCTCTTCTGCATCAGTGGTTGGGACATAGACTTGGATTACTGTGATATTGAATAGTTTGCCTTGGATACGGACCGAGATCATTCTATCATTTTTGAGATTATATCCCATTGCTGCCTTCCTCACTCTCTTGTTAACTATATCTCTCGGCTTGACTTCGCGAACGAAGATTTAAGAAGGGTGCAGTAGTCCACGCCTGCTGCAGGCTCGCTGGTGGCTGACAAGACCAATGCGGGACAGGCAGATCCGGCCACAGTGGCTGCAGGGAAAAGTCTGATTTGGGGTTGGTGCTGTAGCAGTGCGATTCTTCCTCAATCTCCTTTTGTCCTCAAGACCAGCTATGCGTGCGTTCTCAAAGGAAGAGACAGCCTGGTGGATGGTGTGCCTCCATGCTTTGCGATCTGAGGCTAGGTCAGACCACTGGTGATGGTTGATGCGACAGGTGCCAAGGGATTTCTTCAAGGAGTCCTTGTACCTCTTCTTTGGTGCCCCTCTATTTCGATGGCCGGTGGAAAGTTCGCCATACAGAGCAATCTTGGGAAGGCGGTGGTTTTCCATCCTAGAAATATGCCCTGTCCAGCGCAGCTGCGTCTTCAACAGCAGTGCTTCGATGCTTGTAACCTCCGCCCTCTTGAGGACTTCAGTGTTGGTCACAAAGTCACTCCAGTGGATGTTGAGGATGGTGCGAAGGCAGAGCTGATGAAAGCGCTCGAGGAGTCGCAGGTGTTGACGGTATAAAACCCACGATTCGGAGCCGTAGATGAGGGTTGTCATCACAACCGCTTTGTAAACATTGATCTTTGTGCCTTTTTTCAGATGCTTGTTGCTCCACACTCTTTTGTGCAGTCGGCCAAATGCACGGTTTGCCTTTGCCAGCCTGTTGTCAATCTCCTTGTCGATCTTGGCATCTGAGGAGATGATGCACCCCAAGTAACTGAACTGCTGGACTGTCTTCAGAACTGATTCACCCACAGTGATGCAGGGAGGGTGATAATCTTCCTGGGGTGCAGGCTGGTGGAGAACTTCTGTCTTCTTCAGACTAACTTCTAGGCCGAATAGCTTGGCAGCCTCTGCAAAGCAGGAAGTCATATGCTGCAGAGCTGATACCGAGTGGGAGACGAGTGCAGCATCATCAGCAAATAGTAGCTCTCGGATGAGTTTTTCCATTGTCTTGGAGTGAGCCTTTAGTCGCCTCAGGTTGAACAGGCTGCCATCAGTGCGATAGCGGATGTAGACACCATCGTCATCATCTAGATCTACTGCGGCTCTTTGAAGCATCATGCTAAAGAAGATCGTAAAGAGAGTTGGCGCGAGAACGCAGCCTTGCTTTACACCTGTGCCTATTGGGAAGGTCTCCGAGAGGTCGTTGCAGTGTCTGACTTGGCCTCGCTGGTCTTCATGTAGCTGGATGATCATGCTGAGGAACCTTGGGGGACATCCTAACTATAAAGGCCACACCATTTCATCTTCGGGATTCTTGCCCACAATAATAGATGTAGTGATCCTTTGAGTTAAATTCACCCATTCCTGTCCATTTTAGTTCACTGATTCCCAAGATGTCTATGTTCAGTCTTGCCACCTCTTGTTTGACTACATCCAGCTTACCTTGATTCATAGATCTTACATTCCACGTTCCAATGCAGTATCATTCTTTTGCAGCATCGGACTGTTCTTTCACCATCAGATACATCCACAACTGAGCGTCCTTTCAACTTTGGCCCAGCCGCTTCACCCTTTCTGTGGTT
This sequence comes from Heteronotia binoei, assembly GCF_032191835.1. Classification (NCBI taxonomy): domain Eukaryota; kingdom Metazoa; phylum Chordata; class Lepidosauria; order Squamata; family Gekkonidae; genus Heteronotia; species Heteronotia binoei. The sequence goes on along the minus strand of NC_083228.1, from coordinate 123,055,425 downwards.
ACTTGGACTTGCCCTCCGCTCTTCCCCAGTAGCATATTGGGCACCTTCAGACCTGAGGGGCTCATCCTCCAGCACCATGTCTTTTAGCCTTTTGTTACTGTCCATGGGGTTTTCTTGGCAAGGATACTGGAGTGGGTTGCCATTTTCTTCTCCAGTGGATCACATTTTGTATGGGTTCTCAGCTGTGGCCTGTCCTTACAAAATGTTTAAAAAGAAACAAAAACCATCATGTGAGACAGTAGCACATTAATGATCAGTGCAGGTATCTAATTTTTTGTGAGTTCAGCATGGTCTTTGTATCTGTGAAACCATTATAAGCCTTGTGACGTTTATTATTAGAAATGTTTCCCTGCATAATAGGTCCATGTCTAGGAACACTGCCCTCTAGAGGGAGAGGACTTTTACACAAGCTGGGTGAGGGGGTTGCTTGGCTACAGGAGAGAGGTGCAGCAGGAGCACCACTGATCATTGGAAACACCAGTTGGTCATTCAGGAGGATATGGAAAATGTCTGAAGAAGTTCCAGAGGGAAAATGCTGTAGAGACGGAGAAGGGCCATTGGCAAGACTGTCCATCATCTAGCGTCGGACTTTGATCTGGAGTGTTTGTGGCATTCTTCTGTTGTGCCTGTGAGGAAAAGTAGTTTTTCAGAGTTTCTGATAAGGAGGCTCATAAAGAGGCCAGCCTCCAGGTGGGATCTAGGGATCCCCCAGAATTACAGATTATCTCCAGACTACAGAGATTAGTTCCCCTGGAGAAAATGGGTGCTTTGGAGGGTGGACTCTAGGTCATTGTACACCACTGAGGTCCCTGTCCTCCCAGGCTCCACTCCCAAATCTCCAGGAGTTTCCCAACCTGGAGCTGGCAACCACCCTCCTCCCACCGGTGGCCAAAAGGAACCTGGCAACCCTAGAACCTCACCAAGTATGCAAGAAGATCTATCTGCAGTTTGTGACTCAGAGCCCAGAGACTTCCTCCTCTATTCACCCTGACTTTGGGACTCCTTGGTGTATTTTCAGGGCTTTTTTGTAGCAGGAACTCCTGTGCATATTAGGCCACACCCCCATGATGTAGCCAATCCTCCTAGAGCCCTGTACTAAAAGCCCTGTAAACTCCTGGAGGATTGGCTACATCAGGGAGTGCAAAGGAGTTCTTGCTACAAAAAAAGTAATATGTATTTTATTATTCACACTCTTTTATTTAGAATTCCCAGTTCTATACCTATAAAAGGATTTAAGTGCTGTTCTGGTTTGAATGGAGCATCCACCATTCTGTGATCACTGACCTGGCCCTTGTAAGGCTAAAAGGGTTATATCATAATTTGCCAACTGAATGGATGAGAAATGGCATTGCCAGGGCTTTTTTTGCACAAAAAGCCCAGCAGGAACTCATTCGCATATTAAGCCATATCCCTTGACACCAAGCCAGCCAGAACTGCGTTCCTGTTAAAAAAAAAAAAAAGCTCTGGGCATTGCCAACTTTTGTTTCTCTGGCAGCTAAGTAATTTGGGTGTTAATGATAGCCAGTTTTAATTTTGTAGCTGAATTTGAAAAATTCGCTCTGTCTGTCTGATTCTAGTAGGAACATTGCACTTATTTACTAGCAGAGTTGTTAGCAAAGGTCAGAAATGTCCATCTGTCTTCAAGAATTAAATACATTTAGAAGCCTAGATGTTAAACAAGTTAAATTTCTTCAGGGTGCTTTTAGAGTTCACTGGGGAAAACATGCTGTTAGAGGTATCTTGTTGGACGTCATGGCACTCGCTGATTCATAGTAATGTTGGGAAAAAATAGAAATGGTCACATGTTATGTACTTGGTCAAATGACTTAATAAAAACAAACCCCCAGATGATTCTGCAGAAGGAAAAAGCCACAGCCACTGGAAATAAAATGGCACTAATCTTTTAGTTAAATGAAGCTGGCTTCGTCATCTACAGAATAATACAATTAATGCCTTACAAAAAAAAATACCCCACGTCATTTTTAAAAAAATATACAAAGCCTACATTGTGGTGGTTTTGCATTTCTTCCTTGGCACTACTTCGTTTTGGCAGAAAGTTTCCCCCAAAGGCTAAGAAAAATAACAGGGTTTTTTTTCCTGACAAGGAGTGGTACAAATTGCAGTCCTAAGAAGAATTACACCCTCCTAATCTATAGATTTCAGTGGGTTTAGAAGGGTGTAACTTGGTTTAAGAATGCACTGACAGATACACTGAAATTTTGCCTTATTTTATATAACCCTAATAGTTCTTTTCTGGAAATACAGGCATTTTCTGTTCCATATTTGTGTACTGATGCTTTTTTGTGGAACTTTCTGTTGTGGCTTCCATAATCCAGGAATTATAGTTTCTTTTAAATGTCTGCAGACTAAAGAAATACCCAATTTAGTATCAGGAATACCAAGAAATATCATTATAATACAAACGTTTGCACCTATATTTTTGTTCTTTCTATCTAATAAATTAATAGTTTGAACCTGTTTAGAAATAGCAATCATTTGTATCTGCTCAATTTATTTTGCCTTCTTATACTCTTGGCAGATCCAGAACTATATACACCCCTGGTTCCTACTCATATCCTACCACAGCACTGAACAAACTCTGAAACCTTCCTCCGCCTAAGAAACCTCCCTCCAATTTAAGCGGCTCTTCTGTTTGGGTGAAGAGCTGCTTAATCTGGAGGTAAGTTCCCTGGAGGATGGTTGGATCCACTGTAGTCTCCTCAGTATGCACAAACCATAGATTTATAGTTTGTGAAAAAATGGCACATTAAGAAATGTGCAGCTTGTTTCTATGTTAAAACACTTATTCTTCCTCTGAAAAGCCAAGGTACGTGGTTCTTTGCCTATCCTACCCTTCCATTTTAATTGCCCAACCATCTCATGAGGTAGATTTGGGGGAGAGGGGAGGGGTTCTCCCACTGAGCTCTGCAGGAGCAATTCAGACCTGGATCTCCCCCAAGCCTAGTCTCTTCCACCCACAAATACACATAGGTCGTTTTTGCACTCACCTTCCGCCGGCGCGACCCCCCTCTTCACCGCGCAGGAACTGCGCGGATTTCGCACTAAACGCTGCGGAGCAGCCAGAAAAGCCGGAAGCTCCCGGCGCAAAAGCCGCTCAAACTGAAACTGCCAAAAAGCAGTATGGCGTTTGCGCGGCTTTTGCGACGGGAGCTTCCGGCTTTTCTGGCTGCTCCGCAGCGTTTAGTGCGAAATCCACGCAGATCCTGCGCGGTGAAGAGGGGGGTCGCGCCGGCGGAAGGTGAGTGCGAAAACGACCATAATGTCTGGAGGTGTTCAGTCTTAGCCTTGACCTGGATAGCCCAGTCTAGCCTGATCTCAGAAGCTAAGTAGGGAATGGCCCTGGCTAGCATTTGGATGGGGAACCTCCATTGAATACCAGGGGTATGACACAGAGACAGGCAATGGCAAACCACCTCTGAACATTTCTTACCTTGAAAACCCTAGTAGGGTTGCTGTAAATCAGCTGTGACTTGATGGCACCTTCCACCACCACACATTTTAGTTCCAGTATACTTTTTGATAATAAAAGTTCTCTGGTGAAGTTAACAGGAATAAATTGTTGGCAGTGTTAGTGGAGAAGAAGGGGGGGTAGAGGGAATGGCAGATAATTGCCTGTTGCTTTTGTGGAGAGATTAACTGCCTGGCTGTTTGGGTTTTTACATTTCAAAGAGTTATTCCTTTGTTATTGAAAGAGGATCACATTGGATTACATGGTTTCAGTGTTCTCATATACCAACTGTGGTGTTTTTTTCCAATATGTGGGGAGGGGAACTTGACTCAACAGCTCTAACAGAGAGAAGAACATCAAAATTGGGTGTCTGAATGCCCTAAATCTTCTGAGCTTGGGAGATCAGGGACTTAGTTAGAGAATACTGATCAAACTTTATAGCTGTAAAATGGCCAAGGACTTTTTCCAGTGTAGCTGTAGTCATCCCCAGCAGATAATTCTCAATTTGTTACAAGGCTCAACCATGTTAATATGTTTTCCTGAAAGGTTTTGTCATTTTTTTTTTCTTCCAGAGTGATTTGTGGTCGTTGGGGATAACAGCCATCGAGATGGCTGAGGGAGCTCCTCGTGAGTACAACCCCAATTTAACTGGGTTTTTTATGCCTGGGGGGGTTCATTGCTAAGATTTGTTATGTGTTAGGAGAGGATCCAGTTCTGTGTGATACACTGTCCACTGTCTGAAAAAAGAAATGGGATAGGTGTAGAACGGGGTGTCGAACTCATTTGTTATGAGGGCCGGATCTGATATAAATGAGACCTTGTTGGGTCGGACCATGTCGGGCCAGGCCACGTGTATACCTATTTAAGATTAGGTAGCAGAGGTATAAACTTTTTAAACACAATTAAAGATTTTTTTAAAAACTTAAAATATGTTTAAAACATTAGCACTTGTTGGTATTAAACGTGCTTTCTTTATATCTCTCCCATGGAATTCAGGGAACTGGACAAAGGAAGCTCTGGCTCTTTCCTTCCTTCCCCAGGGGACCAGGAGGGGGAAGGAAGAGAGGCTTGGCTCAGTAGCTCTGCTGTGAAATTGAGAGAGCCTGGAAAAACAAGCTATCCTTCCCCATCCTACCCTGTCCAAGGGAGGAGCCTCAGCCAATGGAGAAAATAGAGGCTTTGCTTTGTAGCGCCTGTGTGATTGAGCAAGCCTTGCAAAGCAAGCTGTGATGCAGAAGGAAGCAAAAGAGGGGGAGAAGGAAGCACATGACAGCCAGTTGCTCAGGGGCCTGACAGGAGCCCTCTGGGGGCCTGATTCAGCCCCCGGGCTGCACATTTGACATCCCTGGTGTAGAACTCATGGGCTAAAATGGCAAACTCAGGAACAAATCTTATTCCAGTAGAACCTTACAGATTGTGGCAGAACACCTCTACTGACCCAAGGGCACTGCTCCATCCTAGCCTCTGAGCAGCCACCTGAGTCTCTACCCAGCAACAGGCCGCTCTGAGTGTGTTTTTCTGTCCCTCTTTTGATACCACTGCCACCAATTGGCCTTCCTAGGAAGTACCCGCTGAGAGGACCAGTTCTTCCAGCTTCCCTTACTGGTACTGCTGTTCCAAATCCCTGCCTCATGCCTACTCCTCCCACTAGCCAGCATCTGGTTACCGTGGGGACAGCTTACTGCACTGGCGCACCACTGGGGGATTAGCATATCTGACAAAAGGAGCTTTGAATCTCAAAAGCATAAATCCTGAAAATCTTGTTGGCCTTTAAGGCGCTACTGGACTTAAATTTTGCTCTTCAGATGGCCACTATGTTTATTCTTTTTTTTTTTTAAGACTGTGGACATCCATTCATGGATTTCTGAACAGTTTGTATAGTTTCTTCCTAACTGTATGCAAGCAGAACAGAAGTGCATTAGCAAGATTATCAGGTTGAGCTTTCCCCATCATACATAATTGAAGATCTTATATTTCTTTATGCCATTCATTCTCTGTTACAATAGTTATGCTTCACTTTTCCCATTTCATTGGAAGGAAGGGTGGTGTATTAGTACTTTAATAAATAAATGTGTTGTTTTTTGACATTTTATGCCATATCTTATACCTTCTGCTATGCTTTCCCCCAGCCCTTTGTGATATGCATCCCATGAGAGCTTTGTTCCTCATTCCCCGGAATCCAGCCCCCAGGCTGAAATCAAAGAAATGGTGAGTTTTTTTGTCCTCATCTATTCTCAATTGCACTTAATCTGCATGTTGCATTTTGATTGTACAAACACACACACACAGTGGGATTTAAGGTCTCATTCTGAAGTTGGTGGCAAAATGTGGGCAGAATCTGAAAAGTCTGGCCACCCTCTAATAGGGGAGTGATGTGAAGCAGGACAGGAATCAACTTACCAGCGCTTTCAACATGTCCACTATTAAAGCTCTCAGTGTCATGTAGTCCAGCATCCTGTCTCACACAGTGGCCAACAGGTTCCTCTGGAGGTCCAACAACAGGACATAGATAGATCCAGGCAGGCAGCTGTGTTGGTCTGAAGCTGGAGAACAGATTCTGAATCCAGGGGCACCTTTATGACCAAGACACGTTTATTCAAGATATGAGAACATAGAAGAAGCCATGTTGGATCAGGTCAATGGCCCATCCAGTCCAACACACTTTCTCAGATAGAGTTCACTTCAGAGGAAAGGATGCTGTTAGCTAGCTCCATGCTTGAGAGCTGATGAATGGAACATTAAAACAGAGTCTCAATTACTCTTAAGGATACTACACATTAGTCTCCTACTTTGACATATTTATTGCTCCAATGCTTCCCCCCTGTAATTAAGTCCAATCATATTGTGATCTATAAACTTAGTTTGTTATTGCTGTTTAGTCTTTGTATATGTCAAAACATCTTAATTAAGCTGTATGCTAATTTGCTGTATATATATATGAACTGTTAACATCCATTTCAATGAATCTGAGGAAGCGTGCCTGCACATAAAAACTCATATCTTGAATAAACTTTTTTTGGTCTTAAAGGTGCCACTGGGTTTAAAATTTGTTCAATGGGGCATAGAGGCTGAGGTCTCCTGATGTTGCCTCCTGGCACTGGGATCCAGAGGGTTTACCATCTGTCTCTAAAGTGAAATAAGAACATAAGAAACAGCCTGCTGGATCATGCTGTAATGCCCTTCAGGGCAAAGGTCACTTTAATATGGAGGAAAAAATGGCTGGCTGACCACATACCCTTCCACAGTCAAAGAAGTTAAGCTGGCAGAATCTCCTAATAAGTATCAGAGGATCTAAAGCCTCACCTGCTGCTGCTCCTGCAACCTGGAAAAAAAACTGGAAGGAAAAAAATCCTTCTATTGGTTCTTCTCTCTGCATCTGTGCACCTGCTTTCATATGGTCTTAATTCGCTTGAAAGCCAAGGAATTGTTTCTTGCTGCCAGCCTGAAATGGTGATTTGATTTCCCTATTTGCTAGGTAACTTTATCTGTCTTTTTATTTGCCACCGTTAAACTGCCCCCTTCCCTTTTCTAGCAAATCTGTTTGTTTTTAATGAGCATGGAAAGCTTGCACATTGTTATGGTTGTTTTCATTAAAGGAGGCTGCTGCTCTTCCCCCCCACCCTCCGCCCCCACAAATCTGGATCCTCTTCTTAACTGTGCCAGTCAAGGTGTGATTTAAAGGATATAAAGATTTCTGTGTTTTCCTTCTGCCTTACAAGGGACATGTATGTCCTGATTAGTGCTGGGGAGGATGCAACCACCGCTGTTTACATTTTCCAAAGCTATTTTTTGCTTCTCCATACCAGCAAGTTCTGGTGATTCTTGAAATCTGTTTTGTGCCTAACAACATAGAAATGAATTCTGTCTCACCTCCTGGTCTCCATTTCAAAAAAAGCTACAGATCTTAGACTTTCTTTCCCCCCTCATCATGCCGGAAATCTCTTTCTTCTCCTTTCCTTGATCTTGAAGATCAAGGTCCATAAAGACTGATAAAGAGTTGTGTGATATTTTGGGATTGTCCCAACAGAACATGTGGTGCCCTACCATTGTTTTTGACATTTTTCTGTGGGCCAGCAGGACTTCCTACAACATTTGAATCTTTTTGAGCCAGTTGTATGGAGCTATTCAGATATTCTTGCCCTCCTTCCTCTCTTAGGATTATACGGAGGGAAAGATCAACAGGGAGCTTTGAATTCCCCGTTCCTTTGCATTCTCTCTGCTCTTAAATTCATGAGATCAGGTGATAAAGGAGGGATTTCTCCAGTCAGTTCTTCCCTGTGGGAATGTGATTGTGCCAGACCTACATATTTTAGCACGTATTTATCCTGCCCTCACTCTGGGGAGCCTGGGGTGGTATGAGGTGTTCTTCCCTCCTCCATTGTCTCATCACAACCACCAACCTGTATGGTAAGTTAGGCTGAGAGATGAAATCTTCCATGACAAACTGAAGATTTGAACCTGGGTCTCTTGGAGTCTAGTCAGACCCTCTGTCCACTATGCCACATTCTTTTGATCTGCAGGTGCAATTCCAGGGTGAGGGAAAAGAGTAACATCAGAACAAATTCAGAGTTACTAATGGAGCAGCTGCAGTGGCGCAACTTAATCATAGCCTAGGATTCCACGAGGGACAGGGCAATGAAGAGGGAAAAAAGAATTGCTGGGAAATAGAACCAAGGGAAATAAATAGCAGGGGTTATCTCATCCTTTTTTGAAGTGGAGATGCTGAGGGCTGAAACGGGGCCCTTCTGCTTACAAAACAGAAGCTCTGCCCCTGAGCTGTGGCCCCTCCCCACTGTAAAAGTTAGGAGCCTGTTATAACTTAATACCTGAGTTATGATCTGAGACATAGTGGTCCAAATCTCTGCTGAGTCATTACATCACAACAAGGCCTTACTCGAACTAACATCTCTCAATGCCACCTGCTGTCCTCCCTTCCCCTCTTTGACCTGAGTGTACCTTTCAGGCTGTGGTCAAAATCACCAACCTGCAACACGCTTGAAATGCAGACCAAGGAACTGAAATTATGTGAATACTTAGGAAACTTACTATATAAATAATAATAGTCATGCTGCAGTTGCCCTTTGCATCTGTGTTGCTTTGAAAAATTCAAAGAAGAAGATATTGGATTTATATCCCGCCCTCCACTCCGAAGAGTCTCAGAGCGGCTCACAATCTCCTTTACCTTCCTCCCCCACAACACACACCCTGTGAGGTGGGTGGGGCTGGAGATGGCTCTCACAGCAGCTGCCCTTTCAAGGACAACCTCTGCCAGAGCTATGGCAGACCCTAGGCCATTCTAGCAGGTGCAAGTGGAAGAGTGGGGAATCAAACCCGGTTCTCCCAGATAAGAGTCTGCACACTTAACCGCTACACCAAACTGGTGGAAACAAGAGGAAACAAGGCAAGCAATCTGGCTATGCACATAGTCAGCAGTTAACAAAAGCTGTGAGTCCCAAATGACACAGCTGTGTACCCAGGTCTGGGTGATCCATCCTTCAGACTTTGCCACAGGTCAGTTGTAGCAAGGAGAAAAGGATTGGAACCGAGGAATCAAGATGGGGGAGAGACGATAGAGGAAGGCAGAAGTCCACATGCAATCTGCCACAGGAACAGCTGCTGACGTGATTGGTCTGTATTATTGGGAGGACGACAGGAGTGTACATGTGCAAGAACCATTGGGATTTATGAAGGATTTTGCTGTGGACTTGACTGTCTTTCTTCAGTGGCCTCTATATCCTGTTTTCTGGTCTGCAGGACAACTGGCTGGCCACAGTGTGAAACAGGATGCTGGACCAAATGGACCTTGAGCCTGATCCAGCAGGACTCTTATTATGTTCTTAAGTTATGTTCTTACAATAACTTGGATTGCAGTAACCTAGTTTCTCTGAGTGTGTATAAACATGGGGCTCTACAAATGGGCTTACACATTCTGCTAGAAGAAAAGCATAGCTCCCCAAAGTGGTATAGGGTTATGCTTCTGCTTTTGCAACTGAAGTACATGCGTCTAATTTCCTATGAAATAATAAATTTGTTCTCCACTTTTGTACTCATAACAATACTTTGTCAGGGTTTGTAGCAGAGGAGTCTAGCAAATGGGTGTTGCTAGTTATTCTTTTCCTTCATGCTTTTAGAACTGTATCTGTTAGAGACAGCTTCCATTTTACTTGTGGATGTAAAATGTTTAAATGCCAGGAATGTTGAAAAGAAAATCCAACTCAGTGGCAGCTGGGGCTTGTGATCAGCTGCATCAGAACTGTATTCATACTTTTTTTTTGCATCTGTTTAACATTAACAAGCAGTCAGTTCATAACCAATTGGTATTTACTGAAAAATAACAGGCTTATAAAAGTATCTTGTAAAATTGGTGATTAAAACATACTGAGATGTACAAGCTTGCTTTCATAAAAGGTCTCTAGATTTTGTATGAAATCTTTGTTTTACACAAATATGTTTTATGCAAATACAAGCTAGAGTTGTGCCACCGCAGCTGTTTTGGGGCTTTTGTATTTGGTGGATCTGCTATTGGTGGTCCTGATAGAGTCAGCATTGATCTGCTTGTTTTAAAAAGATGATCATTGCAGTTGCTGACCCAAGAGCACAGCTGAGAGGGTTGCCTTTCTGACATCTTTTTAAATATTTTGAAAAGTAGGGCTTACACAAGATTGTATGTTAGGTGCCTTAAAGTCACTTCTGAGTTATGGTGATCCTATGAATTAAGGACTACCAGCCCCCCTATTGTTAACAGCCTTGCACTGATCTTGCAAGCTGAAGGCCGGGGCTTCCTTGATTGAGTCAGTCCAGCCAGGGCTTTTTTAGTAGAAAAGCCCAGCAGGAACTTATTTGCATATTAGGCCACACACCCTGACACATCACCATTGTTCCATGTGATGGAACCGGCCCGATTCTGCCTTCAGACCCGGTCTCATCAACTCCCTATTGAGTCGCCAACTCCTGGAGGGAGCTATTTCTCCTCCGTCCACTTGGGCTCACTGCCACCACCTGCTCAGTCTAGGGGTTCAGATTGAGAGGAACAGGACTCCCAACCCCCCTCTCCAGCTATGAGGCCAGGCCTCAAGGTCCTCTGCCACCCTGTACTTGGGTATCACAGAGACCACAGCACTTCTTTGGGGAACCCCTGGAGGATTGGCACCTTATCCAACTGCATGCCTTCTCCCTTCCCCGGGGCCCCCTTCATAAAGCAGTGTGGTCTAACGCACTTGGGGATCTATGTGGTACAGAGTTTGACTGCCAGCATTCAAAACAGTAAAAATGTTTAATAAGAAGAGAAAGAAAAATAAAAACAAAAACAGTTACATGTAAAAGTTTAGCACAGCACCTGAACAAGCAACAAGCAGGGCAAATAGAAGGTGGATTTAAACGCATCCTCTCGTCCCTGGTGTAAACTGGCCCTACCTTGTGAATGACTGCCTGGGGTCCCACAGGCAGGAGCCCACAGGCTTGACAACCTCTCTCCCTGAGCACCAGCCGAGAACTTGCCTTTTCCTGCCTAATTCAAATAAAAAAAACCAAAAGAACTTCCTGCCCCTCTAGGAGGCTTTCCCCCTAGAGTTGCTGGTTTAACTCCAGAAGGGAGGAGGGAATGAGGGGAAGGCTAAAGAACTTCCTGCCCCTCTAGGAGGCTTTCCCCCTAGAGTTGATGGTTTAACTCCGGAAGGGAGAAGGGAGTGAAGGGAAGGCTAGGCCACACAGCCTGCCTAGTAGTTTCATGTTCCCCTCCAACCAAGCACCAACATTAACCAAGATGGCGTTTCTCCACATTCCACGTAGGGCTTTTTTGTAGGAAAAGCCCACCAGGGATATTAGCCCACACCCCCTGACACCAAGCCAGCTGGAACCACGTTCCTGTGCATTCCTGCTCAAAAAAGCTCTGAGTCCAGCTCACGTTGGGTCTTCCTCTTTTCCTGCTGCTTTCAACTTATCCTAGCATTATTGTCTTTTCTAGAGACTCCTGTCTTCTCATAATGTGACCAAAGTATGATAGCCCCTCTTTAGTCATTTTAGCTTCTAGGGAGAGTTCAGCCAATTTGATCTAGAACCCACTGGTTTATCGTTTTGGTGATCGATCCATGATATCCATAAAACTCTCCTCCAATGACACATTTCAAATAAATTAACTTTCTCCCTGACGTCTTTCTTCATTGTGTAGGTTTCACAGCCATACATAGTAATGGAGGATATTGTGGCATGAATTATCTTGAGCTTGGTCACCAGCAGCACATACTTACACTTAAGAATCTTTTCTAGCTCCTTAATGACTGGCTGCCCTTCCAGTCTTAATTTCTTTCTGATTTCTTGGTTGCACTCTCACTTTTGGTTGATGATAGAGCCAAGGAATAGAAAATGTTGAACAATTTCAGAGTCTTCATTGTCATCCTTAAATTTTGTTTAATTTCCCACTAGTCATTACTTTTGTCCTCTTTGATCTTCAGCTGTAATCCTGCTTTGGCTCTTTCTGTTTCAGCCTTCCTCAGTAGTTGTTTCTCAATTAGTCTACCCAAATGTTAGTTGATTGAACTTGAACCAGAGCAAATTTTATTTATTGACTTAGTTGCTCCATTTATACCTCTTCTTTCTCTCCAATGGGAATTTGAAGTGGTTCATTCTTTTCTCAGTTTTATCCTCACAACAGCCCTCATGACATTTTAAAATGGTATCCACAGGTCATATCCATGGGCACCATAACGGCTAGTTTGCTGTCAAACAGACACCTTTTTTTTTTTTTTTGCCACTGTGTGACACAGATTGTTGGATTGGATGGGCCATTGGCCTGATCCAACATGGCTTCTCTTATATTCTTATGTGAAATAGCAGCTTTGGAAACCAGTTGCAGAATCACTATAAATCCTGTTGCCTAAGGTTTGGTCTATGGATGTTCAAAGTTCAGTAGTATTATTTCATGGAGGTAAATTGTGCTGTACCATTTAGAACTGCATGGATGTGCAGAAGGTCATATACTTAATGCTCCTTTGTGTATAATTCAGAATTATATGTATGCATAGGCACGTGCAATCTAATAATGCAATGATCAGGTGATAATCATACATGTGTAAACGGGTTTATCTCTTTCTTCAAGAATAGTGGACTAATTGCTCTTTAGAGAAGGAGCTGGCACTTTTTCACATGGTTTAATCTTTTACTGTATTTACTTCCTTATCTCAATTATTGTATTAAGAAAAGCAGCAATTTTAAATCTGATGGTGTTAGGAAGATAAAGCTTATTGTTTGGAAATATTTTTGCTACAGTGCTGTTCTAGTCGTATCTGTCAGCTCCCAGCACTGATTTCCACTAATTTTCTTATATTCCAAAGCTACACACTGTGTTTTAGTCTCCCTTCATTGTGAATCCCGTCTATTCTTTTGTATTTCATAATAGGATAAAATTTGGTTCTAAGAACTTGTGATAGAATAAGACGACTTTGAAGCTGAGAAAACAATTCTTGGAATTCGGTTGCCTGGATTAGGTGGGGGTATAGTTTGCATATTTTCAAGAAGAAAAATATGGAGAGCAGCTAGCTATTTATAAAGCAACTGTAAGAAATAATATGTGCACAAAAGTGCAGTTTCTGACAGTTTATTTTTAATATATCTTTGTATAAATCCAGGAGGCTTGTTAAAATCAAATCTATATGGAATTAAAAACATATTCTTTTATATGTAAATTAGGAAAATGAGAGAAAAGGATGAAATTTGAATCAAATTACAGCAAAGCATCTAGATTTATTTAAATCAAGAATGTTCTGCTGTTTACAAAAGGCAAGAAAGGGTGACAAGGTCTTTTTTATTGTTTTCTCACCTGTTTAGATTTGTTGATTTGGATATTTCTGTTATATTCTAAACTTTGTTGAGCCATTCTCTAAAATTGCAAGCATTTGAGGAGCACAATTTAGGAGCTACCACATGATAGTGCATCAAAAAGCAAAACTGGGCAGTTTCTAGAAGTTGATCTACTGACATACTCCCAATAATATATCTGATTAAGAACGTAAGAAGATGGTCCATCTAGTCCAGCATCCTATCTCACACAGTGGACAACCAACAATAGGGCATAGAGGTTGAGACTTTCCCCTGATGTTGCCTCCTGGCTCTGAGATTCAGAGGATTAGTGCCTCTAAATGTGGAGATTCCCCTCAGTCACCATGGCTAGTAGCCATTGATAGACATACTCCATGAATCTATCAAATTCCATTTCAAATCCTCTGGCAGCAAATTCCACATTTTATTCACTCTCTGTGTAAAGAAGGATTTCCTTTTGTCTGTCCAGTTTCAATGGATGTTCTCGAGTTTTAGTATTTTGGGAGAGGGAGGAAGATTTCTCTTTCTCAGCTCTCTCTACCTCATGCATAATTTTATAAACCTCAATCATGCCCCCCTTAGTTGCTTCTTTTCTAAACTGGAAAGTCCCAGACTCTTCAGCCTTTCCTCATAGAGAAGGTGCTCCAACCCCTCAGCTGCCCTGAGCCTGTCAGGGGAGGGTGGTATATAAATATGATAAATAAATAAATAATCATCTTGGTTGTCCTCCTTTGCACTTTTTCCTACTCTGCAATATCCTTTTTTAGATATGGGGACCAGAACTGTGCACAGCATTCCAAATGGTGCCGCACCATAGATTAAATTGTCTGTCAACACTGGTAATTATTTTGAGTAACGTATTCTTCCCAAAAGTCTCTTATCTTAAGCAGAGCAACCAGATAAGTTCAAAATCAGCTTAAAACTCCAGTGACTTTTAAACTCAATGTTAATGCCAAATGCTTAGCTAGAAATATAGGACTTGCCTTGTCCTTGACAAATCATTTTTATATGTATTACATGCAATTTGAGCATCTTCACTATGTTCCCCCCCCCCCCCCACTTATTTGGGTTTCAAAAGTGGCTGTTGAGGCTGAACCTGCTTTGGTTTTTAACTGGAGTGGCAGCCAAAAATAGTTGAGATTATAGTTGGGAGTGGTTGTGTTCCTGGGGCAGACTGAGGCCCCACCCTCTTTGCATTATTAAGCTCCACCTTGCCAGAGGCTAAGCACATTTCAGAGAACTCTGAGAGAGAGCGGATAAGAAGGCTATAAGGGTGAAGATTAACTTTCTAAGCAGCTGGGGGAATTGCTGAGAAGTGTGAGTTGTGTGATTATGTGATTGCTGAGAATTTCTGAATTTGTGTGGTTGCTGGGGAGCTGCTGTTCGTTTGTTTTGAGGGGACTGTAGGTGATTGTTGCTGATTGGCTGGAAGTGGCTGTGTTCCTGGGGCAGACTGAGGCCCCACCCTCTTTGCATTATTAAGCTCCACCATGCCAGAGGTGCGAGCTGAAGGGCGAGAGCTAAAAGGCTCTTGGCCTGTGGCTCTTAGCCTGGGGGCTCTGTAAAGACCAGGAACCCAGATCCCTATTTTCCTTGTGTCCCGATAAGGTAAGTAGACCCCCCAAAAGGAGAGCCACATAAACACAGCAGGATTTAAAGGGGGACTGTATATTTTAAAAAGCTATCATGAAGGTAGAATGCCAGCAGGGGGGGTGGGGGCTTTCCAGTGTTTTGCACTGAGTGTCACATGTATGACTATCTGCCCACAGGACAGAAGTCTTGGTTGTGTGCTCGATGCAAGGAGTTCCTGGTCCTTAGGGAACAAGTTCGTACCCTTGAGGCCAAGGTGGCTAACCTGGAGATGCAGAGACAGTCAGGCACTTGGAGAAGACCCTTGGGGACGTGTTAGATGAACATGGCAGCCCCGTTGCTGCCAGGGAGCATGAGGGTTGAGAGGGAACAGGGCACCGTGCTGAGAACAAGGGGAATGCGCCCTCAGAAGGGACCTCTTCTTCAGTTGGTGAGCTGGTATCCTTTCGTGCCAAGGAACCATCCCTGGGCAGGGAGGAAGAGGGGTCTTGGTTGTAGATAGGTTGATAGCCCTGGGGAGGAGCCAGTGGTCGGGGTGCATGTTGGCACCAACGATGTGGGGAAATGCAGTCGTGAGGTCCTGGAGGAAAAATTTAGGCTGCTAGGCAGGAAACTTAAGGCCAGGACCTCCAAGGTAGCTTACCTGTTCCACGTGCAGGGTAGGAGAGACAGGCACAAATTAGAAGTCTCAGTGTGTGGATGAGACGATGGTGTAGGGAGGAAGGGTTTAAGTTTGTTAGACACTGGGATGCTTTCTGGAACAAGCGGGAACTGTACAAAAGAGATGGTCTCTACTTGTCCCCAGAAGGAACCAGGCTGCTGGCACTTAAAATCAAAAAGGTGGCAGAACAGTTTTTAAATTAAATCTTGGGGGAAAGCTGACAAGTGATGAAATGTCTCTGGTTCGGGAGGACTCATCTCAAAGAGATGAAGGGTTAGCTGTTACTTTTCTACTGGGTAATGAATAAGAGTTGTCCACTGAGATGGTGACAAACAGTATGGACTGTCTGCCAAAGTCTTGAGGCAGCAGGAGGAAGGTTGCGGTCCTAACTTACCTGGGAAATTATAGATGTTTGTGTTCAAAGTAAAATTGGGGAGTTAGAATGTTTAGTGCTGGGGGAAAGCATAGACATTGTGGGAATTTCAGAAACTTGGTGGAATGAGGAGCATCAGTGGGACATGGTGATTCCTGGATATAAGTTATATTGGAAGGATAGGGAGGGACGAGTAGGAGGTGGGGTGGCTCTGTATGTCAGAGAGGGTATACGGTCCGGTAAGACTGAGGTCAAAGATTTAGATTCCCTTCTAGAAATGCTTTGGGTCGAAATAGAGGGCCCAAAAGGAAATTTAACTATGAGAGTTTGTTATCGCCCACCAAATCAAAATATAGAGGATGATTATAATATGATGGAAGGATTAGTGGTTAAATGTAAAAACTGTGTCATAATAGGTGATTTTAACTACCCGCAGATTGATTGGGTCAATATGTGTTCTGGTCGAGAGAAAGAGACTGAGTTTCTAGACACTCTCAATGACTGTGCTATGGAGCAGATGGTCAAAGAACCTACCAGGGGTGGGGCAATCCTGGATTTGGTCCTAAGTAATGCCCAAGACCTGGTGAGAGATGTAAAAGTGATTGTACTGCTTGGGAGCAGTGACCATAACGTTATTGATTTCACCATTTGTATAAATAGGGAGTTGCCCCAAAAGACCAGCACAACCACTTTTAATTTTAAAAGGGGTAAATTCTCTGAGATGCGGAGGCATGTGAAGAAGAAACTGAAAGGAAAGGTAAATGCAGTCAAGACCCTTTGGGAAGCTTGGAGGCTATTTAAAGCTACATCCTAGAAGCTCAGATAAAATATATACCACAAGTTAGGAAAGGCACAAACAGGTATAAGAAAAGACCTGCATGGTTAACAAAGTTATGGAAGCTGTAAAAGGTAAGAAGGATTCCTTTAAGCGGTGGAAAGCTAGTCCAAGTGAGAGTAATAAAAAGAAACACAGGGTGTGGCAAAACAAATGCAAGACTGTGATCAGGCAGGCAAAAAGGGGGCCATCAGGAGCATATTGCAAAAAACATAAAGACCAACAATAAAAATTTCTTCAAATATATTAGAAGCAGGTAACCAGCCAGGGAGGCAGTGGGGCCCTTGGAAGGGGTGTTGAAAGACCTGAGTCAGATGGAGGTGACAAGAGAGGAGGTCCTACAACTGATAGACGAATTAAAAGCTAATAAGTCACCAGGTCCGTATGGCATACATCCAAGAGTTCTGAAAGGACTCCAAGTTGAACTTGTGGATCTCCTGACAAAAATATGTAATCTTTCATTGAAATCTGCCTCAGTTCCTGAAGACTGGAAGGTAGCAAATGTCACCCCCATCTTTAAAAAGGGTTCCAGGTGGTGGTGGATCCAGGAAATTACAGGCCAGTCAGTCTGACTTCAATACCGGGAAAGTTGGTAGAAACCATTATCAAGGACAGAATGAGTAGGCACATTGATGAACACAAGTTATTGAGGAAGACTCAGCACGGGTTCTGTAAGGGAAGATCTTGCCTCACTAACCTGTTGCAGTTCTTTGAGGGGGTGAACAAACATGTGCACAAAGGTGGCCCAATACATGTTGTTTACCTTGACTTCCAGAAAGCTTTTGATAAAGTTCCTCATCAAAGGCTCCTTAATAAGCTTCAGAGTCATGGAGTAAAAGGACAAGTCCTCTTGTGGATCAAAAACTGGCTAATTGATAGGAAACAGAGAGTGAGTATAAATGGGCAATCTTCACAGTGGAAGATGGTTAGCAGTGGGGTGCCGCAGGGTTCAGTACTGGGTCCCATGCTCTTTAACTTGTTCATAAATGATTTGGAGTTGAGAGTAAGCAATGAAGTGGCTAAGTTTGCAGATGACACTAAATTGTTCAGGGTGGTGAGAACCAGAGAGGATTGTGAGGCACTCCAATGGGATCTGTTGAGGCTGGGTGAGTGGGTGTCAACGTGGCTGATGACTTTCAGTGTGGCCAAGTGCAAAGTAATGCACATTGGGGTCAAGAATCCCAGCTACAAATACAAGTGAACTGGCAGAGACTGACCATGAGAGAGATCTTGGGGTCGTTGTAGATAACTCACTGAAAATGTCAAGACAGTGTGCGATTGCAATAAAAAAGACCGCCATGCTAGGAATTATTAGGAAGGGAATTGAAAACAAATCAGCCAGTATCAAAATGCCCCTGTATAAATTGATGGTGCGGTCTCATTTGGAATACTGTGAACAATTATGGTAACCGCACCTCAAAAAGGATATTATAGCATTGGAAAAAGTCCAGAAAAGGGAACTAGAATAATTAAAGGTTTGGAACACTTTCCCTATGAAGAAAGGTTAAAACGCTTGGGGCTTTTTAGCTTGGAGAAACGTCCACTGCGGGGTGACATGATAGAGGTTTATAAGATTATGCATGGGATGGAGAAGGTAGAAAAAGAAGTACTCTTCTCCCTTTTTCACAATACAAGAACTCGTGTGCATTCAATGAAATTGCTGAGCAGTAGGGTTAGAATGGATAAAAGGAAATACTTCTTCACCCAAAGGGTGATTAGCATGTGGAATTCACTGCCACAAGAGGTGGTGGTGGCTACAAGCATAGCCTGCTCCAAGAGGGGTTTGAATAAAAATATGGAGCAGAGGTCCATCAGTGGCTATTTGCCACAGCATAGTATTGGAACTGTCTGGGGCAGTGATGGTCTGTATTCTTGGTGCTTGCGGGGGTGGGGGGTGGGCAAAGTGGAAGGGCTTCTAGTCCCACTTGTGAACCTTCTTTCTTTTTTGGCTACTGTGTGACAGAGTGTTGGACTGGATTTGCCATTGGCCTGATCCAACATGGCTTCTCTTATGTTCTTATGCTTACTAAAAGGACAGGTGTGTTGTTGTGGTAACAAGTTGTGATCTGTTCCAAGGAGATATGAACAAACTGAAAGCTTGTTCTGCAATACTCATACAACAGGATTTTTTTAAGGTCTTGGGTGTCTGGGGGACTTGGTCTGGGTTGGAAGACCATTACTAGAGCTTATAGATGGAAATAACATATGTTTTCTTTCATGACTCATGAATTTGTATGTAAGGATTGACACTTTGGGTGCAGGAAGCCCCTTTTGTGCCATGCCCAAAGGAATGAAGCCATGGGTCTTTTCATATGTCTCTATAGCATTTTGGAGTCTTGCCTGATTTCAGGTTAACGGGAGAACTGTGCTTGCGTTATTACATATACCTTTTTATATGCCTTTTTTTTTTTTGCCTGATTGTCTAATTTGTGTAGGTCCAAAAAGTTCCAGTCCTTTATTGAGAGCTGTCTAGTGAAGAATCATGGCCAAAGACCAACCACTGAACAGCTGATGAAACATCCGTTCATTCGAGACCAGCCTAATGAAAGGCAGGTTCGCATCCAGCTCAAGGACCATATTGACAGGACTAAGAAGAAACGCGGAGAGAAAGGTAGTATATTACTCCAAGTGCAAAAGAGCCTTAGTTCATGCAGATTATTTCATTTTTGATTAAACACTTTGGGGGGGGGAGGGGGAGCCTTTTCTTTAAAAAAAATTAAACAAAAAAAGGCAGCAGAAAGGAAGGGGACATGATCCAGCATTTGTGGGAAACAGGAACTGCAGCACACTTTTGGTGTTCTTGATTGTGTTCACCAAGGCCAATTCTTGGCCAAGCCAGTCAGAGAGTGCTGATACACTCAGGGACACAGCCCACTACTATCTGGTGGCAGCAGGGAAGTGATAGACACCATCTCCTGGCTCTGGGTAGCAGTGACACATGAGGAGACAGTAAGCATACCTGGCTCATGGTGACAAAATTCCTTGAATGGGCTCTGTTATTCACTTCCCAATAACCCAGAGAATCAGAAGTTTCAAGTGCTAAGGGCTGGCCAAACTGTGGCTCGGGAGCCACATGCGGCTCTTTCATACACGTTGTGCGGCTTCCTGAGGTCGAGGAACTTAAAGTAAGTGTGCTTAGTGTCAGGACCTCGGTCAACCTCTGAGTGGGGAAAGAGAGGGAAATAGGCAGGCTTGTAAGCTCTTTTCCTCTACCGCAGGAGTCTCCTGGAGACCTAGAGCAGAGAAAAAGAGCACAAGAGCTGACAGAGCTACTGGAAGGAGGCACAGTATTAAAGAGAGTAGTGCAGGGTTCCCCCTTCGTTTCATAGTTCTTATAGGAGCTGTATTTACTAACCTTAGTGTCAAGGCAAAGAGAGATTTATAGGATTTATCTTATAGGAGCTGTATTTACTAACCTTAGTGTCAAGGCAAAAATGTCAAGACAGTGTGCGTTTGCAATAAAAAAGGCCAACGCCATGCTGGGAATTATTAGGAAGGGAATTGAAAACAAATCAGCCAGTATCATAATGCCTCTGTATAAATCGATGGTGCGGTCTCATTTGGAGTACTGTGTGCAGTTCTGGTCGCCGCACCTCAAAAAGGATATTATAGCATTGGAGAAAGTTCAGAAAAGGGCAACTAAAATGATTAAAGGGCTGGAACACCTTCCCTATGAAGAAAGGTTGAAACGCTTAGGGCTCTTTAGCTTGGAGAAACGTCGACTGAGGGGTGACATGATAGAAGTTTACAAGATAATGCATGGGATGGAGAAAGTAGAGAAAGAAGTACTTTTCTCCCTTTCTCACAATACAAGAACTCGTGGGCATTCGATGAAATTGCTGAGCAGACAGGTTAAAACGGATAAAAGGAAGTACTTTTTCACCCAAAGGGTGATTAACATGTGGAATTCACTGCCACAGGAGGTGGTGGCGTCCACAAGCATAGCCACCTTCAAGAAGGGGTTAGATAAAAATATGGAGCAGAGGTCCATCAGTGGCTATTAGCCACAGTGTGTGTGTGTGTATATATATATATATATATATATATATATATATATATATATATATATTTGGCCGCTGTGTGACACAGAATGTTGGACTGGATGGGCCATTGGCCTGATCTAACATGGCTTCTCTTATGTTCTTATGTTCTTATGAGAGGCATAATTATGCAAATAGTGGCCAGTGATTTATATGGTACATATGTGTTTCCTTCTCTCACTGGTGCCAAAAAATAATTCCCTATCCTTTCCCTATGCTGGTCTTATGGGGACTGTTATTCCCAGGTTTTGTTTTTAAAATGTCTCCTCCTAGCATGGTCGTGTTGTAAAGTGCATACATATGTATTTTATCCTTCTGTGCAAAGAAAGTATTAAGAGTTTTCATAAAGACATGTGTGTAATATTTGTTCATGTCTTGAGGCTCTCAAACATCTGACTTTTATTCTGTGTGGCTCTTATGTTCAGCAAGTTTGGCCCCCCAGCACTAGCGCATCTGACTTTCAACAAATGTTACAGCTAAGTAGCTGATAGTTGCTGTTAACGAGAAGAGATAAAAGATATTCTGGTAAAATGAAAAGGCTAAAGGACTTTCAGAATTAAAGTGAAACTATTCTATAGATGGAAGTGCCTTTCTTTAAGGGAAGATGTAGTCTGTATCCAGTCCCAAATACCTTGTTTAGCTAAAAGGAGCTCTTCAGAAATAGAACTAAAATCTGTTTCAAATCATGCTGGATCTGGTTTCAGTCCTATTGCCTATATGCTATTAATACATGATATGTATATTCAGCAGTCATAAAGGAATTTCCCTGGAAACAATTAGTGACTACTCATGAGCTCTCGTCTGTGATTATTACGATTCTGGCTAATTGATCCTGCATACCCATTGATGGATTTGCTGGCTCACTTTATGTGATTTTAAAGGTCAATGTGTGTTACAAAATCCAGTCATTAAAATATCCTTAACTCAAGAATGTGAATCTGTTGTTCATATATATATATATATAGCATTTAAAGGAAGTTTTCAATCACTTGTCCTCAGTGAGGTTTTTAATCTGTTTAAATTCGAATATTTTGGGGTGAGTCATGAGGTGAGGCTGACTAAGTCTTGAAACAATATTGATATTGTTTCCCACATGTGGTAGAAAGGGGGAAAGGGTTTCTGTTCTGAATCAAGAGCCTAGGGGCTTCATCTAGCAGAAGAATGAATGAGTTTCGTAAAAGGCACTGACATTCAATTATATTCGTAGATGAAACTGAATACGAGTACAGTGGAAGTGAGGAGGAAGAGGAAGAAAACGACTCTGGAGAACCCAGGTAATAAACAGCCGTTCATTTCGGGCTTCGTGCCTGTCTGTGTTGTTCTCGGCAGAGTTGCTTAAGACAAATGGAATCTAAGAATATAATGAGAATGTGTAGCATAAGCTTGAAGGAGGATGGAGTGGAGGAGGATATTTTGCCCTCTAAAATGGGGATGGAGTAGACACGTCTTTCTGAAATTGAATTCCTGCTTCCTTCTTCTGAATTGTGTCCCCCACTGACCCAGAACTGATCAAATCTACCTGCCCATCTTCCTGTACCAAAAACCAGAATTGTTCTTGCAGTGAAGTGAGAAAAAAATTAGGCCAAAAAGCTGGTCATACAAAGGATGAGGAAGGATATTTAATCGTATAAGTGAAAAGTTCCCTATGTGTTTCACATTACGCTTTCTCAGGGGAATGTGCAGTATACAATACAGAATTATAAGAGATGAGATCCCATAATAAGCATATGTATTGTAAAAATTATTTAATTGCAAATATAACATGTATCTAAAAATTCAAGAGTACAGTTGAACAAAGATTTAAAAAGCAACTAGTTAAAAACAGTAAAATTTACTCCATTCTTATGGTTATATACAAAGAGGAGAAAGAAAAATTCTCTGAAGCCAAAGAGAGAAGACAACCAGCCCTGAGTCATTCAAGTTCTGGCAAAACAATAAACTGACTTGCTAGTCTTTCAGTGGGAATGCAAGATCAGTGGTAGTTATTAGCAAGACAAATCACATAAATACATCTCGGTACAAAATGATGCAATCTTCATTGAGTTCTCCTTGCAGTGTAGCATAACCATGACTGCAGGCAGATTGATCTAAGTGGGCAGCCGTGTTGGTCTAAAGCAATAGAACAAAGCTTATCTACTGTTGGTCTGTTGTTGTGTTGTGTTGGTCTGAAGCAATAGAACAAAACTTGGCTGCTGCTTTGTTCTATTGCAGGCAGATTATAAATGTGGTGGTATAACAAAACAAAACCCTATTTTAGAGTTATTGTGAGTTTACCTGCTGAGCCCCCATTCCGGACCAGGTCAAAACATTTTGATATCCTCAACAACTCAAGCTTGCTGTTTGAGAATTGCATTCATCTCTCTTGTGATACCGCAGAGCACACTATTGGTGAATCTCTTGAGTTATGTGCTGTAATACAGCTGCCAGCAGTGTTGCTCCAGTGACTTTGCAAAGAATTGCTGGCACTTACCTATCAGACCTGGTTTGTACATGCAGCAGGCTCAGGTTGTAAAAGGTTTTCCTGAATGGTTTCCCTTGAAGCAGCAAGTGGGAGTATGCAAGGTTCAACATTGCTCCAGAAAAATAGCCTGAACCTTTCTCCTTATGTGGGTTTTTTGTGCATTTGAGGGAGAAATATGCAGGCATGCCAACCTTAACTGACATCCCACAGTGGTATGGACGACTTGGTTTGGAGGCATTCAAGACCATGAGAGCCAGTTTGGTGTAGTGGTTAAGTGTGCGGACTCTTATCTGGAAGAACTGGGTTTGATTCCCCACTCCTCCACTTGCACCTGCTGGAATGGCCTTGGGTCAGCCATAGCTCTGGCAGAGGTTGTCCTTGAAAGGGCAGCTGCTGTGAGAACCCTCTCAGTCCCACCCACCTCACAGGGTGTCTGTTGTGGGGGAGGAAGGTAAAGGAGATTGTGAGCCGCTCTGAGACTCTTTGGAGTGGAGGGCGGGATAGAAATCCAATATCATCATCATCATCATCATCATGATGTACAGGAGCCAGGATGTCAAACGCTGTCTCTTTTTTCTTTTGACCTTAAATTGGATGGAAATAAATTAAAGTTAGGGAGTGCCCATCTCTGTTACTTCTTTTGAATCTTCTGCTTTAACTTCAAAACTGCCACAATTGTTAAAACTGTGTGTTTAAAATGTGTTGTTTATATTAGGAAGTGAGTTTGTACACTCCTTATTGCAAATGTCAACTTTCATGTGCTAAAAGCACACTTCATCAGACAGTTCTTTTAGCACACGAAAGCTCACATTTTGAACAAAACGTTGTTTGTCTTAAAGGTGCCACTGGGGTCCGACTTTGTTTTCTTGCTTCAGACCAACACGGCTGTTCACCTGGATCTGTCCTTATTGCCAAGTTGTCATCTTGGCGCCCTCAGCATTATAACTGCCCTAAGATTCGAATCTGTTCCTTTTTTTCACATTCTCCTTCCCGCACACAATGCTGGTCCCCAATTCTCTTTGTGTTCGTGTTTCAAAATACACATTTTCCTTGGAAAATAAAATGAGACAAAGACAATGTCCGCATGATATTTTGGATTATGCTGGTTTCGTAGATAAGCACAGTGGGAGCAATGAGAAATGCATGAGATACTTTCTGCCCTGCTTTTACAGAGGGAAGATTGTCATGCTGGCTTGATTCTTTACTGTGTTGTTGACTGCCAAGGGAATATCAGGGCTCCATGGAGTTCCAAAGCCTCTCTGTGTTAAATGCACTTCTGTGCAGATACACCCCTTGAATGACATGAATTTGTCTTTTCCCTGTGAAGCTCCATCTTAAACCTGCCTGGGGAGTCAACGTTAAGACGGGATTTCCTGAGGCTTCAGCTAGCAAACAAGGAACGCTCAGAGGCCCTCCGTCGGCAACAGCTGGAGCAGCAGCAACGTGAGAATGAAGAACACAAGCGACAGCTGTTGGCAGAACGACAGAAGAGAATTGAGGAGCAGAAAGAGCAGAGGCGGAGGCTGGAAGAGGTAAAGGGGATACTGCACATCAGTACTTTAATATTTGGAGGTTTAGCAACTGCAGTGAAATTGGTGAGGATACTCAGAGATGTACGTAGCTGCTGGATACTTTTAGGTTTTCTGAATAGGCTGTTGTGTAGGGAAGGGGCCATGGCTCAGCGGAAGAGCCTCTGGTGGCATGCAGAAAGTCCCAGGTTCAATCCCTAGCATCTCCAGTTAAAAAGGACTATGATGGTGTGAAAGACCTCTGCTTGAGACCCTAGAGTCTGAGTAGACAATACTGACTTTGATGGACCATTCATCTGAATCAATATAGGGCAACTTCATGTGTTCATGTGTAGCCCAGTTTGCATTAGCTAAATGAACCTGAGAAGCTGTTACACTCAGCAGATCATTGGTGCCTCAAACATAGTGTTTGTCTGCTCTGACCTGCTTCAGCTCATAAGCAGAGAAGAATCTCTCCCATTAGCTTCCTACCCAGGAGCCTTGGAAGCCAGAGCTGCCAGGGATTGGGACCATATGTTGGACAAGACATGCAGGCAGGAAGCTGATAGGCATGCCTTCGTCCTTGAATCAGTTCAATTGAGAATCCCCTCCCTACTGAACACTGTGTGTGGCATTTCAGTGGCAATGTGGTGTAGTGGTTGGAGTGCTGGACTAGGATCTAGGAAACCCAGGTTCAAATCCACACCATACTATGAAGCTCAATGGGTAAGCTCACTTTCAACCTCTTGTATCTCACAGGAGTATTTTGTTTATTTAAGTATTTAATTCATTTATTCACCTCCTTTCTTCCTAGTGGGGACCCAAAGTAGCTTACATTATTCCCCTCTCCTCCATTTTATCCTCACAACAATCCTGTGAGGTAGGTCAGGCTGAAAGTCTGTGACTTGCCCAAGATCACCCAGCAAGCTTCTGTGGCACTAGTGGGGATTCAAACCTGAATCTCCCAGATCCTAGTCCCACACTCTTAACCACTGCACCACACTAGCCCCTGGATAAAATTAAGGAGGGCAGAATAATGTATGCTACCCTGAACTCCTTGGAGAACTGGTAAAATAAATTGTATTAAATAAATAATACTGTTCTGCCAGTTCTTCTGAAGAGCCGCTAAAACTGAAGAAAAGCTCTTTAAGGTTGGAGGAAGGCTTCAGACTTTACTGAAGAGATTAGTAGGAAATATGCCAATGACTTTTGATAGGCTGTTTTATCCAGTTTCACTTTGGAGGTAATTTTTTTTTTTCATAATCCCAATCTCCTGCCATACATAACTTTCCTGGTGGCTAAAAGATCAATCAACAAACCCAGTGAAAAATTGCAGAATAAAAATTCAGTGTGTCAGAATGAAAAATGCAAGTTATTGTCTTAATCATGCAGCATAAAAGGCAGCATAGAGAAAACTAGAATGAAAAATTGGAGCAGCAACATATAGAGAACAAAACCCCCTAAATTTTAGTTGCCTCCCAAACTTGAATGCACACCCAAGCAGAAAGTTCTTAACCTGTCATCTGAAGGAGAATGGGCATAGAGCTGCATATGGATTTATGAGGCTGACTTATTTGAGGATCAGTCAGTGGTCCATTGGCCAAGTGGTGTCACTTCTCCAAAGCTTCAAGCAATGGTCTTCT
The DNA here is from genome assembly GCF_032191835.1 of Heteronotia binoei. Lineage (NCBI taxonomy): Eukaryota > Metazoa > Chordata > Lepidosauria > Squamata > Gekkonidae > Heteronotia > Heteronotia binoei. The sequence goes on along the minus strand of NC_083228.1, from coordinate 123,029,032 downwards.
TCAGCTGTTTTGACTAAGATCTCTTTAACAGGAAGAACTGGAGGCTTGAACTGGGACCTTTTGCGTGTTAAGCATGATCTCTTACCACTGAGTTGCGTAACTAAATTTTGGAATAGTGGTGCTCACTCTGCAGCTGCTACAATCTACATTGATAATTACCATCAACCAAAAGAGCCACACTTACTTCCATCAACCAAAAGAAGCATGCTGCTTTTCTATGGCAACTCTTTCAAGGTGGGAATCAATGGCCAACCACAGTTCCCACCAGACAAGGGCCTTGCTCACTTTCCTGAAACTTTGGGGAGGGGGGCTGCACTGAGGAATGCTGCTCAGAAGAGCTGCATGTGGCATGCTAAAGAGCCACTGAGTATCACTTTGTCAAAATATATTATTAGATGTAGAATGAAATTCTAGAAAACAAAAACAAAAAAAGCAGAATCTGTCACTGCGTTCTGCAGTAGTTTCATGGGAAGCTCAACCTTTGTTGACCACAGGCCCTACAAAACAGGAAAACCTTATGTTTTTCTCTGAAAGCAAGATAGGACGCCCATAAGTAAGTCAGTCCTTTTAAAGGGTGCTATAAATTCAGAGTCACAGCTGCTTGCTGCAGGTGTTCCTCCATACTGTAAAGTCATATATATTCCAATGTCACAACAGACCTCTGTTTGTACATAATGGACACAAACACATCTTGTTGTTGGCACACTCTTTCATGTCTTCTTTGCATGGACTGCAACTGAAGGATGGGTTAGGGCTCTCATTTGTCCTGATTCAGGTGCCTGGGCATGTGGAAATTCGTTTCCTCCTTGCAGGCTATAGTTCTAACCCAGGATTAAACAAGAGGAACACAAAATCTCCTCACTATCCCCGAGCCAAAAGAAGCCCGCCTGAAGGCCACCAGGGAAAGGGCTTTCTCCGTTATGGCCCCCGTATGGTGGAATCAGCTGCCGGAAGAGGTGAGGGCCCTGCGGGACTTGGCGCAGTTCCGCAGGGCCTGTAAGACGACCCTCTTCCGGCTAGCCTATACCTAGCCTATATTTAGCTAGGATAACAACTTGAGGTAACTGGCCAGCCATCTGTCTACAGGAAACTGAATTACTCTGTTTTTAATGTTTTTAACTGTTTAAATATTCAATTGTTTTATATTTGAAATTGTTTAAATTTTAAGTTTGATTAATTGTTGGAAGCCGCCCTGAGCCATTCGTGGGAAGGGCGGGATATAAATCCCAAATAAATAAATAAAAAAATAAAAATAAATAAAAAGAGTGTAGAGTCCCAGTTAGTAGGGAGAAAACAAATGTCATTTTGCCCAGGTACCTGCATTCAGATAGCATGACAAATTGGAGATTGATTGAAGACTTCCCAAACCAGGAAGCTTTGAATAATGCTCTAGTTATGAGGAGAGAAATGAAGAGCATGGTGAATTATTATGTTGTGGACAAACAAGATGGCTTGTTGTGATATCTGAATGCAAGCACTGAATGGGACCTACCTAGATCTTAAATGGCTGGATGGGGAGCTTCTGGACAGCTGTAAGCATGCTAATGTATTTGTAGTCCTCCAAAAAGGCCATGTAAACATCACTGCTATTCACCCTGTGCCGAGAATTCTGTTAGTCTCACTGGCTTGCAATTCAGACTTCCTTAGCTGAACCCAAAAGGAGCCATTTCTGCTCTTTGCTGAAGAATTACACTGACAAAGTGACCCATTTGCGGTTACCTTTGTGTGATGCTCTCATAGGCACTCACATTGAAGTCATCCCATCTCTTTTGAAAAAGACAATTGGCTCTCTGTGCCAAGAGTTCACAGGACAAAGGCTGCAAACAAATGGACTGCCCTCTTACATGAAACCAGTCATTTTGCCCATTATTTTCGGTCAAAGTTGCTTTTTTTGCTGTCTTGGTTTCTAGGCAATGGTCAGCTCAGCCTCAGGCAAGTCATTTAGACATGAAAGAATGTCAGACAGCTGCTTCAGTGCCATGTGACCAAAATGTGAATTATTCTTTTCCAAGGCTGCTCTTTGTCCTCTTCTCTCAGGCTAAAAAACAGAAGGCAAAATGTGGATCGGCCTGAAGTGTCTGAAAGTCTCTGGAGGGCCTCCAGGGACCAGCGGAGGCCGCGGGGAAGCCCAGGGGGCCGGCGCAGCGGCACGCTGAAGCAGCCTGTCGGTCACTTCCAGGTTCCTGTCCTGCATCTTGACCGGTGTTATTAGTGACAGGCTGCTTCGGCGTGCCGCTGCGCCGGCCCCCTTGGTCCCACAACGATGGGACCGATGCCACAGGGACGGGCTCGAAACACTCTATAACCCCTCAAAAGAACAGCAGTCTAGCTCGCTTCCCCCGAGCCCTGCCGCCATAAGCCTCAAGGGGGCTCATTTTGCGACATCTCCCGGCGGGAGGGTGGCACCCGCACGGGACACATATCAAATGAAAGAGGGGGCGCAGGGCTATCAGAAACAGTCAGCGGAGGGAGTCGGGAGACCACCCCACTGGGGAATCCACACCCCGAAAGTGATGAAGGTGGCGCAGATAGAGCCAACAGAGCCAACAGGACAAAATAAATAGGCTGCATTATGCAGCACAGTTGAGAAAGTGCCTTATCCCATATACTGATGAAGTATATACAGGATTTGAGAACAAAATTGTTTCCGGCGGTGATATTTGGGGGATTTTTGGGGACGTCACAGGAAGTGCTGTGAAGTCACTTCCTGTTTCCGGCAGGTGACGCGGGGGAAATGATGTCACAGGAAGTGATGCCACTTCCTGTTTCCGGTGGTGGCATGACATCACCGGAAGTGACGTCACCGGAAGTGACGTCACTTCCTGTTTCCGGCGGCGCGCACGCTTCGCGCGCACACCCCCCCCCCCTCCCAGTGTCCCTGGCTGGCCTTCAGACATTATGGTCACCCTAAGTGCTGCTCACAGTCCAAACCACAGACTCACTTTGTGAATCCCCTGTCTTCCTCCTACAGCCTTTAACAGCAGCTTTCATACATAGGATCATATGCTGCTTTTTTAATTCAAGGAGCATGAATGGATGCTGTTTTTACTTGTACATCCTGATTTCTACACAAGGCTCTCAAAGTAGCCTGAGAACATAAGAAAATCCAGCATCCATTTTCTCACAATGGCCAGCCAAGTACAAATACGTAAGTGCCATCAAGTCACAACCAGCTTATGGCAACCCCAGCAAAGGGCTTTCAAGGCAAGTGAGAAGCAGAGATGGTTGCCAATTCCTTCCTCTGAAGAACCTTCCAAGTACCAACCCTGCTTAGCTTCTCAGATCTGATGAGATTGGGCTGTGCCCTGCTACCTTCCCTCTCATGTACAAATAGATAATTCTAATATCTGAAGAAGTGAGCAGTGACTCACGAAAGCTCATACCATACCACAAATTTTGTTAACCTTTAAGGTGCCACTGGACTCTTGCTCTTTTCTAGTCATAAAACTGATAATCTGTGAAGATCAGTTGTCTTAAACTTTCATACACATTGTCCCTCCTCCCATCTGTCCAGGATCTCAGTCAGAGAAAGCCCCCCCACACACACTATTTCAGCACCCCCATTTCAACTGGAGATGCTAGGAGGGCTGAACCTTGGGCCTTCTGTATCAAAGTATGTGCTCTGCCATTGAGCAACAGCTGCTCCCTATAGTGAGAAAATGACCACTGAGAAGGTTCTGTACTGTGTGGCTACATGCAGAAGCCAGATGCGCCCTTGGGAGGACATCTTAGATGGCCTTTAGGCAAATGTCGCATTTGCTTTCAACTCCATGGGAATTTGCAATGGAACACAGAGGTGGGTGGGTAGGAGAGTTAGAGGTGCTGTTGCAGCAAATGGAGGAAGTTGAAATTTCAGTGGCTGGTGAAGCAGCGTGCTGACTTGACTACCTACCGCCACAGTGGGACAATCAAGAGTGGAGGGGAAATCTCTGTGGGGCCATTGAGGGGCATTGTTGCTAACTGTTGGGGGTTACTGTGAAAGCAGAGGGTGTCTCGGTCAGTATTGTTCAAATACTGCTCCAAGTGCTTGTCAGCAACGAGTCATTTGCCTAATGCTAAGCAAGATTGCCCCACTGATGAACCTCCTGATGGCACCTGCTTTTTTTTTGGCCACTGTGTGACACAGAGTGTTGGACTGGATGGGCCATTGACTTCTCTTATGTTCTTAAGATGCCCCCTGCATACGCTGTCACCTCCCAACAATTACTGGCACTGTCACCAGCAAGCCACCTGCCTAGCTTCTGCCACTGCTTTAGTATGTGCAGTAAAGAAGGGGGGAAGTTATTATTGCTTTGAAAGTTTGTGTTTTTAAGTGTCATGCCAGCTTCATATTTGGATGGTTAGATTCTCTCTCAGGTTCATCCCCTGTAATCTTTAGGATAAATAGTTTACAAGCACTTTAGACGCATTCCCCCTTTATTTGAAAATTCTCTCCCATCATTGCTGAACACCCAAAATGGAGTGTAAACAGTAAAAGTACATCCATTAATAAAGATTAGAAGGCATGAAGAGGCTAATAAATTATTGCAGTCTTCCTTAAAAAGATAGGCATCAGCTCATCCTGGGTTAAAAAATAAATGGCTTTCCTGCAGGATCCCATTGTTGGGAAATATCATTACTTGCTTGTCTAAAAAAGGAATGTTTTGTAGCCTTTTCTAAATCAAGAGTGCAAACATGGCTAGTTTTCAAAGGAATTGCTCTGGCACAATATGTACTAGCTGCCGCTGTACTGTAAAATCCTTAATCCTAACTACCTGTCATCTAAATCCTGCAGGGTTGAGCTCAGAAAGGTCTCACTGACCAGTGTGTGTCATTATCTCTTCTATAGTGGAGAGAGATCCTCTCTTGTTTGTATTCCCTGTACACAGCTTCTGTTAGAAGAACACTGCAGATTTATACCCCGCCCAGAGTCCAAAACAACTGGTACCTTTACCTTCTCTCTGAATCAGAGACTCAGAGTGTTTTACAATCTCCTATATCTTCTCCCCCCACAACAGACACCCTGTAAGGTTGGTGAGGCTGAGAAGGCTCTCACAGCAGCTGCCATTTCAAGGGCTGCGATAGCTATGGCTAACCCAAGGCCGTTCTAGCAGCTGCAAGTGGAGGAATGGGGAATCAAACCCGGGTCTCCCAGACAAGAGTCTGCACACTATGTCCGTGATTGGTAGAGTGGCAGTTGATCTACATTTGAAGAGCTGGTTCTTCCTGAGGTTTTTTTGGTAGGGCTTGGGTGGACAGGAAGATCAGTCATCTCACAGGATGTTTAAAATGCTAAATCTCCATACCTTCCATCTTTCTGTATTCATAAAGCACCCAACTGGAATTGCAAAAAACTCATGTGCAGCTATTGCCTGTTGCTACTGTGGTGGTGGCAGAGTTAATGGAGGACTAGAATTATTTGCTATGCTAGCACAGTCTGATTTTAATGCTTTTTAATTGTTTTCTGCCTTGAGAGCCCTGGTTGGCTGGGAAAGTGCTTTATATAAATAATAACTATCTCAAGAATATCTGCACTGTTCAAGGACTCTGGGCTGATTGCAGACCCATTCTGTATTGACTCTCCTCTCAGGGAGTTCCCAATGAGTGTTGTTTATGGTCTGTAGTGGGAGAGCTGTGGGCAGGGATAAAGAGGGGTTGCGATACTGACTGTGGCATCACAGCATTTCCGGTAAAAAAGGAAAAGTCACATAGGTAGCTCTAGGAATTGCTGGAAACTCTGTGGTAAAATGTAGCTTTTCCAATTATTCCCAGAGCTACCTTTGGTCACTTCTGGTTTTTACAAGAAATGATGTGATGCCACAGCTGGCATTGTGGTTAGTTTTTTAAAAAGTTTTCTCCTGCTACTAGTCAGAGCAGCAGTGGCCCATGGGAGCAAAGACAAGAAAAACCCTGTCCTGAATGGGGGCCTGGCAACCCTTTTTGTGGTCCTTTCCCACTTCGTTGCCAGAATGTTCAAGGTCCATTGAAGTCCACCAAAGCTGGTGTTGGTGTTGGGAGTATGTCTCCCTCACTATATTCACATTGTTCCTCCTTTCTGTAGATTCAAAAGTGTGTAGTGTCATCCATTTTCCCATGCTTGTTGTTGCTAGCAATCCATATCACAAGGCATGTCTGCATTTAAAGTTCCCTCTATGTGTGAATTGCTAACAGTGAAAGCCTTGTGTGCTGTTGCCCCTGAGCTGAAGCAGGAAGTGGTAGGACAAAGAATGCAAACTGAAGAATGAGGAGGGGTGGTCTGGGAGGGGGAAGAATCCTGAACTGGAAAAGAGGAGGTACAGGAAAGAAAACATTGACAGAAAATGGATTAAATAGGACCATTGAGGTCCTATTTAGCTATTTAAACTGGGTGGTTAATGCCAAGATTGTCCTTAAGGGTAGGAAAAGTGACTTGCATTGTGCACCCTGATTTCCTGCCTGCCTGGCTGTACTGTGGCAAATGCATAGCTGCCAGCAAAAAGAACAAGATGCAGAACAACTGGAAGACAAAAGCATACATGGGATTAGTTGAAATCTTGTCACTGCACAAAGCTTGCTTGTGCTCTTCTTTACATGGTTGCAAATGTACATCTTTCTCTCATTTCCTGCCCTGGAGAGGTTTCCCTTTGTGACTTCCACAGATGTCTATTTACCCTTTCTTGGTCATTGTAAGGAGCTAAGGGCACTCGGCCACAGGACAGCTTGCTGGTTCAGGCTTGCGACTGTTCATGGCCCCACTCATGTCCTCCATTCTTTTCTGATCCAGAATTGTGCGCAGATCAGGTAGGAACCATCATACCTGATACCAGCAAATCTGTCAGTTCCAGGAAGATTGTCAGGTTCAGCACAGAAGGCATAGCAGCTATGATGAAGAAGCAGCACAATGCAAGGGAGTCATTCGCTGTACTATTCCTGCTTCTGTTTTGTGCTACTGTCACCAGAACATCTGGAAGCAAACTCAGAGGAATGCAGCATAGGGCTTGGATCACACCAACAGCAAACTACACAATGAAATTGTTCCTGGAATGTACCGCTTCAGTCTGCAGGTGTATTGGTTGAATAGGTGCATCATTTAAATGCCCCCTTCAAATGGAAGAGGGGGTCCTTCCAGGTAGCAAAGTAGATGCTGAGATGGAAGGTTCTAGCCTAGCTACTTCCTGATGCCCTCATTTGGATTAAGCAAGCCCTCTCTCTCCCCCTTCCGCCCCACTTCCCTTGCCCATGGCAAGATAATCAGGGGGGCGGGGGGGTTCTTTCCCGCCAAGCTGCAGTTTGCCATTGCTTGAAATCCAGCTGAACCAGGAAATCACAAACTATAATTTGCTTATAACTAGATAGCTTACTGCCCATGTGGGGGAGAAATGGGAGGTGAGCAAGCCTGAAGCTTCTCTGACTCTCATTCATATAGCATTTGCCATTATGCTTGAACCATGCATGCTGCTGCCTTGTGCTAGAGTGTGTTATCTGGTTCACATGTATCTGCAAAAGAAAAAAAACCCCTCCCCAACCCAAAGTTGCTGATTTTAGCATCCTGCAGTATTCCTTGTTCTTTGAGCTGGTATTTCTACCACCCACAAGTGTCTCCTTCTAGAAACTGATGTGTTTGTTTTTCTTTTTTTTTGCTGAATCAGATTATGGAAATGAAAGTGTCTGGCCTTTGTGTCTTCAGCCGGACAAATGGTGGGACCATTTGAACAAAGTTGTCTGAACATTCTGATCTTCAAGGTGGGGTGGCATAGGTGTACCTGCAGATTCGCTTTATAGGGGGGGGGGCTCAGATATTTGCAGAGAGATGTGAGGTGAACAAAGAGGAACCTGCAGGAGGAGTGATCCTTTCCCATTAGAAAGCCTTCTTAATTCAAAGCTGAACTGCTGCTTGTATCCTCTGTGATTGCAGTCCAGCAAATTTATTGGAACTCCTGTAGCAAGACTAAATTATAACTGTGTTCTGTGTATAAGCGCTGTGCAATGTATGTATAAATACCAGGTCAATTGTATCTTAAAAGGAGAGGGTGCAAATACAGGACAGAAACAAATTATCAATACTGGCAGCAAAATGAGGGACCTGTTTACATCAAGCATATACAGAAACAAAAAGAAATGGGCATTCACATTTGTGCATTTCTGAAAATAGGTAGAGCAGAGCACCAACTGGGGAGTCCACCTCATGAATGTTTAATTGCATATGAAATGCATTGGGGAGATTGTTTGAAAGGTGCATCGTGTGGCATTCACCCATCTGGTACCTGGCATTCAGGTGACAGCACTCCAGAGAGTCAGTTTTTTGTACACCTGGCTCTGAATGTTGTGTTTGCCCTCATTGACTTGCTGCGCATTCCCAAGCAGAGATATATGTCGGTTTAGACACACAGTCAAATCTGGTTGGCTATGTGGTAGTAGCAGTGATTGTAGTTGGAAGGGCTGTTTTCAAACAAGAAGCACCCTATTAAGGCTTTGAACTAAAGTAAACTGCCAAATAAAAGATAAGCTTCTGAGAATCCTTCTGGAAACATTTTGGCCACCCAACCCCCCCCCCCCCTTTTTTTGTTTTTTTTTGTACTAAAAATGTTGGCTCCCTAAGCATTTGGCTCAACTGTAAAGAATAAATAGGAAATGTCATCCAAAGCAAATGAGGAAATCTAGTATGTGAGAAACACCACTTAATATAGTTAATACATCCAATTGTAAATTCTGGACAGTTCTAGGCAAGGAATTCACTCATTTGGTTTAAGTGCCTCTTGTCTGTAAGAATAAAAGCTAATGTTTTCTTTTACTCAGTACTGACTTCCATTTCCTATCTTTATGCCCTTGTCTTACTGTAAACATTTCTTTCTCTTCACTGGTATGATTTACTGCATTAGTTACCACCTCAGTAGGGAATAGCGTATCATTAGCATACTAGCAATCCATACCCTATTATCTCTATAATAAAAGGTGCATTAAAACAGCAAACATGGTTGTCGAACGATAGAAATTATTGGGTGGTGGTGAAAGGAGGCAGGGAAGCAGAGATTCACTGCTCTTGCGGATGTCTGCAGACAGTAATAGAAGCCACTGCCAATCATGCTATTTCGATTTGTATGTATGGTTCATGAAAATAGGCCACAGTGCCATCCTTGAGGCCTGATGTCCTCTTTGTGGGTAACCTACAGGAAAGAAAAAAGACCATATACTTCCTCGTCTGGAGGCTTCAATACTTTTCAATAGCTTTCATAGCCTTTCATAGCCTTTTAAGAAGGATGGTTAGGAGGATAACAATTGGAGCTGTCAACTAATATATTCATTTGTTTACCTCTTACTGGTCAATCAGTACGAGGGTTGCCAGCCTCCAAGTGATGGCTGGAATCTCCTGGGATTACAACTGATCTCCAGGCAAGACCAATTCCCCTGGAAAAAATGACCACTTAAGAAGGCAAGCTGTCTAATAAGTAGTATAATGGACAATCCATCCTTCTTTGGAGTTCCTGGTATCATGACTCACAGGGGCCGTTTTGTAGAAAAATAGGCGGTGGAGCTCATCCAGTGATTGTTATGCAGCTGCACCTACCATTCAATGGACAAGGAGGTGGAACTCTCAGAAGGTGGAACTCTCAGAAAGGTTCAGGAGCTGCGCTCCTGTGAGCTCCCACTGAATCTGAGGCCTGATGACTCATATAGATCATTTGGAGCTGTGGTCACCAGTTTTGGCTCTCCTTTCCAGAAAAGGAGTCCTTCCTATAGATGTTCAACTTTTTAGCTGGTTAAGGATTAAGAAATGGGTTCTCATGTTCCTGGACTTATCTGATAGATGGCATCGAGTGTACATTTTTAATGGTTTGATATTAGACCTTTCTGCATAGGAAAAAAATAACTTTGTATTATTGCAATATTGAGCCTAAGTGTACAATCTGTGTTTGACCACAAAAAAAAGGCCAGTTTGGTAAAAATGAGTTGGGTCATATTAGGTTTCATTTGTGTACCTTGTACCATTTTATTTTGTATCGAGGCTATAGCTGGGACCAATGTTCCCTCTAAGCTGCAGAGTCTTGCGAGCAAAAATTCTACTTTGTGAGCTACTGGCATTAAAGTTGTGAGCTGCTGCATGAATTAGTGTGCTCTGGAGGCATCCTTCCTGAGCTAAGACAAAAATGTGTGAGCTGGAGGCTAAGAATCTGTGAGCTAGTTCACACTAACTCAGCTCAGAGGGAGCACTGGTTGGGGTCATAACTGCTTTTAAATTATGCTGTAATAAATATGTGCATTTTTGTTTGCAAAAAAAAGGAAGGTGAGCTATACCCAGCTGCACCATTATGCCATGCTGAGGTCCTTCCCCTCCCCAAACCCCACCATCCACAAACTCCAGCCCCAAAATCTCCAGGCATTTTCCAGCCCAGAGCTGACAACCCTGACAACATTTGATATAAAGACATTTTGCCTATTACCAACGTTCTCAGTTGGTTTTTGCTTTTTTGAAAGCATTTGATTTAATGAACAAAACCCACCATTCATGGCTTCAAGGAAAGGGCAGTTGGATAAGTTTCCTTTTCACTACTTATTACATTAACATATCAACCCCCCCCCCCCAAATGATCTTAACAGATAAAGTGTGCCTCTAACTATCAGTCTTGGAGATTAAAATTGGCTCCTTCTAATTCCTCTCCTAATTAAATCTATTAACATTTCATCTCCTAGTAATGATCAATAGTATTTGTGTAAATCCAGGCTTTACCGGAGTCTAGACTGACATAAAACCATACAAATTCCTGAGCCAGAATGAAGCGATGACTGAATATGACTTTGACAATAGAGGCTGTTTTAATTTAGGTCCTGTTGTTCCTTCTTGACCCATAAAGGGTTTCTGAATATACTACACAGTTTCAAAATAAGTACAAAAAGAACCCTTCTCCCTTTTTTATCTAGATGGTCTTCTAATCAGTGTTTTGCTATTATCAACTTTAACTGCTTTATTGAGTAGACAAGTTGGTAAAGTTGGGGAGGGACGGTGGCTCAGTGGTAGAGCATCTGCTTGGTAAGCAGAAGGTCCCAAGTTCAATCCCTGGCATCTCCAACTAAAAAGGGTCCAGGTGAGTAGGCGTGAAAAACCTCAGCTTGAGACCCTGGAGAGCCGCTGCCAGTCTGAGTAGACAATACTGACTTTAATGGATAGAGGGTCTGATTCAGTATAAGGCAGCTTCATATGTTCATATGTTCAATTCTTATTTAATTGTTAGCTGTCCACTTCCTACTGGATACAGCAGGTCTGGGACAAATGCATTGGTTGAGTTTTTACCTCATCTAGTTTCCTTATTATATCAACTCCCACTAAGCAGAGGTGCCAGGATGGACAAAGCAGGTTCCATGAGATGGCATCTCTGGGCTGGTCTTCATATTCCAGCTGCTGAGTGGAGGACACTGCAAATAGCCTCTTCAGGGCAGTTGCTCCATGTGTAGAGTGGTTTACCATGTGTGTTCCCCCCCCCCACACACCATTATGTGATGAGCTCCAGGTCACTGTTGGACTGTGGAATAGTGACTCAACAGGCAGCTATTCCATATTGCAAAAGGTGCTACAGCTTGCAGCTGCCTGGTGGTGTGGCCGACACATGGAACAGACTTGCCTGTTGATTCCATAAGATGCAGAATCAGAAAATCTTTATTGCTTTTAGCCAGAGGACATTGCAAATTCCCAAGCAAAGGGTGGGGGGGAGCAAAATACAGAATTCAAGAGATCAGACCTTAAGATCAAAAATTAACTATTAAAGGAATAGAACCAAACTTTCTTACAAACTGATGATGGATTAAAAATAGTCCTAAAAACACTGACTGAAATAAGCAGTCCTGTTATTCTCAAGTAGGGTTCTGATCCACTAGATGGTAGAGTCTTTTTACCTCCTCTTGCAGCAGCTGTTCCAGAGACTAAAGCCATTGGAGGCAGGGCAACCAAAAAGGGTGCCAACAGTATGCCATTATCATGTAGCAGGCTGGGTTGAGTGAGTCTTGGACTGGTACCATATTGCACCCTTGTAAAACATTGTAGACATTTTGCTCGAGCTCGTCTCCAGTAGGCCCTTGTCCAGGTTACTAAGCCTTGGGACTACAAGATGCGGCCAAAAGAAAGAGATGCTGTTTATCCAATCTGCTCTCTTGAGACAGAATCGCTGCTCTGAATTGAGACAAAGGATGGGAGACTCTTGCCACTGAATTCTTCAATGATGGTTAAATCCTCGCTTCCAAGTTCTGTTTAAGTCTAAGAATGGCTTGGCAATGGCAGAGAAGTGAGCAAAGTGTGCCAAGTGCCAACACATTTGAAAAGTTAAAGAGCTTGCTCTGAAAGTTCTCTTGCTGTGTGCTGCTGGCACAGCACGCTAAGTTGAGTAAATGTACTTTACAAAGATTTAAATCTGTCTGTAAACCTTACTTAGTTGGTAAAAAGATGGTTCTGAAGTGGAGATGAGATGTGAGAAGTGGCATAGTCATTGATTTGTATCAGTTAGGGACCTGCTGGGAACCATGCTGATTTACCACCTATTTATTTGTTTCTTTAATCTTGGAGTGACTTACAACATTTAGAAAAAAAAATAAATACAAATACCACAGAAATGCAAATAAATGCGATAAACAGAGCAATAACACCAATTAAAACATCGACTTCACACCAAATTACTCAGAGAATTAGAACTGGACAACTCCCCAGTTCATAACATTAACCAAAGACTGCCCAAAACAAAACAGCTTTACATGTCCTTGCCCTGTTTAAAATAAATTAATGTAACTTTATGGACTGCCATACTTTTAGAAGCAGGAATGAAGCTGAATGAAATGGGACTGTTTTAGTACAGGACCCTTACCATACCACGCAGTGTTTGGAGTGCAAGAAATCCAGATGGGGGTAGATGACAGATTGCTCATTGTAGCCTCTTGGAGCACCAAAACATTTCGGCGTCAGCTCTGACACATGGAATGGCAGTGAGAAGGACAGGGCATCATCATGTGTCAGCAAATAATCAGACAAATGAGTTTGAGTAAGTGCGTACTAACAGAACAACTAAAACAATGCAATGCATTGTATAAGAAAAGTTAGTATTTCAGAGAAGTAAAAGGCTCTTTGGAATGTGCTTTTAAGTAAATGGAGGAATAAAAATTATATTGTCCACTCAAAGAGCATAGAACTGGCATCAGTGGTGGCAGGAATAAAGACCATTTGTTGGTAGGAGCATCACTGTTTAGCATTGGATGCATTTCTTTTGGGGGAAAGATGCATAGGATCTTATCTTGAATTTGGCTGTACATGTATTTCTATCTAAATATACATAAAAATGCCTATTATGCAGCAGCCTGAATAGAAAAGGCCTTCTAGTACCCTTTTAACTAGGATTTTGTCAGGATCCCTCCCATGGTGACAAAGAAATTTCTAGTTCTGTATTATTATTATTTTTTTAAAAAGATTTAGTCTGAAGTAATCATCTTAATTAAATGTTTTAAATGATGTCTGCTTGGAAACAAAGTGCCCTAATTTAATTGTTAGAGCTTGGCTTTTCAGGCATATAATAACCCACAATCTGGGTTAAAACTCTGTGGGGTGGGTTCATACAGACCCTTGGTCTGTGAGCCGCCCTGAGCCTGCCTTAGGCGGGGAGGGTGGGATATAAATAAAATAAATAAATAAATACAACCCATTTCCCCCCTATTTCCTCCAATGTGCTTCTTGGAGTCTCATTGTGGTAGGAATTGGAATGGCAGCAGGCCACAGGAGAGCCCCCCCAATACCCAGTGATAATGTGAGCCCATGGGACAGGTTGAGGCTTTCTTAAGTCTGGTGTCCTTATAAAGCATGATGAATGCTTCTGACATTTTGCTGATGGAGGATGAAGTGTGTGAAACCACACTGGATTTAACTTGATCCCAATCCCAAGGTATGCAGCTGTGATTTTTACATGAGCAAAGGCCACCTCCTCAGAACAAGTATAAAATGGGCAACAGACCCAGTCTCCTAGAATATCCTACCATTCTAATTTGGACAGCTAGCATGGCATTTGGGAGGGGCCATAGTTCACTGCCCCTGACCGGGATAACCCCTGGCTAGTCCAAATTCATCAAATCTTGGAAGCTAAGCAGGGTTGGCCCTGGATAGGAGACCAGGGAGACCAAAGAATACCAAGGAAGAGGAGAAGAAGGGGAAGAAGAAGAAGATGATGATATTGGATTTATATCTCACTCTATATATTCTGAGTCTCGGGGTGGTCCCAGTCTCCTTTATCTCCCCCCCACACCTCACAACAGACACCCTGTGAGGTAGGTGGGGCTGAGAGAGCTCTTACAGCAGCTGCCCTTTCAAGGACAACTCCTACAAGAGCTGTGGCTGACCCAAGGCCTGGATCCTGCAGCTGCAAGTGGAGGAGTGGGGAATCAAACCCAGTTCTCCCAGATAAGAGTCTGCACACTTAACTACTACACCAAACTGATCCGGAGGTAGGCAGTGGCAAACTATATCTCTGTTAGTTTCTTATCTTGAAAACCCTACAGGGTCACTGTAAGTCAGCTGTGCCTTGACAGCAAAAATAAAACAAAGCACCTCACTGAGAGAGCACATGTCTGGCTTGCAAACATTTTTAAGCACATCCGTTACCATCTTGAGTTTCATAGGATTTGCTAACATCTCTGACTGGGCCCTTGGAAACATACTTGTGTCTGAGTTAGGTAAACCTGGGATCTGACTTGGTATAAGGCGGTTTTATCAGATGCTTCAGAAGTCATTTTTTCTGCTTTTACTCTAGCAGTTTATTTATTAATTTTTCATTTTAAATTCCATTTCTATCCTGCCCTCCCTGCGAACGGGCTCAGGGCAGGTTACAGCCTAGGTTTAAAGCAATCATCATACATTAAAAACTCCAGCATTTTGACCCCTTAACAGATGACGTTCAGTGATATCAGCTATTTCTGTAGTGTCCCAATAATATTCAATATAAAAAATGGTAGGTGCTGTGCTCTCAGGTTGACTGAAAAGGTTGTTACGATGACATGCACAAAAAGCATAATTTTTTAAAATGTTACAGTACTATCAAAATTGAGAAAATTAAACTGCACTCATAGTAAGAGGGCAGCAGTGCTCATCGTGCCCCCTTGAAAGTTTTCCAAAGGTTTGGGAGGGGGGTTGTTTGTTTGTTTCCTGTTACTTAAAGGAAATAAGGCAAAAAACTGGCCAGATTTCTGTTGCCAGGAAGTTCCCTCTCTGTGTATGGGGTGTGATCTTCAAATCAGTCACTTAAGTTCTTCAGTTGCAGTGGCTGGTTTGAAGAGAACCACTCAAGGAATATCTCCCAATTGCACCCTCATCATCTGTTTGACTAACCAGTTCATCTCTCCAGCTGTTCCAGCCTTCCGTGACTCGATTATTCTTGCAGTCCCCAAGGGAGTCTAGCTTAGCAGAATGAATTCTTCAAAATTCTTTTTTTGAGCTGTGTCCAGGAGGCTTACGCCTTCCAACAGCTTCCCTCATCAATATTTAAGAGCTGTCACAGTGGACGTGAGAGAAAAGAAGCACCTTTTTGGCTTGTAACAAGAAAGTGAAATGACTGAGATGTGGTTGGGGGGGAGCTTGCCCCGAAGCATCACCTGTGAAGTTGTGTAAATAACCTGATAATGAATTGGTGGCCTTGCCTCCTATGAATAATAGATCCATGTTCTGTGAACATAACTTGGTAGCCTCAGAGCCAAGGGAAATGAAGAGAATATTTTTGTAGAGAAACAAAGGAGAAAGGAAGAACATTATTAAAGAAGGGAAGATAGAGTTCTGATTCTGTGACTGGAAAAACAGAAATTTTCCTCAGTCTTTAAAGAGACACTGAATAATCTCACTTGGAGTTTTTGAAACTGGCTGTCACTGGGGTGAAGGTGGATGAGAAATCAATGTGGGGCTCAATTCCTCGTGTGCTCTGTTACACCTTATGACCAAAAAACAAAAACATGTATGTGACTTTATGAAACCATGCAGACCAAACCAGGAAAGAACAAATTTGTCTATTTCTTCTTCCGTGATTTACTTAAGTTTTTTTTTTATTTTCGTGCAATCTGATATATATTTTAAAAGACCTTTTGCATGATACAATTTAATCTTTTTTGTAAGCTGTCTTGGATGATTTAGATTGACTGTAAGGCAGAATAGTATGGCTTATTTTCAAACAAATAAATATTGTATCAACATATGTATTATTAATCCAACAGCAGCCAGAATGAAATGTACATTAAAAATCCAATCCTAGAGAGAAGACATGTAATATAAAAAAGAGGGCTCTAGGCAGCATCTGCTCTGTGAACCCACCTTCACTACTGAATTGACAATCATACCAGCCAATCAAATGCTGGGGAAAGCCTCTCAGTCACTGCTTCTCCCTTAATATTTCAACTGGGTAAAAACAAACACAGCACCCTGCAGCTGGCTGCTTGGTCCAATCTCATGATTCTTTGTTAACTTTCCCGATCCTGAATCTGGAAAACCTGGGAGGCAGGAACAAATTGGCGGTGAGGTGTTACTGATGACTTGGTATGCTTGTCTGTGAGTTCAGTTGTGAAGTCCTGCTTGGAATGGAAAATATGCTGTGACTACCCCTCATGATGTCTGTCTTTTCCCATTGCAAGAAGCACGAGCATGAAATTCAAGGTTAAGCAAAATAAGCGTAGTCAAATATATGGCATTTTTAACAATAAAACAGGCAAGTTGGCCAATTTTGTGCTGAGTTTTGTCAATATATGTCTGGTGTGCGATACCGCTGTATACTTTCAACTTGTGAATTTCAAAGCTTGATCTTCCAGCTGTGGGTTACAGACATATTTCATATTTATGTCTCTTTCTAGGATTGTACTTTTAAAATATACACTAAGTTCTGACTGTGATCTAGGTTTACATATTCATTGTAATCTTCGGGGTGCTTTCCTTGTTGGCTGCAGAAGCGGAGCAGCCCGTGGAGACCACGGAACCAGTTTTTCCACAAGTCATAAAACCTGTGGGAGGAAAAAAATAGCATGATTTTGATGAACAGTTAAGCCTCTGTCAGCTTCTGTATCAGTAGAATGGAAGGTGTTGATTCTCCTCTTTCATGCTACATAAGCATATGGAAATTGGCTTTAACATTCTGAAAAAGGCCAAACTGTTTATATTTTATGCTGCAGACATGCTATTAAGCAGTGGAGGATCAGCCTTATGCACAGAGCCATTTGATAATGCAGTCAGAACATTTGGCAGCTGAGGTCATTGTGTCATTTAAGGCCAGAGAGATGCTTTTGGTTGGTTTCCAAATATTCTGGGTTTCTAAAGCTTTTTACATCAACCTGTGGCTTGAACAGTTGGTGGGGAGCTCGAATCTAGACTTCTGGCTTTGCTGTGTTTCCTACTGGATAAGGTATACTTATAAGTATACTTGCAAAATGTTCACCACAGTGACATGCGGTTGTGTGTATTTAGATAAGGGCTTGTCAGTTGGAAAGACCATGGGAGGTTCACAGAGACCCTGCAAGATAAGAACATAAGAGAAGCCATGTTAGATCAGGCCAATGGCCCATCCAGTCCAACATTCTGGGCGTTTTCGCACTTACCTTTTACTGGCACGAACACCCTCCTCACGCCGGCGGATCTGCAGGGATTTCCCACCAGAAGCGCCGGCGCAGCCAAAAGAGCTGGAAGCTTCCGTCGCGGAGCCAGCTCAAACGTTTTCCTGCTTCTTGGCGGTTTCCGTTTGAGCTGGCTCCGCGACGGAAGTTGCCGGCTCTTTTGGCTGCGCCGGCGCTTCTGGTGGGAAATCCCTGCAGATCCGCCGGCGTGAGGAGGGTGTTCGCGCCAGTAAAAGGTAAGTGCGAAAACGCCCTCTGTGTCACACTGATGGACCGCTGCTCCATATTTTTATCTAACCCCCTCTTGAAGGTGGCCATGCTTGTGGCCGCCACCACCTCCTGTGGCAGTGAATTCCACATGTTAATCACCCTTTGGGTGAAGAAGTACTTCCTTTTATCCGTTTTAACCTGTCTGCTCAGCAATTTCATCGAATGCCCATGAGTTCTCGTATTGTGAGAAAGGGAGAAAAGTTCTTCTTTCTCTACTTTCTCCATCCTATGCATTATCTTGTAAACCTCTATCATGTCACCCCTCAGTTGACGTTTCTCCAAGCTAAAGAGCCCTAAGCGTTTCAACCTTTCTTCATAGGGAAGGTGTTCCAGCCCTTTAATCATTCTAGTTGCCCTTTTCTGAACTTTCTCCAATGCTATAATATCCTTTTTGAGGTGCGGCGACCAGAACTGCACACAGTACTCCAAATGAGACCGCACCATCGATTTATACAGGGGCATTATGATACTGGCTGATTTGTTTTCAATTCCCTTCCTAATAATTCCCAGCATGGCGTTGGCCTTTTTTATTGCAAACGCACACTGCCTTGACATTTTCAGTGAATTATCTACCACGACCCCAAGATCTCTCTCTTGGTCAGTCTCTGCCAGTTCACACCCCATCAACTTGTATTTGTAGCTGGGATTCTTGGCCCCAATGTGCATTACTTTGCACTTGGCCACATTGAACCGCATCTGCCACGTTGACGCCCACTCACCCAGCCTCAACAGTTCCCTTTGGAGTTCCTCACAATCCTCTCTGGTTCTCACCACCCTGAACAATTTAGTGTCATCCGCAAACTTGGCCACTTCACCGCTCACTCCCAACTCTAAATCATTTATGAACAAGTTAAACAGCATGGGACCCAGTACCGAGCCCTGCGGCACCCCACTGCTTACCGTCCTCCACTGCAAAGACTGCCCATTTATACTCACTCTCTGCTTCCTATCACTCAGCCAGTTTTTGATCCACAAGAGGACCTGTCCTTTTACTCCATGACTCCATTACTCCAAGATCTTGAACTATGATTTCTTCCCCCTCAGGGTAAGAGGGAAATCGACTTTTGCACTCACTACAGCACTGTCCCCAAGAACAATGTTCTCTCTCCCCGCAGAAGTAAGTGCTGGCAAATAAAGGGTAGTATTCATCATACCACTGAGGTAAAAGGTTAGCTTATTTCCTGTCTCTGGTGATCCAACCTATGTGAACCCAGTCCTCTCTCATCTGCGTAGTTATTAAATACTGGGTTTAATACTGGGTTTAGAAGAGCCCCATGGCGCAGAGTGGCAAAGCTGCAGTACTGCAGTCGGAGCCCTCAGCTCACGACCTGAGTTCGATCCCAGCAGAAGCTGGTTCAGGTAGCCGACTCCAGGTTGACTCAGCCTTCCATCCTTCCAAGGTCGGTAAAATGAGTACTCAGCTTACTGGGGGGAAAGTGTAGATGACTGGGGAAGGCAAACCACCCCGTAAAAAATCTGCCGTGAAAACGTTGTGAAAGCAACGTCACCCCAGAATCAAAAACGACTGGTGCTTGCACAGGGGACTACCTTTACCTTTTACTTTTTGATGCATTCGAGCCGGGGTCCCCAACCCCTGGGCCATGGGCTGGTACTGGTCCATGGCCTGTTAGCAACCAGGTCGTGAGTTGTATAATTATTTCATTATATATTACAATGTAGTAATAATAATAATAAGACGACGACATTGGATTTATACCCTGCCCTCCACTCCAAATCTCAGAGTGACTCACAATCTCCCTTACCTTCCTCCCCCACAAAAGACACCCTGTGAGGTGAGTGGGGTTGAGAGAGCTCTCCCCAGAAGCTGCCCTTTCAAGAAGAGCTCTGCAAGAGTGATGGCTGACCCAAGGTCAATCCAGCAGCTGCAAGTGGAGGAGTAGAGAATCAAACCCAGTTCTCCCAGATAGGAGTCCACACACTTAACCACTACACCAAAATAAAGTGCACAATTGTATCATTCCGAAACCATTGTCCCCTTCCCCCTCCCCCCCGCGCTCTGTGGAAAACCACAAAACCAGTTCCTGTTTGAACTCTAATGCAGCGGTCCCGAACCTTTCGGGCACCACTGCATTAGAGTACAAACAGGAACATGCTTTGTTGTTAACTGCATACTAAGACAAGATGGTGGGGCCGTGACCCCACTTATATGCATGCAAAAGAACCACCCCCAGAATCCCATACTAAATCATGGTAGTCAAGTTTCACGGCAAGACTGCTCATTGGTTACTGCTTAGCATCCGGATCTATAGATGTTTCAAAGAGTCTCTAGCGGGGTCCCACTGCTGCCCAGGCATGCACGAAAACTTCCCACCAAACATAAAGTCCAGTACATAACAATAGTACTGCCCCTTCATCCATATGAAGAAGAAGAAGAATTGCAGATTTATACCCCGCCCTTCTCCCTGAATCAGAGACTCAGAGCAGCTTACAATCTCCCATATCTTCTCCCCGCACAACAGACACATGAGGTGGGTGGGGCTGAGAGGGTTCTCACAGCAGCTCTGCCAGAACTATGGCTAACCGAAGGCCATTCTAGCAGGTGCAAGTGGAAGAGCGGAGAATCAAACCCGATTCTCCCAAATAAAAGTCCACACACTTAACCATTACACCAAACTGACTCTCTTTGGCCACATACTGGGTTCTGTTAGTTGATTGCACTAGAGTGCTATGTTGTGTTGGGAACTGCCTGAAGCTACTAGAAAAGGAGAGCAAGTGGAGTTGGGGAGAGACTGTGGCTCACTGATAGATACATCATTTGCTTTTTGCACTGAAAGTCCCAGATTCAGTCCCTGGTACCTCTACTTAGCAGGCATTAGGAAGAGCCTTTCTGTCCCTGAGACCTCAGAGAGCCACTGCCAGTCAACTAGATGGATCAATGGTCTGACTCATTATGAGGTGGCTTGATGTACTCTCCTAAGTCAATGCAGCTTTAGAATGTATACAGATATGGAAGATGACATCCATAATAAGGGAGTTTTCATTGGAAGGGTAATTAGAAGTGACATTAAAGGAGGAAATATGGCTAGATAGGAGGATAGACTAAAGGGGAAGGAGGATTGCAGTTGAAAGCTTGTTTCAGTGCAGGATAAATACATCTAATTCAATAGCATGCACCTTCTGGAATGGAAAATGTTGCGTGCACAAGCAGCAGTAACTGCCAGTGTTCCCTCTAAGCTGAGTTAGCATGAGCTAGCTCACAATCTTTTAGACTTTGGCTCACACATTCGCTGTCTTAGCTCAGGAAGGATGGCCCCAGGGCAAACGAATTACTGCAGTAGCCAAATTGCTCGCGCATAACTTTAATGCCAGGTGCTCACAAGGTAGACTTTTTGCTCACAGGACTCTACAGCTTAAGGGAGCATGGTGCTTTGAACACAGGAATTCAGTAATGAAAAATTCAGAAGTCCTAACACCCCCCCCCCAGCTTTTTTTCACTACTGCCATTTAGAGGGCAGAGTAGTCTGTCTCCAAAGTCAGTTTCTTAGGTGAAAAAACCCCCAGTCATGACAGCGTAATTAAAACTGGAGCAGCAGAGTATTTTACTTTTGATATCTGATTGGTACATACAGTGTGGGGCCTAATTCATACATTAGCTTCTGAGTCCTGCTGTAGCCCAAAATCACACCCTCATTTGGCTGGGCTCAGTAGAGATCTAGTAACGTGTATTTAGCAGTCATGAAAGCCACTTGGATTGCAAGATTGCTTCCCATGCACGGACAGCATTTCTAGCAAGACAGCTGCGGTGCAGAAAGGAACCAAGCCATCTAGGCAACTGAAGTGGTTGGTGCTTTCCTATATTACTAGTACATTTTGAAGTACAGTTATAGGGAAGAGACTGTTCAGCAGCAGCTGTACTGCATCAGTAGCACATAAACCAAACTGTGTATCAGCTTATAGGTGGCATTGTTACTATGTGCACTGGATTGGGTTGGAGGATAGAATATCTTTCCTCTTTTGCATACTTTAAAACAAAGCACAGAATCAGATGAACACTCCAGCACTGGCTTTGCACAGAGCGGGGGATGCTTCATTTTGAGGGAGAAAATGGTTCATGAAGTACAGGGGATATAGCATGGAGAAAAGGGGAAGCTGTGAGTGGATCCACTTTGCACGGTTTAGAGTTGCCAGCTCCAGATTGGGAAGTACTTGGAGATTTTTTTGGGGGGGGGGTGGAACCTGAGGAGGGCAAGATTTGGGGCCTAATGCCACGGAGTCCATCTTCCAAAGTGGCCATTTTCTCCAGAGGAACTGATCAACGTTGCCTGGAGATCAGTTGTAATCCCAGGAGATCTCCAGTCTCCACCTGGAGACTGGCAACCCTATATAATAGGTGTAACTGAGCAATCTAGCACCAGAGTTGCATTCTAACGTTGGGCAATAGCTTCACAACAGAAAGGGAAACCATAAGAGACAGGACTGGATCTACATGTTTTTTGAGGAGGGGCAAAATTAAAAAATGATGCCCCCTTTTGGGTCATTTTGTCTTATGGTCCCATAGAATACAATGGACTCCATGACCAATTTGGCACACACACACCCCGGTCGGAGCCTGTGGCAAGCACTAAGTGGATGACACTAAATTGTTCAGGGTGGTGAGAACCAGAGAGGATTGTGAGGAATTCCAAAGGGATCTGTTGAGGCTGGGTGAGTGGGCGTCAACATGGCAGATGAGGTTCAGTGTGGCCAAGTGCAAAGTAATGCACATTGGGGCCAAAAATCCCAGCTACAAATACAAGTTGATGGGGTGTGAACTGGCAGAGACTGACCAAGAGAGAGATCTTGGGGTCGTGGTAGATAACTCACTGAAAATGTCAGGACAGTGTGCGATTGCAATAAAAAAGGCCAACGCCATGCTGGGAATTATTAGGAAGGGAATTGAAAACAAATCAGCCAGTATCATAATGCCCCTGTATAAATCAATGGTGCTGTCTCATTTGAAATACTATGTGCAATTTTGGTCACCGCACCTCAAAAAGAATATTATAGCATTGGAGAAAGTTCAGAAAAGGGCAACTAGAATGATTAAAGGTTTGGAACACTTTCCCTATGAAGAAAGGTTAAAACGCTTGGGGCTCTTTAGCTTGGAGAAACATCAACTGCGGGGTGACATGATAGAGGTTTACAAGATTATGCATGGGATGGAGAAGGTAGAGAAAGAAGTACTTTTCTCCCTTTCTCACAATACAAGAACTTGTGGGTATTCAATGAAATTGCTGAGCAGTCGGGTTAGAATGGATAAAAGGAGATACTTCTTCACCCAAAGGGTGATTAACATGTGGAATTCACTGCCACAGGAGGTAGTGGCAGCTACAAGCATAGACAGCTTCAAGAGGGGGTTAGATAAAAATATGGAGCAGAGGTCCATCAGTGGCTATTAGCCACAGTGTGTATATATATGTGTGTATATATATGTGTGTGTGTGTGTGTGTGTGTGTGTATATATATATATATATATATAAAATTGGCCACTGTGTGACACAGAGTGTTGGACTGGATGGGCCATTGGCCTGATCCAACATGGCTTCTCTTATGTATGTTCTTAAGCACCCCCCTCTGCTCCCCCCATCAGATCCGGCCCTGCTAAGAGAGGAGGCAACGGGCAAAACTTCAGTTATAGCAATGTACTAGGAAATGTTGTTTCAGGAAAGACTGCTGGGGCCAAACCAGATATGTGGTTTTTTAAAGAGTTCCCCACAGCCACACAACAGATAGACACTGCAGGAAGAAGAAGGATTCCTGCCTTCCTCTTTAGGGTGGAGTTATTTTCCAATTTTTGCTACTCTGCTTGCACAAAATACTCCCAAGTAGAGAACAATGGGAAGGGGAGAATTTTGGTGCAGGAAAATGGCTGGGGGAGAGAAGACAGAGGCCTTTCCTCCCCCCACACAGCGTTCTATGCTAGAAAAGGGCTCTCATTTATTTTTTTAAACAGCCGTTCCCTGCAGCTGCTATGTGGCTGTGGGGAACCCAGACCCAGCTCTTCAAAAACCTGAATGTGTAGCTTGGCTCTTGGGAAGTAAGTGCTTCAAAAAAGAGGGAGAGGCATTGCACTGGCAAAGCTGTAGAATGCTATTTTAGGGGTGAAAAGAAGTTCAGGATGTAGTCTATGGAATATTTTAAGCTAAAAGAGCAAAGAACAAAAGCTAGCCGGACAGCTGTTTGTTTTGGGTGGTAGGCGGACTGCATAATGCCGCCACTAATGAAGGATCTTACACATCTTCATTTCTCTTTCAAGACACATAGGCCCAATTGTAGCCACATCTCATCCCCGGCTGCAATCAATACGGAGTATGCCTTGCTCAGAAGACCCGAGTGGCATGTAATTATGAGCCTGTATTGATTTCCCTGCAAAGAAGTTGCTAACAGACCAAAAGCAGCTTGACTTTCAAATGACTGGACTAACAGTCTTTTCTTTCCCTGAGAAAATTAACATGGTTTGGTGAAAGTGCTGGACTTCAAAGCTAGTTGTTACAAGCACACAAGGATCCTCCCCCTTTTACCAAATCTCAGCCTCTTGAGAGATGCCTTCAGTGCTTCCTGGTGCATCCTATTCTGACTGCCTTGGAAAAGACTGAGGAGGACCCAATGCATAAGGCTCCACAGGAAGCTGCATCTGCCCCACAAAGCTTTTGAGTCCCTTCCTTCGGGCTGCCCAGCAAGGTTCATCCCTCTGTTTAGGGTGGGGAGTTCAAAAGCAATCAAATGCAAATTGATGCTGGCAAGACAAAAGGGGTTGAGGAAAAACCCAAGACATTTACTGTGGTATAGTAGTTAAAGTGCTGAACTAGGCTCTGGGAAACTCAGGCTCAGATCCCTACTCTTCCACAGAAGCTTCCTGGGTGACCTTGGGTCAGTTAAGCACACTCAGACTAACCTATCTCACAGGATGTTTGTTGTGGGGACAAAATAGAGGAAGGGCAAAAGTTTATCCATTCTGGGATTTTCTTTTCCTCTTGGGATGAGCAGAAAGGATCGTCAGAAATATTCTCCAACTTTACAACAACCAGATGTCCAAGCCATGCCGTTGTATGAGATTATGTTAATTGTTTATTAATTTTGGAGGGTTTGTCACTCAGAATGCTGGGCTTTGGGCCATATTTGATTCTTATGTATACGTGTCCTTCAGAATTATGTGACAGCAGTTGAGCTTGTTTGTCTGTTTGTTTGATTGCTTGTTTGTTTAAGATTTGTCTATTATGCCACCTCTTCATAGTCCTGCTCATGGCATCTTACAATTAAAACCACATCCCAGTATTAAAAACAAGCCATTGGACATAGTTGCCTTCCTTGAAGCCAGGTGCTTTGTTGTGTGTGCTGAATTCCCACTGAATAGGGAAGGACTGGGGCTGGGTGGTAGAGCATTTTCTTGTAATAAAGTTGGTCCCAAGTTCATTCGCCAGCATCTTCAGTTTAAAAAAAAATATGGTAGCTAATAGAAATGCATGTGAAAGACCTGCACCTGAGAACCTGAAGAGATACTGATAAAGTAGACACTGCTGACTTTGTTAGGTAGTGATTTTACTCCTATATAAGCAACATCATGTGTTTACATGAACTGGTATTTTTCAGGAGAGTTCTGAAATAATGCCCAATCTATTGGCCCTTTTATGGTGGTGGAAAATGCCATCAAGTTGCAGACTATTTATGGCGACCCTGTAGGGTTTTCAAGGCAAGTGATGAACAGAGGAGGTTTCCCATTGCCTCCCTCTGCATAAGAACATTGAACTTCCTTGATGGTCTTTCATCCAAGTATTAACCAGGGCCAGCCCTGTGTTACTTCTGAGATCTAATGGGATCAGGCTAACCTGGATTGCCCAGGTCATGGTGGTCCTTTCATACTACTTCCTGTTCTGCTCCATGGTTCATGACATGCAAGAAGTTCCTACTGAACTTCTTCCTCACTCTGCAATGTAATCAGCCATTGGTGTGACTTTTGATCCTTTCTACTCCCTCCGATGGAACACGCTAGTTAACAATAAGATGCCTACTTTCTTGCATTATGTTGTTCTGTTGGGAAAAGTTCCCCCATATGGTATTACACAAAGATAGGCCAGGTAACTTTGGGAGCTCTTCTGGCACTACAGTGCTGATCTTATGCATTTGGAGGCCCAATTTTATTTGTGCCCGCATATATCTCAAGAGTTTATCTAGGCTTTGTTTGCTTACTTTTGGAACTTGCTTCCATAGCAGCAAAGAAGAGAGAAGGAATTACGGAAGCAGCAAGAGAGAGAACAGCGCCGGCATTATGAGGAACAGTTGCGTCGAGAAGAGGAGAGGAGGCGTGCAGAGCATGAGCAGGTAACCCAAACCAGCTCCTGGTGGAATATGCTTTTTGTGCTGTTTTTCAAGGTCAACCACAGTGTGTAAGCAACAGGAAGCTGGAGGCCATCATGACTCTCCTCCAAATTGGGGAAAGTGTTCAGATTCTGCATGAAAAAACCCCCACAATTATGAGAATCAGCATCATCTTCTCCCTCCCCCCCCTGCTTTCAATCATCATAGGATGGAAGACAGTAGGATAAAGTTGGATGCAAGCAACTGAAACTGCTGCCCCCTTGAGGTCTACTCATCCCCCATTCTTGCGCCAGATCTTTTATTGGATGTTGCCATACATTCAGCTGCCATCTCCATTCTCGGAGACAGCAGGGTGTGGTTTTTTATTTTTATTTATTTCTTCATTAACAGCAAACCCAAGGAGAATGCTCACTGGCTGGATTGATGTGATTATTATTTCCCCTGTGGAAGAACTATGTGTTTGAAACATGTTGGTATCAATTTGGCATTAAAGCAGGTTGTCCCCCTTGTTTGTTTCCTCTGTCTTTTGGGCATGTGATGTGACTCTCCCCCTGCTTGCAGAATCTGGGTAACAGTAACACAAAAAAATGCTGCTTTTTAAAAGGGACACAATGCACATACCCCTAAATATAATCATTGGTTTTATCCTGCAGATCTGTTTTGCAAATGTCAGCACTTTCCTCTGGTACAAGATGCTTCCTCTAAAGGCAGGAGGCTGTTGAGCCATCTGCATCAGGCAAAGTCCCTTTCACTGGAGGAGAGTACTGCTGTTCATGGAATTTATCCATGGGCAGGATCTTCCGCCTTGTCCTTTATTTTGAGATATTCTTTCCATAGTTCTTCCAAAATTAAATGCCACCAAATAGATTACCTGATACTTACATGACAGTCACCTGTAATGAATTGAGTCCTCTTAGCCTTTCTGCCATTTCTTCTTCTCATACAGTCACTCCTTTCTCTTTGGAATTATGGTTCTTTTCTCTCTCTCTTGTTTTTCCTGCTGCCTGCATCTCCAGGAATACATCAGGCGACAGTTAGAGGAAGAGCAGAGGCAATTAGAGATCCTGCAGCAGCAATTACTGCAGGAGCAAGCTCTACTTCTGGTAATGGGGGAGGCAGGGTACTTGTGTTGCATCCTTCACCAGTCCTTTTCTGTGTGTTGTGTGACTGCTTGCATCTACTTGTGCCTTGGAAGGTTACCACCTGTTGAGCCAGTCCCATCTGGGGAAAGACAAAAGAAAGAAAGAAAAAGAAAGAAACTGCTCCCACTATACTTCTCCAAACATGTGTATGTTAATTTGCTCCAAAATTGGAATCTTTGATGTATATTTACATTTCTATGCACACTCAAGGGTTTAGGGACACTGACCAGTAGGAGGGTTAGACGGGTGGCCCAAAGGCTGGCTGTTGTCCGTACAGGAATTTTAACTGGCCCTTGCTGACCCTTCCAAATTTGAATCTGGATGGAGCTAAAATGTTTTGCCTCCCCCATCTCTTGCAAACAGAAGAAAATTGTTTTGGGTATATGAGACAGATTCCAAATGCTAATGCTGTATCTCTCTTTGGGATTTTGTCTGCAATGTCGCCAGCATATAATCAGAAGGCCATTAGTGCTATGCGATAGGTGGATCTGCCAAGGTCATTTCAAAATAAATTGTTTGGCCTTTGTTGTTTCTTGCTCTTGAATATGTTTGGGATCAAACTGCAAACCCCAGTGAATTCTAACATTTCCTGTGGTATATTTTCCTGCGTATACCTGCAGCAATGAGTTTATGTAAGTTAAAAACATTCTGTTTTGAAAAGCAAAAGCATGCTTAGAATACAGGCCCCTTTATGACAGTAGTTGCTTGGGATGCACCACTCATGAACAGGCCCAAAATTCTTCCTAAATCATCTGTGGTCTGAATCATAGAGCGAGAGGTACTACCGGCAGTGCTCTTAGCACCTTTGGCCCATCAATAGCGAGGCATGTGTGCTCTGATCCAGTTGACTCCTATGAAGAGTCTCTATTGGCAAAATGGAGGCTACCCATGAGTGTATGCTTTAAAACAAAACAAAATCCAAAATTCCATGACACAAAATAGTTGCGGCTTCAAAAACTCTGAAGTGGTAACCATAAAAGAAATGTGCGTGTGTGTGTGTGTGTGTGTATATGCGTGTTTGTGTGTGAAGTCTCCTGCTGAGGAGCTGTTTTGTCTCCTCTCTTCCATTGAACTCCTCACCAAATAAATGTCCAGTTGCCCACCATGCTTTGTTGTATAATGTTAGCTCCTTCCTCAGGTATGAACATAGCCAGGCTCTGAATGTTTTTATTGCTTAAAAAAAAAAAACCACCCAGTGATCTCCCTCTAAGCTGTGGAATCCTGTGAGCAAAAATTCTACTTTGTGAGCTACTGGCATTAAAGTTGTGAGCTATTGCATAAATTAATTTGCTCTGAGGCCATTTTTCTTGAGTGAAGACAAAAATGTGTGAGCAGGAGACTAAAAAACTGAGCTAGCTCACACTAACTCAGCTTAGAGGGAACATTTGCTGATCAATCATCCTGTGGTGTGTATGCGTTTATCTCCACAGACTGCCTTTAGAACGGTCTCTCATTTTACAAAAGGGACAGGCGGCTTCTTGGGCCTGCTGTGTTTATTGCAGAGCAATTAATTGAAAGCCACTGGCAGCGTGTGCCCGAATACAATTTAGCTAAAATGTACTTGCTCTCTGTAAGCTCGGCTTGGTTTTATGGAGTTTGGTGGCATATTTCATTGCAGACTGCTTAGCTTTTCCATTCTGACAGGAACGTTTTGAGTTGCCTTTTCATGCTGTTTATATTTTTGACATCTTTTATTGGTGAACATTCTGCATATATTCTCTTTTTGCCTCTCTCTTTCTCTCCAGGCTGAAATTATATATCCATCAGTATTTTGGATGTGAATTGACTTTCTTTTTTTTATATTAAAGAAAGCTGTATAATCAGTGCTGCTCCTGAGATATTCCCAAAGGCAAACGGATGCCTTCTGTCTCTCTTCCCCATTAGTGAGGACCTAGAAATTCTGAGAAGTTACCTTTGCCAGGGGTCTTTTTACCCAGCATGCTGCTTTTCCTCTCATCAGCCACTGAGAAAAGCTGCACCTTCTATAAAGGATCAGTTAATGCCAACAAGATTATCACTCTGGAGGCTCAGAACTTCCAGGGCCTAAAAAATGACGAATTGGGCACCAAAGGAAACAAACAAGATTACCTTAAAATAAGTTGTTTTAAAGGAGACTTGGGTCCATTGGGGAGGGGCTGTGGCTCAGTGGAAGACCCTCTGCTTTGCATGCAGAAGGTCCCAGGGTCAGTAACCAGTAGGGTTGCCAATCCCCAGCTGGGGGCAGGGGATCCCCTAGTTTGGAGGCCCTCCCCCTGCTTCAGGGTCATCAGAAAACAGAGGTGGGAGGAATGTCTACTGGGCACTCCATTATTCCCTATGGAGACCAATTCCCATAGGGTATAATGAAGAATTGATCTGTGAGTCTCTGGGGCTGTGGGGGACTGTTTTTTCAGTTAGAGGCACCAAATTTGCAGCATAGCATCTGGTGCCTCTTAAAACACCCTCCAAAAATTTCAAAAAGATTGGACCAGAGGGTCCAATTCTGTGAGCCCCAAAAGAAGGTGCCCCTCTCCATTATTTCCAGTGGAGGGAAGGCATTTAAAAGGCATGCAGTCCCTTTAAATGTGATGGCCAGAACTCCCTTTGGAATTCAATTATACTTGTCACACCCTTGCACCTGGTTCCACCCCCAATGTCTCCTGGCTCCACCTCCAAAGTCCCCAGATATTTCTTGAATGGGACTTGGCAACCCTAATCCCCAAAACTTCCAGTTAAAAGAACCTGGCAGTAGGTAATGTGAAAGACTTCTGTCTGAGACCCTGGAGAGCCTCTAACAATCTGAGTTGACAATACTACCCTTGATGCACCAAAGGTCTGGATTTGGTATAAGGCAGCTTCAGGTGTGTTGATGTGAGTGTTTTCATGGATGGAAAGATTTCTAGATCACAGCTCTCTCGCCTCCCTCTGCAACCCAAATCCCCCCCCCCCCCAAAAAAAATACTGCCTATTGAAGTTTAGGTTAGGTTTTTTTGATTTATATCCCATCCTCCCCACCAAAGCAGGCTCAGGGCAACTCACAAGTTCACAATGAAACAGTAATAAAACACTGACTGGAGTTAAACATTAAGTTTAAAACAATTACGTTAAAAACAATTCAGGTGCTAATTTCAATACAATTTAAAGATGGCATTCAGTGGTCTTAAAACATCTATTCAGTTCTAATATCCTTGGCGATGGCCATCATTTGAGTTAAATGCTAGCTAGAAGATAACGGTTCCCAGAAATAGCATTTGGTGTGGCATTTTGAGCTTCAAAAGAGGGGCGAGACAAGAAAATGATCCTCCACAGACAGAAATCCTTTGCTGGATCCATGGCATTAGCTCTTCACTTTTTGTGTGCCTGAGCTATGACGTGAGGGTGATATTTGCAAAATGTATTGAGAGCCAGAGAGAGACTAAATTTTCTTAGTGTAGAGGTCTCATTTAGACTGAATATGTAAACTGACTTCTGTATTGAGCTGTCTCCCACTAGAACCCTGGCTTTGTATCAATGGATTTCTAAAACTGACACTTCATATAGGTGCTGACAAGAGATTAAGTAGAGACTGAGGTTGTGGAGGACCAGTGCAAAGTGAACATCTAATATCATAGAGCTGGAATGGGCCAGAAGCTCATCAGGTCCAATCTCTTACCCAAAGGAAATTGGAAGCTGGAGCATCCCTGACAGGTGGCTATTCAGCCTTTCTGCTTGACCACCAGCAAGGGAACACCCCTCCACATGGTCATTAGCCCAATCAGGTATTAGTGAAGCAGGTAGTAGTGCCTTATAAAGCACACATGCACAGGACAAAGAAAGTCAAATGCAGGTAACCTTCATAAATTACCATCATCAAAGAAATATCCTGGGTAAAGACAGTGGTTTGGATCCAACCAGCTTTTCAGCTAGTGACAAAGGAGGGGGAGCATCTTAACCATCAAAAAAGGCTCTGCTGGAGGTGATGGGATCAGGTAGCATATGAACTATAATGAGAGGAATTGTACAGGACTGAGTGAAAAAGCTGGTTGGATCCAACCCAATTGTGGCTGGCCCTAGACTGTCTGGCACCCTAGGCAAGGCTAACTTCTGGTGCACCACCAGCCCCCCGCACTGCTAACATCATTGAGTCACATGGGGCACCCAATTCAGGACCCCCAGAAGGCTGGCACCCTAGGCAATTGCCTAGTTTGCCTAGTGGCAGAGTCGACCCTGAACCCAATACATATTGAATTGTATCATCTGTAACGTTGTGCCATCCTGTTCCTTGCTTATATCTTTTTGGCACTTCTGTTTTGGTAGGAATATAAGCGCAAGCAGTTAGAGGAGCAGCGGCAGGCCGAGAGGCTGCAGCGGCAGCTGCAACAGGAGCGGGACTACCTGGTCTCCCTGCAGCAGCAGCAGCAGCAGCGCCAAGACCAGAGGCCACCAGAGAAGAAACCTCTTTATCATTACAAGGAGGGGATGAATGCCAGCGAGAAGCCAGCATGGGCAAAGGAGGTAGGAGCACTGATTTCTACTTGTCAAAGTGTCAGATGGGAGGAGAGAGATGCCAGCAGTGCCGAAAGGAGCTCTTTTCTTCACTTCCTGGCAATTACTCAGCACTCCTTCAGGTTTTTTTCATTTTGGTTAAAGGAAGTCTTCATATGGCCCAATCCCATCTGGCTGTGTGGCATCATGTCATCATTGTGTGATCTCTGGTTGGGTGGAATTAGCAGCTAGGGGACATGGAGGAAAATTAAGTAGTAGTAAATAAAACAAAAGCATCCAAGATATTACCTGATATCAGCTCCACCTAGTACTGCTTTGTCTGTGTAAGAATATTTGGCAGGATGCTTACATGAGCTGAAATGTCTTTTTTCCTTTCCCTATTCTTCCCCCTTCCCTGTTGGCCTCCAGTGTGATGAAGAGATCTGGAGAACATGAAAGCTTGCACAATATTTTTGTGTTAGTTTGATGGTTCTTGATAAAAGATATTCACTTTTGGTTTTAGCTTTTGGTTTTGGAAAAGAGGAAAAATTTATGATGCCTAGCTTCAAAAGGAGGACTTGAGACAACTTGACCACAGCTAAAATGGCACTTAAAGCAATAAAAAAAAGACCAACTTTACTCAAGCTAGATCCAGGTGGCTAGCCATGTTAAAAAGGTAAAGATAGTCCCCTGTGCAAGCACCAGTTGTTTCCGACTCTGGTGTAACAATGTATCGTGACGTTTTCATGGCAGACTTTTTACTGGGTGGTTTGCCATTGCCTTCCCCAGTCATTTATGCTTTACCCCCAAGCAAACCAGGTACTCATTTTACTGACCTCAGAAGGATGGAAGGCTGAGTCAACCTTGAGCTGGCTACCTGAACCCAGCTTCCGCCAGGATCAAACTCAGGTCATGAACAGAGTTTGGACTGCAGTACTGCAGTTTACCACTCAGCGCCACAGGGCTCCCATGTTGTTCTGAACAAAATGGGAGTCCAGTGGCACTTTTAAGACCAACTTAAAGTTACTCAAGCTAAATATTCACCGTGATAGTAGCAACTAAGCAAAACTTGTGCATGTCATCCCAATGGTTGCCCTATCCTAGCATGATCAGTGATACATAGATGCTGCAAAAAGAAAATGGATAGCAGAATTTATTTGAGAGACCATGTATCTGATGAGAATTCAGTGTGCTTGTTCAATATAACTGCCCTTAAGTGCCCATAATTTTCTCTTAGCTAGACTCTGCCTGTTCTCTGGTTTGTGGCTGCGGAGCCATTTTCCCCCATCAAGTTATAACATCCCATAGAGTTTTCAAGACTTAGAGACATTCAGATGGGGTTTGCCATTGCCTGCCTCTGCATAGCCCTCCTGTTATTCCTTGGTGGTCTCTCATCCAAATACTAGCCAGGGCCAACCCTACTTAGCTTCTGAGATCTGATGAGATCAGGCTAGTCTGGGCTATCCAAGTGAGGGCTTTAGAGCGCTAGCCCATACTAAGTAGTCTGTGTTAAAGACATTTTGGATTGAGCCAAAGATATTTTCTGAAAGGTATTTACAATTCTCTTCTGCTCCCCAGGCTCCTGGTATAAAGCACAATGTCTAAGCCTGAAACATTGGCTTTCAAATCTTTTACAGACAGGGAGCCCTTTTCATATCAATTCATGTGCTGAGAAACTTCTGTGCAACTGATGAAGACTTTGGCATGTTACAGAAGAACCTGGGGGCATGTTTTTAGGCACATTTGGGGCATCAGCCCCAAAGAGCCTCAGTGCTGTTCCCTGTGAACTGAGCACACACAAAGGCACCTGTTACATCCCTGTGACTTTGCATTGCAGTGGAAGGTCGGTAACAGTGCGTTTTCTTCTAGTGAAATGCGCTGATCCTGCGCATTGAGGAACCCAGGTTTCTTCCGAACATATTTTGAAACCTGCTGCTGATCTGACTTGCTAGGAAGCTGTCGCCCAGTTTAGTGTGCTGTGCTTGTAGTGCCAAAAGTTTTTATTCATTGCCTGATCAGTCACAGTTCTATATGAAAGTCTTTCATGGCACATGTGCTTTTACTGGGTGGATCATCATCTTGTTTGACCCGTGGCATGTAATTGGCTTGACGGTCTGTTTATTTTTCGTTGTAGTGAAGGCAAGAAGCAGGGGCACGGGAGGGAATATGAATGCACAGACCAAATCGCTGAACACCAGTCCCAGTTAGCTTTTTGTGGCTTGATTGTTGAAGATTCTTGAAGAATCTCGCTGGCAGGGCAAGGTCAGGAGCAGCCCTCTCTCATCTCTGCTCCAAATTAGTACAGCAGCACCAGCTCCTGAATAAGAAAAACCCCTAGCATGTCCACACGATGCAGTCGCCCTGAAAGAAGGGATGCATGTTGAAAAGGAGGACTGAAATCCGAAGTGACACTGGGGCGCGGTAATTGCCACCACTTTAAAAAGGTTCTTGTGTATTACAGATGTATCACTTCCTCAGGTGACCTTTACATAGAGCAGTTCAAGCTGTGCAATAGCAGTACAGGATTTGGCTACCTGAAGAAAATCAGGTCTTTCATTTCCTTCCTTCCTTCCACCCACACACACACACACACACACGCTTCTCAAAAGCAAATTTCTAAGCAACTGAGAATCCAGAGGCTCATATTAAATACTACTTTGCACTGTTTATTTATTTAACAGTCGACAGATCTTTCAGTAATACATTCATTAAAACAAAATGTAGGAATTGTACAAGTTTGATTAGCAGAGTTCTTTCAGAATCTGGGAGCTGATCTCAATGACTTTGTTAAAAGAGAGAGCCACCTTTTCAGAAACGTGACCAACTGTGAACAGCCTGGTGCCATGGCCAAGAGTAAAGCAATTACATCTTCTTTAACTCCTTCCTAATAATTACAAAACATGGGATTCTATGTTTAGAAAAGCTAAAAGGACAGACATCTTTACACTATTTAGTTGGGCATTTCTATGCCACTTTCTTTACCCCAAAGACTTTCTAAAATACAGAACAACCAATTTTTAAACTACAGGCTACAGATCCATACTACAGGCTAAGATCCAAAAGCCAAGGCTTCTTGGGTCCTTGCCTGTTGGCTGGCACCTAACCTACCTAGGCCCAAGCTAAGTACCTGCAAACAGAGAAGGAAACAACGTCAACATAGATGGCATTCAACAACTGCTAGTGATATCTTCTCTGCTTCCCCCCATGCTGGAAATGCCTCTGGCCATGCCCATCCTTGCAGGCAAAGGAGAGAATTCATTTTCACAAGATGAACACCCACTTAAATGGTCTGGAAAGGAAAGGAGGGTTGATAGATTTATAGAGGCTCACTCGCTCAATGGCTGATAGCCCAGGCAACGAAATTGAACCTTCATGCTAAGAAGTAGTATGTCTCTGAATACTGACTGCTGCCAGACCAATAGGAGGGGATAGTTATGAACTTCATGACCTACCTACAGGCTTTCCAAAAACATCTTTCTTGCTGCTATTGGAAGAAAGGATGTTGGGCTAGATCTGCACTACCTTTTAGGGCCTGTGGGCAACTTTGGAATACTGAAATGGGGAATACTGAATACTGGGCACAGTTGCAAAATGGCTGGTGTGGCAGGTGGAGCCCCACACGTGCCCAGAGAAAGTCCAAGTGCAAGGAAGAATAATTTGAACAATATACTTGGAAACCAACATGAGAGACAGCATAGAACCAACACTGTTTGTGGCAGTTGCCACCAAAGCAATTTTATTTTAATCTGCACAGCCAATCAGATCTTCAGTGGCCAATCAGAAGCTGTGCAGGGCAAGAGCCCCTACCTGGTCCCATCCAGTTTCTGAAAACACTTGGTGGGCACCAGGAAAGGTGACAGCAGGCACCATGTTGGGGACACCTAGAATAGATGGTCTCTTGGTCCCATCCAGCAGTGCGGTTTTTATGACTTTGCATGCCTTGTAAAAGGTAAATGCTTGTGAGCATCTGCTGTGTGACCTTCCCATCATCATTAAGTTAGAGCAACTAGCTTCCCCCACATCTGTGGATTGGGAGCAGAGCTTTCAGAGCCAGCCTGAGTTGTCCTCCTTTGGTATCAGTTAAGAATGGTGGAGGTTTGCCAGTTTCATACTGCTTATGTGATTAACAAAAATGCATGTTTTAATAGTTTAATTTCTGTAATCCTACTTCCCCAGGTACAGCTGAGATCTCTTAATAACCCGCCCGTTATTCCAGCTATGCAGAAACACATCCCCAAACAACTGATGCCCTTCTATGCTGGCAAAGGCTCAGTACTGCAATCCAACTCTAAGCCTGTTTCTAATATGCCCATGTTGCATGATAAACAAAACCCACAAGCGCTAGACCCTCCCAGGAAGGAGCTGTTGGCCTCTGCTAAGTCAGCACAATTGTTGCCGGTTATTACAATCTCCATGCCACAAGAAGAGCAGAAGAGGCGACCCAATTTGGCAAACTCTGGCAGCCAACTCGCCGGTTTTCAAGAGCGACACAGAAGGGATGGCAACAAACTGTATTCCAAAGGGTCTCGGTCTCAAGGGTGCAGCCCTGAAAGACAGTCAAAGATAGAGGCCAAGTGCTTTTCTTCTCCTCATATTCCAACAGGAAAGCCACCCTTGCCTCCCCCTAAAGTCAAAATGAACTTCCAAGAACATGCTGGACAAAATGGAAGAAAGCACCTTTCCTCGCATTTGTTCCCAAATGTCATTGCTCCTTCAAGAAGTGTTCCATCTTTGGCAGCATATGATAACCTAGACCTAGGTGTTTCTTTCCCTGGAAGAAATGTGAAGGTACCAGGTCATCAGAAGAAGCTCTTTGCTTCTTTAGAGAGCCTTCTAGATCTTAATCCACTTCCTACTGGAAAGCATCAGGTGGCAATGAAGAGAAAAATCATAAGCATGGATGAGCTGCCCTGTCCTGCTGGGGGTCATTTTTCACACAGTTCTCAGCTGAATGTATCTATGTCTTCTGGCATTCGCTCATCATCTTTAAATGCCCTTTCGGTCTCTTCCAACTCGGATCTGATCCATCCTTCTAGTGCTTGCCACAGTAAATCTGATGGTACCGCTTTGCAGTTGGCTCTGGGATCATTTTCTAGCTCCTCCTGTTGTTCCTCTAAGCCTTTTCCTCAAGTACCTAATGCCAAAAGGGCTTCGGGTTTGCAAGCGAATAATTATCTGTCTCTATCATCAAGCACTCCTGATCTGCGAGATGCTGGACGGCATCGCTTTAAGCTGTTTCCAATGGGCTAATTCTTCCAGTTTTCTGATTAAGTGTACTATTCTTGCTGTCATGGGGCTTGCTAAAGGGGTTCATGCCATGGTTGAACAACATACACGCAGGGAACCTGATGCAGTTCTGCTTTGAATAAACAAATGCAAACAAACTACCCGGATGACTAGAACATCGTTTCTGCTGTCATCTTGTTGAAATGCTTTTCAGAAAAAATGAGTTAATATGTGGCACTGCGACATTTTTATCAATTAGAATGGACTGAAGAGCCATTTGAGCTTACTAGAGGAAAGGTGATGTAAAAATAAATAGATAAATAGACAGGAATGGATGGAAATTAAATGCTTAGTTTAGATTACTGTGTAAAAAAACTTTTTAAATCAGTCAAAGAATCTCCCAATTAGTGGAATGTAAGACTAATAAAACCAAGAGTTAGAATCATAGAGTTGGAAGGACCCTCCAGGGTCATCTAGTCCAACCCCCTGCACAATGCAGGAAACTCACAAATACCTACCCCAAATTCACAGGAACTTCTTTGCTGACAGATGGCCATCTAGCCTCTGTTTAAAAACCTCCAAGGAAGGAGAGCCCACCACCAAGTGTTGTAATATAACACAGGAGGCAGGCACCTTTTCCAAAGCCTTCTAGCTCATACACAGAAGGGAACACCTCTTCAAAGATGGCGATGCAACTCATCATCACTGAAAAAGAGAACATATATTTTCCTTTCAGAAATATTGTTTTTAGTTATGTGCAAACTTATGCAGATACAATCTGACTAATCAACTAATATAATTTGTTAATTAACTAAGATACACTTGATTGAGTAGCAACCATAACCTGTTCCTTTCCCTGTTCTGTCAAGGATATTTGGACCCACATTCTGGAAGGATCCTTAAATACTTCCTTCTCAATATGATGGACCATTATTCATTGCTATTTTTAAAAAATAATGTTCTCTTGCAGCGGAACATCCTGATGGAAATTGGTCTCCCTTGTTGGTGGGCGTGGCAATAAGCCAATGTGCTAATATAGAACTAGCTGGCAAGATTCAAATGGGAGGAACTTCAGATCCAGGATTCAAAGAGAGTCAGGTGCAGCGGAGGGGATTATTTTTCCAAATATTTAAAAGGGAATACAAAGCTTGCAAAATAAGCCAGCCATCTAAGCAAGAGATATCAGAAACAGGCTTCTACTTCAGCGGTACTCCCTAGGTTTTTCAAGCATCTCATTAGGATCATAAATGGATTTAGCCATATTTGAAATAACCAGTTCTTCTCTAATAATCTCAAATCTTGGGCCAATTATTCCATGTCTGCTCAGTTTTATGCTGAAACCTTGATTCACAAGAGGAGCTGTGTATGAAAAGGTGTTGTCAGCTTTGTTATTATGTGAAGTTTCTTTCCTGGAAAAGAGCTGCCAGATGACAGTGGTCCTGGACATGAAGAGCTTCAGCTTGTGATCCCAGTTGCAACCGAAATTGTTCACTTTTGTTTCTCCACATAAATAAAAGCTACACTGGTTTAAAGTCAACTGTGATTTGTTGAGTTGCTTGGTCAAGAAGACTTTGAATTGCTCTTCAACCTGGGTCTCCAGATCCTTTTTAAAAGCCATGCCATGGGTGCAGGGAAAGAGGATTGTTAAAATTTGTATTGCATAGTTTGGCCCTAAGGTTCATTTTTGAGAGGTGCAGTTTAAATCTCCATCCTGCATGAATAGCCAAATGAAAAGTCTACCAGCCTTAGCCTGAAACACCCTTGGCTGAGCTTAACATTGTGTAGAAGAAACATCCTTAAAGTTTTACCTGGTCTCTGGTGTTAAACTTGCCATTTTGAAAGCCACCATTGGTTCAGACGTGGAATCTCTTCATTGTCAGTTTCATTCAGCAACAAAATGGCTTTGACTTACTCAATGATGTCATGTCACCATACTTTAAAGTTATTTTAATCTTCTCATGTGATAGTGTGCTGCCAGAGAAGGTTTGATTCACACGTAGAATTCTTGGATTTTGTCCCAGAATACACTTCGCTAATGTGTTGCCATTTAGAAGTCTTCTTCCAATACAAATTGTAGTGAAGTGCCAAATTCCTGTAGTGCAGGGTAAGAGCTTCAGTTTATTGTGTAGGGAAAAAATTAAGTTGTACAACCCCAAAATATGTAACATTAATTCTGTTGGCTTCGAAACAAATATCTGGTAAGCATTCTTGGGAGGGGAAAGAGTTTTCTTCAGATAAAGGTTTGGCATCCTTAAATGGTTCATACTTGTAATTTGTGAGATTACATTTTTTTTCTACATCACAACTGCAAGATCAGTGATTTGTACCTTGATACTTCTGCATCAGCATACTATCTTCTAATCCAGGTAGTTGCTGGTTCTGGTCCGAAGAGCTTCATATATACGCAAGTTTCCTACTTGCTGCCATTTTCACAACTGTTTTGCTGAGGTATTTGTCCTTTATGACACTAGAAGAGGTAAGATTCCTCTTGGGATGAAAACTGCAAGCAGTAGCTTCTCCAACCCCCAGACCAGTGTTTCCCAAACTGTGAGACTTTTGAAAATCCGGGGCGCACATCAGACTTTCACCAGAGATGGTTTACTTCAAGAGGGTGGAGCTCATCCCTTGTATTTCTGAGCACGTCTCTATTCTGAATATGGTTCATCTAAGCATCGGTTAATCCACTGCTACATTTCTATATCGGATTGAAGAGAAGATGTTGATCGGAAGGGGGTGAAACCAAACCAGTGACTTGTGCAGAGATGCAACAGAGAAACCTCGTCTATGGATAAGTACTTTGGATTCCCAATGGAGTTAATTACATAATTTATTTCTCACCGTGTGCTCTTGTGGCACACACGGTTTGGGAAGTGCTGTTCTCAGCTCTTTTTGGTTAGGTGGTATCTTCTGGATCTGCACTCTTGCTGCTGGGCTTGCCTTGCTGAAACTTAAAGGAGAGGTTATAAGAGATAGCTTGGGATTCCTTAGTGTTGCATATGCTGGGCTTTATATGCAGTCTTTGGGATTGCAAAAGCCAAGCTGGCGGTTGCCTGGTGTTCTTTCTTTGCATGCCCCTCCCTTTCCAGCTGCCTGCTCCTGATGACATGGGGCTTGGTCTTCTCGCTGCAGCTGGTGGGCCCACACGAGGAGGTCTCTGAATGAAATGGTTGAAATCCTGCAAATGACAGCCATCAGTGGTCGTGGCTTTTATGATGCGGCGTTAAAAATTCATTTCCTTGCCTATGATTTATAATCTCCCAGAGCAATATAAATTGAGCAATTTGCTTGGGCTGGGGCTGCATTCAAGACATGCTGAGGAAAACTGTCCGAGGAAGCCTGTATAGCCATTTTGTAGAGATTTGGATCGGCACTGTGACATTCCAAATTAAAAGGAATTTGGATCAAAATGAGGCTTTGCACGTCACCAGACCCTGGGAATTATTTGGTAAAGCTGACCATATTTGTTGTTCACCACATGCTGTAGCTCTTGGATGTTGTTCATTCTTTGCAAAGGGGAAAAGGACTTTCATAATGGGGAAAGCAGAAATTTATATGGGTACAAATTTCAGCTGGGGTAAAGGGAAAGAAAATCACGGTGGAAAGGCTCAGCTACCAATGTTCAGATATCTGTTTTGTTTTTGAAATTAAATTAAAAAGAACTTCATACCTTGCTAACTCAGGAACAAGCCCTGGTCGTAACTTGAAGCAACAACAATTATACTGTTCCTGTTTCACCAGTTTGCATTCATTCATCATTTTGCATTAAGCAATTGTGTCATGACTTAGAGACGTCGCTTCTTCTTGCAGCAAGAGCAAATTTCATGTTGACTAATAATTTGTAAATCTTGACTGTGGTCTCAGTTAATGAAGTTGAGGGGAACAGTTGTAAACCATTTCGTTTAATGTGTACCACAAGTCATGTTTACAAATGATTAAATTGCGCTTTTAAAGTACACATTTCTTTCTACCTTCCAGTCCCCAAACCCAAGCTGTGGTGGTTTGCGGGGTATACATATACCTATATTTACACATCTCAGTTTTTAAATAGGTTTTGTATCTTTCCCCCCCCCTACTTTATGTTACAGCCAGAGTTACAGCTGCTGCGCTGTTTAGAATGTGACACTCTTTTGCATATTGAAAAGTATGCAAGCTACATCACTGTTTGCTCTAAAGGAACAATATGCCACAGAGTGATTGCAAGTGATAGGTGTAGGTTTTTTATTCAGTCCACGCAGCTGCCTGCTGTAACCATCAGTGAGGTGCCCAGCACAAAGACCCTTCCTGTTAAGTTACAATTTCATCTTCTGTGTTTGGCAAGCTCCAGTTTAATCTGTTCTCCCCTGCTTAATTTCTCATTTACTCTGTTGTCACATGCACAACCCTTCACTTGCTTTTCTCCTGCTGCTTTCTGTCTCATCCAGCATGCCCTTTTGATGTTCACTTAACTCTCCCTGCTAATTCTCACTCTTTGCTACATTCTAGGAAGCCCTACAGACCCATTTCTCAATGGATTCTTTGAATGCGATAGATGAATCTAGAGATCTGGGTGTAGTATGTTCACTGCCTACCCACTGAATGGAATTTACGAGCTGAACAATATATTTACTTGCTTTTTGTTGGATAGTGTTATTTTCCACCAATATGAAAGTCCTGTGGTAGCAACATGAACCCTTGTTTGAGCATTAACCGATGATCTGAGGGTTGCAGCATAGAAATTTGAGGTGAGGAAATGGCTGTACAGGTTCAGGATACACACTGGGGGGTTGAGTCAAAGAACCTGACCGCACTGCTTCTTTTCTCCCTGTTGTCTCAGGTCGAGGAGCGCTCCAGACTCAACCGGCAGAGTTCTCCAGCAATGCCTCACAAAGTAGCTAACAGGATATCCGATCCAAACCTGCCTCCTCGGTCAGAGTCCTTCAGTATTAGCGGGGTACAGACTGCTCGGACGCCGCCTCTGCTCAGACCAGTGGATCCACAGGTACAGTAGCAGCTTGTATTCATTGCTGGTCATACACAACCCACAAAGGACCACCAAAAGGATTCTCAAGCAAGGTAGAGTTTGCCTGAAAGCACTTCAGCAACCAAAGAGCCAGTTTGGTGCAGTGGTTAAGTGTGCGGACTCTTATCTGGGAGAACCGGGTTTGATTCCCCACTCCTCCACTTGCACCTGCTAGCATGGCCTTGGGTCAGCCATAGCTCTGGCAGAGGTTGTCCTTGAAAGGGCAGCTGCTGTGAGAGCCCTCTCCAGCCCCACCCACCTCACAGGGTGTCTGTTGTGGGGGAGGAAGGTAAAGGAGATTGTGAGGTGCTCTGAGACTCTTCAGAGTGGAGGGCGGGATATAAATAAAAAAAAAAAGATGTAAACCATGCAAACATTTGTTTAGCATGCCAGCAGCCAATAATACATTAAATGCATCCCTGATTGGAATTTGTTTGTTTTTTTCATTTGATTTGGGCCTGCTGAACCAGTCTTGTAAATGTTTGTAAGTGGGTCAAGTTGTTATGCGTTGATTCCTGGGCATTATGGGGGCTCACTGTCAGCACACATGAACTGCCATATGCAAAAACCACCTGGGAAAGCAACTCTTGTTGATTTTGGAGTGTTTTGGGGAAATCACACATTCAAATAAGCAGAACAGGTGTTACCATCTCTTGGCCTTGGGGTTGCCAACTCTGTGCTGTGGAATTCCTGGAGATTTGGGAGTTTGGAAAGGGTAGAGTTTGAGGAAGGGTAGAGTTTGAGGAAGGGAAGGAACTTAGCAAGGATTTGATGCCATACAGCCTACCCTCTGAAACTGGCATTTTCTCTGGGCAAATTTATCTCTGTAGTCTGGAGATTAGTTGTAATTTTGGGAGAATTCTAGGCCTTACCTGGAAGTTGGCAAACCCCACTGTGTCTTATGGGGACTAGGGAGTTGAGGGTAAAGCAAACGTGAATATGAAGCCTGATCCCACCCCACCCCCCTCCGTCCTCATTCTCCAGGGAAAATCAGGGACTAAGTAGTATCTTAACAAGCCTGGGAGATGAAATAGTATTATCCCACCTTGAGATTATTCATGTTGAGAGGACAAGAAGCTCCTGAACTCTGGTTCTGACATAAAGACTCCATTATATATTTACATGCAGCCTGATGTTAAGCCAGTGCTGAATGCCTCTGGGGTATCCAAGCTATTCATTTTTATGTTACTTTTCCTCTACAGCATCAGTAGAATAGGCTATTTCTAGCATTTACATGTTTTAAGTGTATATCCAGGATTTTTTAAAATGCATACCCCTCTTAAATAACAAAGCATATATGTCTTTAGAAACATGCACATTATACAGATTAGCTGCATGTCTGTGTCATACAGGCGGTTATAGATCGGGGTTTGCTACCGTGTAATCTGGGAAACAGCCCTGAGAGTGTGACTTAAAAGGAAATAACTGGGGCTATGCAATTGAATAAGGGAGAGTATTTGCATTCTTATGGTTCCTGCCATTCATAACCTGATCATTAGTTCTGTTCCAGAATCACAATCATCCTTTTCCTCCTTCCTTCTGCTGAATATCATACCCTTGTGCCATTACACTGTTTAACTTAAGCCAGTCTCAGCCTGGATGGA
Source organism: Heteronotia binoei (assembly GCF_032191835.1). Classification (NCBI taxonomy): domain Eukaryota; kingdom Metazoa; phylum Chordata; class Lepidosauria; order Squamata; family Gekkonidae; genus Heteronotia; species Heteronotia binoei. The sequence goes on along the minus strand of NC_083228.1, from coordinate 122,985,473 downwards.
AGTTTGCCTGGGATTCTCTTGTAAGCATCTCTGAACTTTCTGAAGGGAAAGTGGGATACTCAGTATTTGTTCTTTGTTGGGAACCACCAAGTAGATGCTGCCATTTGAAGAGCAAAGTTAAGAAACGTTTATAAAACCTGGGTCTGTTCCAGTATGACAATCTTTCTGTCCCAGATGGGACCTTTTCCAACCAAATGAACTCACAGAACCTTAGAGGCATTTAGAAAAGCCACTCCCATCATATTTTCAGCTTTTTTCCCATTCAGTCTATGCCATTGATCCATCTTGAAATTAATTTCACAGGAGTCAAATGTTCTCATTAGGAGGACTCGGAGCAGCAAAACAAAACATAACAAAACCTTCCCCACCCCCATCTCCAGTATAATAAAGAGCAGTGCTTTGATTTGGACCTAGTGGGATCTCATCTTAGAGATGATGTTGGGTCTTTCCATGTACAGAATTTAAAAGCTCCAAGAGAAGTAAACTGTACTTAGGCACAGCAGTGAGCGCTACATGGGTCGGATCAAACAGCTCCAAGGTTCCTATTTGTAACTCTCAGGTATAGTTTTTCAGGCAATTTTGAGTTGCCCAGAAAAGCACGGTTGTCTACCCTCAGGAAGGAGAATATCAGATAATATAAAGAAACATCAACTTTGCAAATAAGTCTGCCTAAACCGAGTGTAGTGATGATGCCTATGGTACTGCAATAAATCAATGCAAAAAAGTTTAGCAGCTTCTCAGAGCCTGAAACTCTTGAAACAGCCCCTTTTCTTCTATGCATTTTTTTCCTTAAAACAAACAGGCCAACAAAACCACCTAGGATGTTCCATCTTGGACATGGTTAACGCCATTAAAGCTTAAAGAAGCCTGAAGGAAATCGAGTCTTCTCTATGTTTTCAAGGAAAGCTGAGCCTGCATTTCATCTTAAAATTTTCCTAAGCCATTTCATAAATAACACATGGTCATACAGTTAAAGATTATACTATAATAAATATATAAAGAGGGACAGAATTACAGTGGAATCTCATTTTTAGCATTTTTTAAAAAATTTAACCTGCTTAATAATGGGGTGTATCCAGCCATGCAATTCCACCAATGAAATGGCATTTCCATTTGCAAGAGAGTGGATGGCAATTTCTTCCATTTCCACCTTCCCACTGCACTTCATCCCCTATTGTCTGGGGCAAAGCCCAATACCTGTGCTATTCCAGAGGGTCTGATGACCTCTTAGGAGCAAAATTTGGGAGTATTCATTGGACTGCAGCAGGAGGGAAGGAATGAGAAAATTGCAACCCACCAATGATTGGATACACCCCTCTGTATGCCCTGAATTTTCGTAATATACTTTACCCCGACACACCCCAAAAATTGGGGAACAAGAGGGGTTTTTTTTTAATGCTTTAAAACTATTCATATTTAAACAACATTTTTAAAAACAATTTCCATTTATACTGATGGTTTTGTTTTGACTTGGTGCATAGATTCCACATCTGGTCAGTGTGAAATCCCAAGGACCTTCCTTGCCAGCTTCTCAGTCACTGCATGAACAGCCCACAAAGGGAATGGCTGGGTTTCAGGAGGCTCTGACGGTGACCTCTCACCGCACCGAGATGCCAAGGCAGAACTCAGACCCCACTTCTGAAAACCCTCCTCTCCCCCCTCGCATTGAAAAGTTTGACCGAAGTTCTTGGTTACGACAGGAGGAAGACATTCCGCCAAAGGTAAAAATTGAGTCACTGCTAACTTGGAAAGTTTGGAATAGGAAATCTCTCGGCTCATCTTCGAGGGCACCTTCAATCTTCCCTCTTTGCACTTCATGATATTTCATGCCATTTACACCAGCATTGATTGGTTTCTCCCACCATAACCATGTAAGGCCGTTAAGGGCAGAACATATTAGCCCCACAACACTTGGGAAAACAACACATCAAGGGAGCCTTGGTTGATCATGGATCCTATTTAGGGATATGTGCAAAGAGGCTCTTAGTTGCTGGCTGCAGAGTATAGGTATTCATACCAGAATTCCCAGAAAAGTACTGGACTTTTACAAGAAGCCTAGCCACGACTAAGTCCACTCAGTATCTCACAGGTGATAATCAGAAGTGGCAGGTTTGCTAGTACATCATAGCTGTGGGGAAACAAAGGGAATTCTTAATCTTTACGTATCTTTATTTCTTTTTCAAACCCTTCAACCATAGGTTGGTGAGATTTTGGATGAAATGAACACAGAGCAGATCAATAAAACAATAAATACTAAGATAATTGTATGCAAGAAATCTAGCAACAGCTTCCAGCCAGCCCCCATCACTGGAAAACAACAGATTTAGAATAATATAATTACTGGAGCACTGAACGTCAGAGTTGACAAAAGATCCCAATGTATTACACCTAGCTTCAATAAACTAAGGACAATGTAACAGCACATGTGAGGTGATTTTTCCAGACGCACAAGAAAAATTTCTTTCAATCCAGGGAATACCTTTAAGTCTTCCTATGTATTTGGTTATTGGGAGCGAATACATCTTGCCAAAAGAATTAAACGTCTGTGTTCTGGATTATTTACAGTAACCAGATAATTAGGGACTCTAAAGGAAGTTATAGGGATATAGCTGTAATACAAAGGAGAACACTTCCTGTATGAATTAGTAAGTAACCTACACCAATCATATGATAAAACTGCTTCTGTTATTGTTTTCAGTGGGTGATCAGAATAGTAATTAAATAGATGTTAATAAGTGGGTTCTAATAAGAATATTTTAAACCATATCTTGATGTCCTATTTTCCTATGCTTGATTGTAAGGAGCACTGCCCAATATCTAATCTAATTTATTGAGTTGGAGACACAATTGGGAATAAAGGAAATTCTAGATTCCTGTGCAGGACATCCCTTCTTATTGCTTGAAGGGACCTTGTTAAATACTGGAGGAGTGAATAATGTGGAATAGGGGAGCTGCTGTAAATTCTGTAAATGGAGCCTACACATGAACAAAAACTGTACATGGAATTGGGATTCCTGCAGGCTTTTTTGTAGAAAAAAATCTGGCAGGAACTTATTTGCATATTAGGCCACACCCCCTGATTTCAAGCCAGCCGGAACTATGTTCCTGCGCATTCCTGCTCAAAAAATAGCCCTGGATTCCTGCAATAGATGGGGTCCTTGATCACACTGAGAAGCTTACGTGCGTGCAATTTCTATGTATGTATGTTCAGTCTGCTTCATGTATGCTGACTGGTAGGGGGAGACCTGCTGTTTTGAACCTGCTCTGCCCTGGCCCTGCCATGCTGTCACTCTCCTAGACTTTTTTGTACGAAAAGGGCTGTGCTTGCACCACCTGTCCTAGGCTGGTTAGACTGTGTTGATGTTATATCCATGAAGTCTGGGATCTTGCGAGGTGCTTCATGCCGTAGGAAGAAGCAGACACTGACACAGTAGCTCTAGTAGCTTCTACTTTGACTTTGAACCTAAGATCAGGTCTTTACACTGGTACAAGGTCTATAGTCTTGTGCCATACATACCCCAGCTCGGTAGCCCACTGCCAAATCCAGTGAACCAGTAAACCAGATACCAGAATATATTTTACATCAGAAAACTAAAACACTTAGCTACTTTTTCTGGCGTGTAACCAAAACACCATCAAATAATACTGCAAAGGAAGTCCTCAAATCCTTTACTGAAATTGGAATAAATCAGCCACTCACTTATTTGGCTTCCCTTCTTTTTCCCCCTCAATAAAGAGAAGTGTTAGGAGTATAAAATTTGCCATACTGGATCAGACCTGTAGGCTTGGAGTCTGACATCATGCCTCCAGTTGAAATCAATACCTGATGGAACGTTCAGCGAGGGCTTCAAAAGACGTGATGCCAGTAGCTCTTTAATTAAGGCTCTTTTCCAATACAGTAATGCAGTTGCCTTGTTTATAACCTTTCTTTTTTTGGATGAATTACAACATGGCTGTTAAAAGTTTCTCCCGCGCTGAATCAGCTCTTTGCCTACATTGTATGGCTATGGAAAAGCAAGGGTTCAGTTAATTGATTAGATACTGCTCAGTTCACAGTAACTTTCCCCAAGATTTACATACAACAAAGAAACAGCTTGTAGTGACATCAAGAGACATTTATCATCAACTGTTCTTGCAAGACTCTTTAGCTAGTTTTGCATGCCACAGTCAGCCACAATTTATAAAGTGTTGTTTGATTAAAGTCCAGTTTAATATGATGTCTGGATGCAGATTTCCCAATTAACCGTGGCTTGTTCTCAGGTGTTAAATCGAGATTCTAAACTGTGGTTTGTATGTGGCTTGCTAAGGAAGGTTTGCACAAACCGTGGTTTGGTGTGACATCTGAATGCTGAAATCCTAGTTTGTTCAATAATACCATTGCTCTTAGCTTCCTGCAAACTGAGGGGGAAACTAAGATCAACAGAAAATTTTGTTTTTGCAGTTGCATTCAGCTAATCATGAAGTTTTCCTTGAACACCCTGTCCTTTCTCTGCCTTTTGTCCATACCCTCCATTTGATTGCTAAGCATGAATGTGCTTCAGAGACTTCAGCCTCTTCTGAGGAGAAATTTTAAAACCAGAAAAATGGCAAGACAAGGAGGGGGGACTGTAAAAAAGCAAACCTTTGTTTCAGAGTTTAAAGATTCAAGGATTCAGTGAAGAGATGCTCAAGAACCAGAAGCTGGGAGCTTGGATTGGCTTGCTCTAGTTTTGTCCACAGAATGCCTCATTCCCTTTCAATTTATTGCGTAGCAAGGAGGCTGCATGTATAATAAGACTTTACCAAGAAACCAGCCATGTAAGGGAGCCTGAGATAGCACCTGGGGTTTCTTTTTTTTTCAGGGGGGAGTGTTGGAAAGGAGGCAATTAGGATAAGAAACCACATATAGTCTAATGTTGTCTGTCAGATCAACTACACCAGGGATGACCAAACTTGCTTAATGTAAGAGCCACATAGAATAAACATCAGATGTTTGAGAGCTGCAAGACATGAACATTAGATGTTTGAAAAACAGAAGACAGGAAGTAAGGGAAGGAAGGAAGGAAGGAAGGAAGGAAATAGATGGGGAGATGAAGGAGAGGTGGAAAGAAAGCAACTTTAATTTTTAAATGCATTCTCCAGGCCACTGGCTGGCTTGGCTTGGAGAAGTGATTCAAAGAGACAAATGCCTTCTCCAAGCTGGCAACAGGGCAGTGGGAGTTTCAAGAGCCACATGAGGCTCCCGAGCCACACAGTCTGGCCACCCCTGCACTAGACCTTGCACAACAGCTGGTTTAAACAAAGCATCATTTATCATGGCACCTGAATGCAATTGTGTTGCCAGCTCCCCCCAGCCATAGGCAGGGGATGGGAGGGTAGGGTTGCCAGATCCAGGTGAGGAAACTTTTGGAGATTTTGGGATAGAGACTGGAGAGGACAGAGATCTCAGTGGGGTACAGTGCAACAGAGTCCACCCTTCAAAGCATTCCTTTTCTCCAGAGGATCTGCTCTCTGCAGTCTGGAGATGAGCTGTAATTCTGGGGGATCCCCAGCCTCCACCTGGAGGCTGGCAGCCCTGTCTTTAACTGTGGAGACGTGTGGAGATTCACAATATCTGAAGTTGGCTGTCTTGAATTCTGGGGTTAAAGAATTCTTTCCAAAGTAACAAACACGAGATCTCACATTCTAAACCGGAGTAAGATATATATGGGTGAACATGAGTGATACAGCCTATGCTGTAAGATCTTGCTGAGTTTGGATTTTTTTTTTTTTTTGTCCCCCTAAAGTTTGCAGTAGACCTAGTTACTCAAGGCTGGGCGGTAAAACATAACAGATGCCAGAAAGTACTTCTGTGTAGGAAATGGGAAGCAACCTGTGCACTAACTCTCCTGTTTAAGGATAGCAGAGGCTTGTATTTCATGTCGTGCTCTGGCAGCAAAAGACACACATGTGTAGCCAGCATACATGTTCCTTGACACACATGTTCCTACAAGCAAATGCTTCCCAGTTAGAAAAGGCAAATTTGAAGGAGCCAGAAATATGGCAAGGCAGTTTCTAGAGGCAGAGTTTAATTTTCAGCAACCTAATTATAATCAGGCTGCTCGCTCAATTTTTGGTTTTTGCAAGCTCTACCTCCTTCATTTGTTTATAGTTAGAAATTCCAAGGCAACGAGGTAAACAGGATGTAATTAACACAGTCAAAGCCATGAATTTACATCCCATCAAAATCATTTGTCCAAATAAAACTCAAGAACAAGAGTGAGTGTTCATTACATTTTTGTATGTCTTCAACCAAGGATAATGCCGAAATAATCACAGTCTGGCTGCTGACTTCCTCATTGTTATGTGAATGCAAATCATAAGTTTGACCACTACAGTAATTTGGGGGGCGGGGGGGAGGGCGGCTTTCTCACTCTTCATTATAGGGCAGTGGAATATATAATGTGGCAAACTTTCAGTTTTCCCTTTTGTGTAGATACAATGTCACATTTTGCAGACTCATGAATAGAAAACTATGGTTGTCACCTCAAACTGTAGAAGGATGAGAACTTTTCATTGTGCACCAATTAAGTTTTAAAATAATTTGCACAGGCTTGGCTTAAATTTAAGCTTATTGAGTCTTGGGACAGTCCTTTGGTCACTGCAAGAAGCTGGGGTGGAATTCTAGTAGGAGCTCCTTTGCATATTAGGCCACACACCCCTGATGTAGCCAATCCTCCATGAGCTTACAAAAAAGAGCCCTGTAAACTCTTGGAGGATTGGCTACATCAGGGGTGTGTGGCCTAATATGCAAAGGAGCTTCTGCTAGAATTCCGCCCTGGCAAGAAGACAAGTATGCTCCTTTGCCTGTGCACATTAGTCTTCTTTGAGTTCTTGCATAGCAACTGACTTCTTATTTCCATGGTCTGTTTGCAGAATGACCATGTGAATTAACTGTCTATTTGGTTTAACCGTGATGAGGTAATTCTAGCATCAAAATAATTCCTTTTTATAGAAGAAAGAATTAAGATGGATCCCCAACATGGAACTATTGGGCTCCATCACACCTGCCAACACCTTTCCTGGTGCCCGCCAAGTGTTTTTAGGAAGTGGGTGGGGTCAGATGGGGGTTTTGCCCATCATGGCTTCTGATTGGCCTTTGAAGACCTGGTTAGCTGTGCAGATTTTTTAGAAGTTGCTTTGCCAGCAGCTGCCAGCACAGCACATGGAAGTTCCCTGTGTGACTGAAGGTAAGCAATGTGTGTGTAATATATTTTAAAGCAATATGTTCATTTTAAAAGGCATTCAGTTAAACAGAACTTCTGCTCATGTTGAAGAGTTATTATTAGAGTTATGCATGTCCCCACTCCCTGATATTTGGTAGTTTTCTCCACTTCCTGGGGCAGCTATCTTGAAGTTGCACCAGACCTCAGTTTGGGGCAGAGATCACCGGAGCGGTGCTCTAGAAGCTCCAGCCCCCACCAGGGCCCCAATCTGCCCGAAGCCAACCTCTCCAACTGTCGGAGAGGTGTGGGCCAGCTGGGCTTTCCTCCTGCTTTTCCAACTTTGGTTGGAAACACAAGAGGAAGATCTCTTCCCCCCCTCAATGCCTCCCAGACTGCCCAAGAGGTGTGGGATGGCTGGTCTTCATCAACCAAGGCTGGAAACAGAGTAGGAAGATCCCCCCCCCCCCGCTGCCACGCCTCCTGGACAGCCCAAGTGGCATTGAGTGAGTGGTTTTCATCCTGCGTTTCCAGCCTTGACTGGAAATGCAGAATGAAGATCTTCCCCCCTCCCCAACCCCTCCCAGGAGCTCCGGCACCTGTTTTTCTACAAAACAATTCCTGAGTTGCACCTACCGCTCTGTGTCAGAATTTATTTTATTTTTGTTTATATTTTGATTGATATCTCGCCCTCCCCACAAGTGAGCTCAGGGCTAGTTACAGAGATACAATAACAATAATAAATGCAATTAAGAACAGACTTATAAAAATTAAAAACAAGAAAGCACACAACCATCTCTGGCGTCCACTAATATCTCCCTCTGGTGTAGGGCGTAACAACTAAAAGCAGAGCGCATTCAGCAGATGCTAAGATAGTTCTAGAGGACAGTTTACCCAGGCAATGCGGGCAGAGGAGGCCAAGGTATTCAGGTGTCTGCCACCTCACCAAAAGCCTGGCTGAACAGTTCAGTCTTACAGACCCTGCGGAATTTGCATTCTATCCCACGAGGCCCTGATCTTGAGTTGGAACAAGTTCAACCAGGCTGGGGCCAGGATGGAAAATGCCCTGGCCATGGTTGAGGCTAAGTGGACATCTTTTGGGCCAGGGGCTGCCAGCAGTTGTTCAGTGCAAAGCTCTTTGGGGCACATAGGGGAAGAGGCAGTCCCCCATATACGTTGGTCCCAAGCTGCATAAGGCTTTGAAGGTCGCTACTTTCAATTCCCAAGGTGCCTGCCCACCGGCTCAGAAAATTGGAGGTCCCTGAACTGGGGCATTTACAGATTTTCCCCTGTTCTGAAAAACATGGAAATTGTAAGTTAAACCATGACATCATTTCTGCATCTGCTTAATCTCATATAGTAGAATCACTCACCAGTGAGGCTGCATGCACTCTTAGTTTCTTGATCCTCCAGTTCAACATTGTTCTCAGTGGTGGTGGACAGGCAGACAATAAAAAGATGCAGCTTCCCGAGTCTCTTGCCATGCACACATCTTATGAATTTTAGGCATTAAAATAGTAGGACATTAATGTGCCTTCTTCCATGCCTCCATAGTTTGGTTTTTGATCCCAGGGTTGTTACACAGGCTGTTTTCCCTCCTAAGCACTGTTTACTTTCATTCAAGAATCCCTGCATTTTTAGCCCATGCAGTTATGTGGGGAAGAAGGAAGAACCCTTTTTTCAGAATACACATTTCATGTTAGAGGTTGTATCTTTGCAACAGTGCTCTGAACAGTTGTTCAGTGTTCTGCGTAATTTGGGGCTTGCAGCTTGTGGCCTACCAGGCTATTCAGTATACAGGCCACCATGTCCCTTCATTACATCACAGCAAGAACTGAATAGTTTATCCCTGCCTTCTACAGGTTACAAATCATGGAGGGCAGGCATAATTGGAATGCAAGGTTTTAAATTCACAGACACTGTTGCTCTACTGGGATTGTCAATAGACTTTATGGAAGTCCAGAAAGAGGATGAAATGTTGCCCCATCAACCACCTGTGCTCCCTACACACTTAGGATTGCTCTCTTAGCACAGCACTGACTTTCACAGGTCAATTTTTAGTGCTAATTTTTCCCATTTGGGAGGGGTTGAAGCCCAAAGGGAAGCAACCCCACTTGCAGAAATTCACTTTTTGAACAATGTACTACACGAGACATTACCATCTCTTAGCAAACACTTTGCTAAGGAAGAAGAGGTGTGCAGCCAACTGCATTGCAGATCGGTTGGCGTTCTGCCATCATCTAATGGTAAGAGCATTCTAGAGATCCCTAATCCTTTTTTTTGCTTTGTAACATGCAAGTACTTACTGTAATGATGCACTGTAGAAAAGAACCGCTTGTCAATGAAATATTTCTTTTATGTTAAGCAGCTAGGCATCTTCCGATGGTTTTCAGGGTAATGTGCTATCACTTAATTCAATACATTTTTAGATTTCAGTGAAAAGGTAAAGCAAAGTTCTGCCCTGCCAAAGTTTAAAATTATTTTTTAAAATGTGTCCATCTGCTTCAGTAGCTGATGTGAATTGGGGACCTGATTTTAACAGTGCAGTCTCAATAACTAGTATGTTTCACATTCTTAAAGGTGCCTCAACGAACTACTTCCATCTCACCTGCATTAGCTCGGAAGAACTCTCCCGGGAATGGCAACGCATTGGGTCCTCGTCTAGGATCGCAGCCAATAAGGGCAAGGTAATTCTATCCAAGGAGGGACAGCTTAAGGGTACTTGTCTCCCACCCAGGTCGCAAACAGAAAGTCAGAGGAATTGCTGATCTTGATAGAATCAGTCTTTCATAGTGAAGGGATTCTAAAATTCTGCATTTATCACATACACCCTTCCTACCCACCTACTGAGAATGGAATTAAGACCTAAAAAGATAAAGAAAAAAGGGAGTATATTTTCATCTACGAATGATACAGCTTAGTTTCTCTATTCACCCTCCCTATGGCTACATAAGAGACTTCTCCTTTATTTATAATCTGTTTTCCTATTCTTAATTTTCAAAACTATAAATCATCAGTTCATTTTTTCCCATTTCATGCAAAACAGTCTATAAGGGGTTTCCAGTTAACAATAAGCGTAGTTAATGTCTTTTCCCTAATCAAAGAGGTAAGTTTGGCCATCTCCCCAAGTTCCACCATCTTCACCAGCCATTCTTCTATTGCAGGTAATTCTGGAGATTTCAGTTTCTGAGCTGGAGTCCGCCATTCTTAACCATGACACCACACTGGCTCTCTCAGCTACCCCTAGTTCCAGCTCATTTATGAACAAATCAAATAGTGCTGGCCCCAATATTGACCCTTGTGGGATCTCAGTACTTACTTACCTCCATTGTGAGAATTGTCCATTTGTTCCTGCTTCTTGCTTCCCATTACTTAACCAGTTTTCAATCCATAAGAGAATCTATCCTCGTCTCCCATAACTGCTAAGTTTCTTCATGAGTCTTTGATGAGGTGCCATTATCACCCTTTTGAAAGTCGATCTGTATAATGTCTGCTGGGTCACAATTATCTAAATGCTTTTTCACTTTCTCAAAGAACTTCAAAAGGTTGGTAAGGCAGAACTTACCTTTGCAAAAGCCACGCTGATTTCCCTTTGGCAGGCTCTGTTCCTCTGAGTGGCTCATAATTCTGACTTTGGTCACAGTTTCTACTAATTTGCTTGGGACAGACATTTGGCTAACTGGTCTGTAATTTCCTGGTTCCCCTCCGGGCCCCCTTTTTAAAAATTGGTGTACCATTTGCTACTCTCCAGTCTTCTGTGGCTACATTTAGTGATGTGTTATATATATATATGGGTCATATTTATATATCCAACCTATCCTAGGGTTTGTGCTTGATAGGGTTCTTGGAAGTTTCTGCTGAACGGCTGCCCCAAGGTCACCCAGTAGGCTTCATGACTGAGGGCCTATTTACAGATCTGCCCTTTGTCCTCCTTGGATCCTGACAACCGCCTGTGGTGGGACTTCTCTGTTGAAACAGTTGCAAGGTACATGAGGCCTGGCTCAGACTGGGGAAGGGGGCTTAACCCTGACCTGAAATATCTCCTGGGACCCTGCTGGGGAAATGTACAGGTAGTCTATCAATACACATAAGTTTCCCCAGTGAGGCAAACAATAGGCTGGATCCCACAGTTTGCTGGTGCAAGGATCAGGAACTTCCCATCTCCCCTCCTCCATGGAGCCTGTCCAGCTCCAGGAAAGTTTATTCCTGGGGTCAGAGTGACTTGAACCTGCTAATAGCCACTTGAGTCTTACTGCCCCAGTGGGGATGGCAAGAGTACAAAGTTGCTCCTTCCTTCCTGGGAGGGACGGTGGCTCAGTGGTAGAGCATCAGCTTGATAAGCAGAAGGTCCCAGGTTCAATCCCCGGCATCTCCAACTAAAAAGGGTCCAGGCAAATAGGTGTGAAAAATCTCAGCTTGAGACTCTGGAGAGCCGCTGCCAGTCTGAGTAGACAATACTGACTTTGATGGACCAAGGGTCTGATTCAGTATAAGGCAGCTTCATATGTTCCCTTCCATGAGTGAAGCTCTGCTCACTCAAGAGGTGGAAAGAAGAATCTTGTTCCCCGCTACAGCAGTCCAACTAGTGCGTCTGTTAGCAGATTCCTTTCCCTCCACATGGTAGTAAACTTCCCCAGGGTTGGAAAGGGCTCAGGCATGGGGGGTGTATCTTGGACCACCAGTTCTTCTGATGGCAGTTTGCAGTCGTTGGCTACAGGGAGGCCCACCTTTCTTCCAGAAAAGAATCCATGGTGACTAAAAACAATAAAATCAAATATAGCAGGGGTGGCCAACGGTAGCTCTCCAGATGTTTTTTTGCCTACAACTCCCATCAGCCCCAGCCAGCATGGCCAATAGCTGGGGCTGATGGGAGTTGTAGGCGAAAAAGCAGTTTATCATGTGATCAGGCTTTCAGCTGGGATTGGAATGATGCTACAGGTCCAGGGCTTCACACCCACGCCGGTTGGTTTTCACCACTCTTCTGTCTCCCCAACATGACCTACATGTGGACATTGTCTTCCCTTGATACCATATACATCTAATGTTGGAAAGTAGCCTGCATCCAGATGCAGCATCTTTCCAGCAATGGTATCACTTAAAGCAGAAGTTTGGGGTGGGTGAAGATGCCTCTAGAAAGAGGTACTACATAACGAGGGGGCTTAGTTCTGTGACTGCTTTATCCGACGGTGCCGTTTTCTGTTAATCTCTTTGGGTGAGCAGCAATCAGCAGGAGGGCCACCGCGGTCCCTTGTAACTTCAGTGCCTCTGGCACTTGTAAAACAGCCCATCTGGAGGCTTGCTGCTACCTCAAGATAAACTCGGCAGTTACCTCTTGGTGCAGCTGCCAGGGTGCTGAAGCTATGTCTCTCTTTGGGAGGGAACTGGGGTGCGAGGCATTGTAGAGCAGGCAAATGAGGTGTCAGGTATCAGCCTGCTGCCTGCAGCTTGAAATAGTCAAGATAACAAAATTCGGAACATCAGGAAATAGGAACGCAGCAGATGTCATCTACAGTCGTATTTGCAGGTGCTAAGGGATAAACGTTATGGAAGGAAATAATTAATCTGCAAGTCTCAGGTTTGCCTTCTTTCTGGTGTTGACGTGTTGTTTAAAATAAAGTAGATTAAGGTCATTTGAGGTAGCGCCTACACAAGCACGCAATCCCAAAAGAATAAGAAAGGGTTTTAGCTAGAAGGTAGACGTTTTCAAAATAGAAAAAGGGTGCTAATGGTACATCGTTGGATGGCTGAAAGCAACATATAGTACTTCTCTTATTGCTGCTGCTTGTTTCATGGTATTGTCTGAATTTAAACCAGTTTAACTTTCAGGTTTATCTTCACCCCCACCCCAAAGAATCTCTGAGAATCTCCTAAGCGATTTCTCAGCACTTTCACAAAGCGACAGGACCCAGGGCTCCTTGCGGGAAGCCCTTGTCATTGCCATCCTAAGGAGAATTACACCCTTTTAGGTCTACTGGCTTTAATGGACTTACAAGGATGTGACTGTTAGGATTAGCCTGTTAGTAGTGGAGGTTGGTCGCTTTGCTTACTACTTCTGAACTTCTAGCACAAGCAGTGCACAGCATGGTGCATACAAAGTCGTGGCATAAAAAGATTTCCAGCAATACACAAGAAAGATTGGAACCATCAGAGGAGTTAATAGCTGACGTTGCAAAACAAACAGTCTTGCAGTTTCAAAGGGGATGAAAAACTGTACTTTTTAGAAGAACTTTTGGGTCATAGGAAGAGTGGTTTTGGCTTTGGAAGGCCACTGCTTGGTCTTTTTAAAATGCATCATTGCTGACTATTTTGATGGTCATTTTGATTTTTTTAGGAGGTACCGGTTTTGTGGTTGTTACTTGCCTTGGTCCCAGTTTCCTAGGAGAAAGGCAGGTTTATAAGTGTTTTAAGTAAGTCAATAAGTGTCCAGAAGTGGCAACCAATCATATTTCGCCTGCAGCAACACCCAGTATTTCCCACCCACCCCACTCTACTGACTTTACGGTGAGCTTTCTGGAAGTCACTCAGAGAGTGACAGCTGTTCTCATTCCTTCCTACCTTCTCTAGCAACCCTGACTTGCGGAGAACTGAGCCCATCCTAGAAAGCCCCTTACAGAGGACGAGCAGCGGCAGCTCTTCCAGCTCCAGCACGCCCAGCTCCCAGCCCAGTTCCCAGGCAGGATCACAACCTGGATCCCAAGCTGGCTCGAGTGAACGTAACAGAGTCAGAGGTGAGACCTGTTATTTTATTTCTTGCTTCTTCTTCTTTTTTTTTACCATTCTGCCAAGCCCAGCATTCTGTCACCTTGACTGTATTGTAGGGTTCCCAGGTCTGATTCAGGAAATATCTGGAGACTTTGGGGGCAGAGCCAGGAGCAAGGTTGTGGCAAGTACAATTGAACTCTGAAGGGAGAGCAAGCCATCACATTTAAAGGGACCATGTTCTTTTTAAATGCCTTCCCTCCACTGGAAAGAATGAAGAATAGGGGTACCTTCTTTTGGGGCTCATAGAATTGGACCCCTTGTCCAGTCTTTTTGAAACTTAGGGGGAGGGGGTGTTGAGGAGAGGTACCAGATGCTATGCTAAAAATTTGGTGCCTCTGCCTCAGAAAACAGCCCCACAGATACCCATGGATTGATTCTCCATTATATTCTATGGGGACCAGTCTCCACAGCATATAATGGAGTGCCCAACAGACATCCCACCCCCCCACCCCTGCTTTCTGCTAACCCTGAAGTGGGGAGAGGGCCTCCAAATGAGGGGATTCTCTCTCCTCACCTGGGGATTGGCAACCCTACATGTGAAACAGCATCTTACAAATTTAGCTATTATGTGATATTCTCGGCACAGAAATGCTCTTGGTATATTATAGCTTGCATTTTACCAACCCTGTGTAATTTCCTTCCTTTAAAAAAAAAGAGAGAGAGATGGAGTTGGCAACCTTGCAGGAAGGGAAAATTCTGGGCAAAGAACCCTGCTTTCTACCCCTGTCCCCAAGTCATAGTGCTCAGGTCCAGGATAAGGGCTTTCCAGAGTCTTGGAGAGTAAACTTGTCTGGGCTTTTGTACCTCTCTGATTTTGTAAACCAGTTTTTCAGATGTACGAATTCAGACAAGGAAGGTTCAGCCATGACTGAATGTTCATCATATGAACAATAACACCAGAAAAACCCTTCCATATAGAATAATAGTATGTCAAGGTTAGAGGGCTAGGCTGGCCTTTTCCTTAGCAAGCTGGTTTTCTATGAGCAGGGATTTTTATACTGTATGGAGGAGCATTTAATTATGCAAGCCTACAACTTCAGTTGTAGGCCATATAACCTCTCTGAGAACTAAGTTACAGGGAAAATTGCAAATGGTGCTGAAGTAGAGAGATACTGGTAGTACTTTGAATTGCATCATTTTCAAAATCTGCCTGGCAGATTCGACACAGGATGGCAAGAACAGGCCTTAAGATCAGGGCCTACAGTCTTTCCTGCCCTCCTCCACATCCCCTTGTTAGCCTGATGAAAAGTTCTGAAGTACTTAGAAGCTTGCACATTGTTTTGTGTTCGCTTCACTGGTTCTCATAAAAAGCATTACATGGTTTTTGAGTTTGGATTTTGCATTGGACCAGTGCAATTTGCCTAAAGCTGAAGTCCTTACAGGGTTTTTTTTAAAAGAGAAGCTTACAATGGTTCTTGAAGCAAAGGGGGGGGGAGAGTGCACTTCTCTGAAACACAGCTTTGCTTTGCTTTTTTCTCCCTTGTTTTGTTGTTGGAGGGCAGAGGGAAGAGAGAGACTTTAATCCCATTTGTCCACGCTCTGCTCTTTGCCCAGGAAACACCAAGCCCGAAGGGTCACCCATTCTCTCTCATGAGCCAGCTAAGATAAAACAGGAAGAGGGCAAGGACCTGACGAGGCCCAGCCGACCTGCTGTGAGTCTTAAATGTGTTTTGTAACTGAATGCTGCCTTCAGAAGTGTTTTTGCTTGGTTTGGATAAAAACCCTCCCCATAAGGGAAAAAAGAGCCAAACGCTGTGTATTCCCCCACCCTGATTCTGTCTCAGATGTAGAAATAGACCAAAGGAGACAGAAACAGCTAAAGAAATTTGGGATTTGAGGTAGCTGCAGTGCAGGAATGGGATTAGTTCATGACTGGGATTTGAGGCTGTTTTTATTTGAAGTTAATCCATATGTCTAAGCGTTTTGTAGGCTCTGGCCAGTACTCTGTGGACATTCACTATCACAAAAGGTCATCCTTTTGCTGAGGAAAGGTTCACCTTCCGCTGCTCCACAGATAGTCCCCTAGAGAGGGCCAACTTGGCACACAGCTGCTGATGGGCAGGCATTGCTGTTGGAAGAGACACAATGGCCTGGTTTTTGTGCATGTTTCTCAAGAGCCACCAATAGCTTAAAGATCACAGTCCTTAGATAGGCAAGAGACTTAAGACTCTGGTTTTAGAGAAAAGAATCTGCCATTCAGAGGCAGGTGAGGGCCTAGTTCACTTGAGAAGGAAGCATTAGGCTTAGCAGATAACTTAGATGTGTTCCCAAGGAAACAGCATAAAGTAGAATGGAGTACTAGGTCATGTTTGGGGACTCAAATTGCTAGGCAAGCTGGTGATGGGTAAGAGCAGGGCTTTTTTTGTAGCGGGAGCTCCTTTGCATATTAGGCCATACAGCCCTGAGATACCCAATCCTCCAAGAGCTTACACTAGGCCCAGTAATAAGAGCCCTGTAAGTTCTTGGGGCTACATAAGAGGAGGTGTGGCCCAGAGGTGGAATTCTAGCAGGAGCTCCTTTACATATTAGGCCACACACCCCTGATGTAGTCAGTCCTCCAAGAGATTACAAGGCTGTTTTTTGTTAGCTCTTTGAGGATTGGCTACATCAGGGGTGTGTGGCCTAATATGCAAAGGAGTTCCTGCTAGAATTCCACCCTGGTGTGGATTAATATGCAAAGGAGTTCCTGCTACCAAAAAAAGCCCTGGGTAAGATTCAGGGATTTGAGAGTCAGCAAAGCGGAACGTTAGGAGCAGAGATTCCCAAGCCAGTTCCATCAGCAGAGGAGGAATACCTCCTGTTTCTCAGACAGTGTCCTGCTTTCTGATCAGTGGCAGGCATGGGGGAGTGTTAGTGGCACATCCCTTTCCCCAAGTCTAGCGGGCAGAGGGTCAAAAAATAGCTGCCACCTGTCCTTGCCGATACCAGCTCTAGCCAGGTGGGTTTTTACAGCACTATCATAAGATTCACAAGGACACATGACAAACTCATCCCACACGTTTCTCCCTGGTTTGATTTTTATGTTTAACATTTTGTACATCTGTATGGCAAGAGGGCCTGGGAAGAACTGCCACTTACTCTCTTTTGATTGTGTATTTGCTGTTTTTGTGGATGTTTTCTTCTTCCCTTTATACTGCGCTAACACTTTTGATTTTATTTCTAACCTGCTTGCCTTTCCTCTGGCACTTTCCTGTCCTCATCTGTTTCCTCTGATGCTGATTAATCTTCCCTTACTCCCAGAGCTATAAGAAAGCAATAGATGAGGTTAGTGATATCTTTTCTCAGTTGGTCATTCCTTTGCAGGGGTGACTAGTTAGCGTTTTAACCTCAAGCCATATTTTCTTGGTTGCTGACATTTGAAAAGGTGGCACTGCGAGAAGCACAGGGACCTCCCAACAGGAGAAAGAGGGACGGGCTATAGAGGAGGTGTGAAGCTTTTCATGTATTCCGTGCTGAGCATCAAAGAATCCACAGGCTTGTATTTAAGCCGCCAGAACAGCGACCCTGGATCTGTGCAAATAGAGGGTCCTGTGTGCAAAAAAATTAAAAATGCAGAGAATATCTAGGATTAAGGAAAGAAATTTTTGTAATGGACATCGGGACTGAATAAAATCCATGCCACTGAGCTTTTTCTAATGGAGAACCCGTCGCATGACAGGAAGGTCCAATTAAAATGATTGTATACATGCCTCACAGGGGACTCCCATCGGAAGGCTTATGGTAATACGAAATCCCAGCACTCTCAGAATTAGGTTTTTAAGACATTTTAAAATAAAATGTGTTGCGGGCTTGGTCAGTCCCCGGCCCTTCCGGTTGCAATATCAGCATTTTACATTGAGGTTGCTGGATGGGGAAGAGAGGCTGGATACTGATGTGCAGACTGCTTTTATCAGAGCCAAACGACAAATTGCATGTAGAAGTGAATAATAATTCTTGGACAGCCCCTCTTTAAACAGGATATTTATATTTTATGTAAACAGTTTTTTTAAAAGATTTATGCTGCACTCTTTCCGCTGCTTAAGGCCATTTCCAAACAGCTAAAAACCAACGATACACACCATGGTTTATACAGGGCTCCCTCTGCGCACAGCTGCTTCTGCTGGGAAATCAGCCCACGCTGGCCTGTACCCCACCCATTCACTCAGCAAAACTATCCTCCTATACAAGAGCCAGTTAAATATTCACCAAAGGCTCCTTAGGCTGGAAGAACTTTCTCCAGCCTAAGGTCAGTTGCATGCTGGGGAGATAGGGGGTTATGGGGCTATCATTGTTTTGCATTGCGTTCTGAATGGATGGACTTGTGGCAAAGCTGAAATGTTGGAGAATTTGTTGTGGAGCTCAAAACTTATCCACTGGAAGCAGTCACTGGTAGCAGCTGCATGAGGCCCCATCCACTGCAAAGGCTGGAATCTGGTGTATTTTTCGCCCACCACAGATTTTGTGCATTTGGGTAGGAACTGGTTGGAAGCTGCCTTTGGAGCGAGTAGCCAATCACATTACATTTGTGGGAATGCTTTTTTTGTTTGTTTGTTTGGAAGGGTTTAATCTTCAGATTACTATTCAACAAACCGTTGCAGAAGATCGTTCTGCCGCTCATGGGCCACATGGAGTTGGGTGTTAAAAAGCGGATAATGGCAACTGCCCTGCACTCTCTCTTCGGCATAAGTAACTCTAGCATGAGCAAATCCAGTGCTGACGTATGTCGTAGACACTGGCCAGTCCATTGCTGCTGCCACCATTTCTGTTGCCAACATCTGTTGGAGAAGAAAGCGCTTTGCAGCCTGAAATGGGCCTCTGGACTTTTTTTGTTTCAAGCAAGTGAGGAGGTGGTGATGAAAGGATTACCTGTTGAGAAACAGAAGAAATGCCCCCAGTCACTGACTCCTTTCTTCCATTAGTTCTTGGCCTGCCCACTCAACAGGCAGCTGCCTCTCCCTTCTGCTAGGAATGAAAATATATCCTTCAAGTGAGTGCACACAAACAAGCAGCCACAAGGTGGCGGCCTTGCCTGGGTCGTTCTGGTCCCAGCCTCTGTACCACAACCGGGAGCGAGGAGGTGGCTTATAACGGCTGCTGCTTGAGGGTGTATTTAGCACGGGGCTTGGAATGGGCCATCCTATGGAGAAGCCTTCTTTCGCCACCAACTCTTGTTAGTGGACAGCTTGGCTGCTGTACAGAGGTACCACCCTGCAGGCTGAGCTGCTTCAACACTATCTGCAAGCGGCAGCCATTGGTTGAAAAATATCCCTTCAGACCAGAGTGATTGGACAGAGTTTGATTTGTGGCCAAGAAGAAGACCGCAGATTTATACCCTATCCTTCTCTGAATCAGAGTCTCAGAGCGGCTTACAATCTCCTTTACCTTTCTCCCCCACAACAGACACCCTGTGAGGTGGGTGGGGCTGAGAGAGCTCTCACAGAAGCTGCCCTTTCAAGGACAACTCTGCGAGAGCTATGGCTAACCCAAGGCCATTCCAGCAGGTGCAAGTGGAGGAGCAGGGAATCAAACCCGGTTCTCCCAGATAAGAGTCCGCACACTTCACCACTACACCAAACTGGCCAAGCTAAGGAAGCTGGAGTTTAGGGCCCCAGATCATAAGGAGCATCTTAATACAAAAGTACTGACTCCATTACCATTTTGGGGTGGTGCCAACCATGTCATAAATGTACCAGAGTTCAAGGCCTCAGCATGTCTTCATCTAGCCCTGCCTCTGGTAACAGTCTGTATGTGGATTTTGTTAAGCTCTGTAGGGGTAGGGCTAGCTTAGCGTGCCTATTAATCAGTGTTCCCCTTCTTGCCTCCAATTTTACGTCCAAGGCTCAGAAGTGGCACTCCTCTGGATGGGGTCTGGCAGCCATGTTCCCTTCCGGTGTTTAAAATGCTGTGTTAATATTTCAGAAGAGGTTTGTGCATTTAAAAGCATTGACCTTGCAACTAATGAAACATGACAAGCATTAGGATTGCATTCAGTTCTGTTAAGGGATGATGAATGGTCTTGAAAATACTTCACTGGTCACTCCCTGATAACCTGTCTAGTGTGGGAAAATCTGTACATTTTTAGATGCCAGCATTGTTTTATGCACTGCATTTTGACATTTTCAGGTGCCCAGGCTAAATTGTTGGGGGAGGGGGAGTTCTAGCCTCATTTATTAACGTCATGTATTTGAACAGGTTTCAGTTTCTAACAGTGGAGATATATGTCTCCACTGGTAGGTACATTTCTGTCAAAATGGTGGTTTCTTTTGTATCTTTTCTGCAAGTGGGTAATGGCTAGGTGTTTTGGGATGCGCCTTACCACTTTGGTCCGCTAGCAAAATACCTGTCTTCCAATTGAAGCAGCTTTCTTCTGATGCAGGAAGCTGTTCCACTTGGAGAAACATCACTTGTCTCAGAGGGA
Source organism: Heteronotia binoei (assembly GCF_032191835.1). Classification (NCBI taxonomy): domain Eukaryota; kingdom Metazoa; phylum Chordata; class Lepidosauria; order Squamata; family Gekkonidae; genus Heteronotia; species Heteronotia binoei. The sequence goes on along the minus strand of NC_083228.1, from coordinate 122,965,133 downwards.
GTCCTTAGGCCAAAGAAAGGCACCACTGTGAGTGGAACAGAGCTGCAGGATTTCCCCTTTGTCTTAGTCTGGACTGCATATGAGGAGAGACCATTTTTCTTTAATATAGATTCCCAGGCTGAAGAAGCCATGGGTGGTCATACAAAGCTCTTCATCTCAATAAGAGAGTAGGGCAGGGCTTTTTTTGTAGCCAGAACTCCTTTGCTTATTAAGCTACACCCCCCTGATGTAGCCAGTCCTCCAAGAGCTTATAGTAGGCCCTGTACTTACAGCCCTGTAAGCTCGGGAGGATTGGCTACATTAGGGGTGTGTGGCCTAATATGCAAAGGAGTTCCTGTTACAAAAAAAAGCCCTGGAGTAGGCTCATCAAAGAATTGAAAATCTTGTCACCTTAAAAGAATGTACAGTATAAAAAACCTTGGTGGTTCTTATTATCTTGGTGGTTGTTATTGACAGACTCTTAGAGTGGTATTTAGCATAGTGCTGCCCTCCCTGATAATTTATTTCTTCTAGCAGAAGCTGCAGAATACTAAGGACCACTTCCAGCGCTACTATTTTTGCTCTTATGGACCAGCAGATCTCTCTCTTAATGGAAATTATGTTGGATTTTGTATGCTGTTGGCTCTGCTGACCCCTTTCAGAATCCTGAGCAGGATCTCTCTAGTGTGCATGCAGAGATCTTTGCCCCCAGGATCAATAAACTGGACAGTCAACCTTTTTAAAGGGTTTCACAATTGTTATGGGCAACCAGAGCTTGCGAGGAGCAAGAGGGCCTAGTGAATCTGGTTGTGGCATGGAGTTGGGGCTATATTCCTGCTTGCCTCCATAGAGCTAAATTTCTCAATATGCTACAGGCAAAAACACCAATGTGGAGTGGTACTAGAGGTGTGCATTTGACTATATTCAAGCCAAAAAGATATATATTCTTTCAGCCAAATATATACTGAAGAATTTTTTCAGTTATCCAAAATAGCCAAGCCCCCAAACCCCCCCCCAAAATTTGGAATTTTTCAGGACAACCAGATAGCTAAAGTTAAAGTGTGTCTAAAGGGGTTGCAGTTTGGAGAAGGCCTTGAAAAGGATGCAAGCCCTTTAAATGCCTTTTCCCTCTCCATTAAAATAATGGAGGATGGGGGCTCCTTTTATGAGGACCCAAAGAAGTGGACCCCCTGGTCCAGTCTGTTTGAAACATGGGTGGTTTGGAGGGAAGAGGCACCAGCAGCTATGCTGCAAATTTGGTGCCTCTACCTAAAATAACCCAGCTCCCCCAGATAACCCTGGATCGATTCCCCATTATATCCTGTGGGGACCCACTGACCTCCTGATGGCACCTGGTTTTTTTGGTCACTGTGTGACACTGAGTGTTGGATTGGATGGGCCACTGGCCTGATCCAACATGGCTTCTCTTATATTCTTACGTTCTAGATCATTAACTAGAATAGCCCCTATAAGGTATAATGGGCCTGGAAATTTGGGATTTCCAAAAAATCCCAAATCCTAATGCCATACTGGTATTGGGATTCAGGAATATCAGAAAATGCCAATATTTTGGGGGTTCAATATATAAAAAAGTTTTTGCACAGCCCTAAGTGATACATCTGTGCTGCTGTCCTCCACTAGAGTGACAGTCTCTCATAACTTTGGGCATGGCATGTTATGCTTGCCAAAGAGGTTTGATATCATCGCTGTTGATTCCTCCAGTGATACTGTGTTCCTCATAGGAATAATTTATACTGTCTTTCTCTTGTATTAGAAGCAAAGAGCCCATCATGCACTGTACTAGTATTGAAATCTTGTTGGAAGATTTCAGCACCACCCAATTCTTTTTAAATAAAACTTTTAAAAAAGATGGGTGGGTGGGTATTAAATCCACCAGAATCCATTTGTTTTTTTTCACAAAGGCTGGACCTTGCCATTTAATCTATGCTGCTGATCCATGAGGCAACCAAGCCAGTGTCCTAATAAGTCTAAAAAACATTTCAGCTTAACTGGAACCCCATTTCCTCCCACCCTCATTGATAGCAATTCTGAATGATGAATGTTGGGTGATGCTTGGCCATTTTGTAGAGCTCAAAGGCTAAGCGGTCTACTGGTAAGCCCATACACCATTCACCGCTTCTCTAAATCATGCTATCTGAATCAGCAGGGGAGGATCTTGGTGACGGGAGGCCGTCTGCTCTTGCTGGTACTCCCCAATCTTGATCTCTCTTTCCACCAGAACTCCTTCAGAGGAAGCCAGGCAGCAATAGATAGACATTTTTGTGCAGGAGGCTGGAACTATTTTTCTCACACTCTCCCTGATGTGTCCAGTTCTTGGCCTTTCTGGTGTCTGGGAGTTAGAGACTGGAATACCTTTCTCTCCATTTCCTTTTTTGTCTTGCTCCTTGAAGAAAGGTGGGTAGAAGGAGATGCTAGAATACTTGCTCCAATGAGAGAACTTCTCTTCCTTTTAGGTTTGGCCTGTTTACCTTTGTCAAGTAGTAACATCAAGTAGTTACATGTTCTGAAAAATCATATAGCATCATTGCCCCCATCACCCACAACAATAACAAAAATAATCTTTGAATGTGTACAATCTAGCATGGCCTTCTCCCTGGCATTCTAGCATCCTACATGGAAAAACGTTCTCTAAAATAAAATATATTCAATAATTTATATATAACATAATGTATAATATTAATGTTCTAGATGAGAAAATGTTTTCTAATACAAGGAGCATTGTATGGTATAGCTAGGAGATCCTAAAATTGCCTGGCTTTATGAAGTATTACCTCTTTTTAGTGTTATGCACCACTAGGTGGCAAACTAGACTTATTTTGGGGGGCTGAGAGAGCTCTGAGAGCTGTAACTACCTGAGGTTGCCCAGCTGGCTTCATATGGAGGTGTGCAGAATCAGACACAGTTCTCTAGATTAGAGTCACCGCCACTAATACCACACTGGCACTCTAGGTTGTATTGTATTCTAAACACACAAATATCCCATAACTTCCTGCTCTCTAAAGTAAATATACTATGCTGTGTGTAATACTAGTTGTTCATGGAGAACTAGAACCTTAAGACGTTAAACATTCAGGCCTACTTGAAGTTTTTCTGTCTCTCCTGTCTTCCCCTAATGAGCAGGAATAGTAATTATATATTCTATACCTACAACTATGATAACTTTAAAAATTACGATTGAGAAGTCCATGTCTTCACTACCTAGCTTTTGATGTAAAGGTGGTGTTGAGGAGGTAACAGTTTCAAAAGAAGTATGATGTTCTGCTTTAGGAAAGTGGAAACAATCCAAGCAGAATAAATGAGTCACTAATTATTGGACTTTGAAGTGTACAATATAAATGTCTTTGTGTTGTCTGAATCTTAATTGGGCCTTCTTTTCATTTTAGGGGGGGAAACAATTAAAACCATAGGAACTGATTTGGCAGTGATGAAAATATTTTCTTGGATTTGGCCAACTGTTAATCACAAAGTTGGTTAGCAGTAGAAACAAACTCTTGAAGACCATATTCTCTCTTTAATCATAAAAAATGGAGCAGTACCGCGATGGGGAAACACTAAATTTTTGCTTTAGAGGCTAGTCTGTTATCATTGCGATTAGTCTTTGAACACTTGCTGATCAGCCACGATCAGACTGCTCTGACCTGGATAGCCCACCCTAGCCCGATCCTGGAAGTTAAGTAGGGTTGACCTTGATTAGCACTTGGTGGTGGGAGACTACCAAAGAAGTCCAGGGTTGCTATGCAGAAGCAGGCAATGGCAAACTACCTCTGTTCGTCTCTTGCTTTGGAAACTCTGTGGGGTTGCATAAGTCAGCCGCACTTGGTGGTACTTCCCTCCATCACAAGTGATGGGGTTAGATATTAGCGGTTTTCAGATGTGGGTTGGACGTTTAGCAACCTGGGAAATTTCCTGGTGGACCACTGTTGTGGAGGTGTACCGGCAGCCAGGAGTAAGCCCAGTCTGTTATCGTAGGGGCTGCACAGTAGAAGAAGAAGATATTGGATTTATATCTCACTCTATACTCTGAATCTCAGAGCAGTCACAATCTCCTTTACCTTCTCCTCCCCTGCAACAGACACCCAGTGAGGCAGGTGGGGCTGAGAGAGCTTTCACAGAAGCTGCTCTTTCAAGAACAACTCCTGCAAGAGCTATGACTGACCCAAGGTCATTCCAGCAGCTGCAAGTGGAGGAGTGGGGAACCAAACCTGATTCTCCTAGATAAGAGGTCCGTGCATTTAACCACTAAACCAAACTGGCTTTCAGTACCATCACAGGGGCTGCTCAGCTCAGATCCAGCCCAGTAACATTGGGTCTAGGCTCATCCGTCACCACCTCCTGTGCTGCTGGCTTGGACCCAGCAGAAAAGGTAACAGGCAAGCCTACATCTGTTGTTACTGGCCAAATTCCAGCCAAGCAGCCCCTGTAGAGCTATCTGGTCTGAAAGAGCCATTTGGTTTCCTTCTGGGTCTGTGTTCAGGTGTGACTCCAATGCTGTCTAACTTTCTGGCAGGCTGGGGGAAGAGAAGAGCACAGGCCCCTCTCTGGCAGCTGGTACTGTTCCCTGCCCTCATTCACAGACAAATATGGCAAGGCTGTGCCCAAGTGGAAGAGCAGGAATACTTCTGGTGGGGCTGCCAGCTTCAAAATGGCCCTTTAAAGAGCCATGGCTGCCATTCACATTGGAGGGCAGGCAGGGGCCTCCAGCTGCAGCCACTAATGGACGGGGGTGGGCAGCAAAGGCAGTCTCATCCACTCTCAGTTACTTGAGATGCCTGCTGTCTTGTGCAAGGAGCAAGCAGGTTGGACTGGAGAGCGGGTCCTTACTGGGCAGGCACACCCCTGGAATCTTCTCCTTTAAATCACCTTTGCATGAGCCAGGTTTGGTTCCAGGCACAGAGCAAGAGTGAGCATTCTTGTGAATGGAGGAGACAGTCAGGGGTGACTATGGACCCCCATCTCTCCCTATAAAGGTAAAAGTAGTCCCCTGTGTGAGCACCAGTTGTTTCTGACTCTGGGGTGATGTCGCATCACAACGTTTTCATGGCAGATTTTTTTACAGGGTGGTTTGCCATTGCCTTCTCCAGTCATCTACACTTTACTCCCAGCAAGCTGGGTACTCATTTCACTGACCTCGGAAGGATGGAAGGCTGAGTCAACCTTGAGCCATCTACCTGAACCAGCTTCCACTGGGATCGAACTCAGGTTGTGAGCAGGGAGCTCGGACTGCAGTACTGCAGCTTACCACTCTGTACCACAGGGCTCTTCATATCTCTTCTTATGCCCCAAGGCAAACCCAAGGCTCATAAAAGCGGACACTAGAGGTGTCCCAGACTGGGTTTCCAAACCAGAGGCCCCTTTGTCTCAATCTCTTCAACATCTCACTGCCCTGCCATGGTGGGTTTCATTCACAGCCCACTTCCAGTGAAGTTTTTCTGCAATGAATTATCCTCTTCTGTTATCTTTGTCATTACCATTATTTCAGAAATAAATTTACCTAATGAAAATGTTGGAAGCTGGGAGCGATGGCAAAGATGGCAGAGCAAATAAGAAGGATGTTACTGGAATTCATACCTGGATAAACAAGTGAATGCAGTTCCAATAATCTATGGTCACACCAGTTTAGCCCCGTTTGTGTCAGTCATTTGATCTGTGAATAACTATTCATAGAAGTGGCTCCAAAGCCAAACCCTTGAATCTGTACCAATTTCAAGATTTATTATATTCTGGGAAGCTCCCATCTTCACACACTTTCCTCACTGAGGTGACCACCTGGCAGTTGTCCTCCTGTTTTCCCTAGACAGTAGAATGATTGATTCATTCTTCTCTGGTGGTGGATGTTTTGGAGACCTCAGAAACATGCTTTTGGGGCAGCTCTTTATAGAAGACGGATGTCTTATTTGGTTCAGTTTAGGGGAGGGAGAGAGTGTCTTTATATTATCAAGGCACATGTAGTTTATTTAATGAATTTTCACTGGGGGAAATTGGGGGAGGGACGGTGGCTCAGTGGTAGAGCATCTGCTTGGCAAGCAGAAGGTCCCAGATTCAATCCCCGGCATCTCCAACTAAAAAGGGTTCAGGTAAATAGGTGTGGAAAACCTCAGCTTAAGACTCTGGAGAGCCGCTGCCAGCCTGAATGGACAATACTGACTTTGATGGACCGAGGGGGGTCTGATTCAGTAGAAGGCAGCTTCATATGTTCTTATGGGAGGGACAGTGGCTCAGTGGTAGAGCATCTGCTTGGCAAGCAGAAGGTCCCAGGTTCAATCCTCGGCATCTCCAACTAAAAAGGGTTCAGGTAAATAGGTGTGGAAAACCTCAGCTTGAGACCCTGGAGAGCCGCTGCCAGTCTGAGTAGACAATACTGACTTTGATGGACCGAGGGTCTGATTCAGTATAAGTCAGCTTCATATGTTCATGTTCACTGTGTTTAGATGTAGGAGTGACTCACTTGTCTTGAAATTCCAGCATCAGACTCTCCCCCAGAGATCTATGCACACCCCCAAGGCACAGAGTATCTTAATTCAGCCCATCTAGTCTTTAGGAGCTATTTAGCACCTGAGCAAGTTCCCTGCTTCTCCTCATGGCAGACTTGAGGAGTCACAGAGTGACTTCCGTCCATGTGTGAATGGATTGCCCAAAACCATGTGCATGTTGGCACCTCTTTTGGTTGAAGTCCTGCTTTTTGTGTTTGCTGAGCTACCTCACTGAGTTCCTTGTGGGCATGATATATGGACTGTATATCTTTTCATAGCAACAATAAATAAGGTCTTACTGCCAAACAGAATGGCCAGACTTTTAAAAAAATATATATAAGATCAAATCACACGTTGCAAAAGAAACAAGCCAAGTGTTTAGGGCAGGGTTCTTTTTCTAGTGGGAGCTCATCTGCATATTAGGCCATGCCCCCTTGATGTAGCCAATCCTCCTGGAGCTTACAGTAGGCCCTGTACTAAGAGCCCTCTAAGCTCTTGGAGGATTGGCTTCATCAGGGGGGCATAGTCTAATATGCAGAGGAGCTCCTGCTAGAAAAAGAGCCCTGGTTTAGGGCAACCTGAAACGTCCATGAGCGATTTAATTTTGTCTATGCACCCTGCCCTGAATGGCCCAGGGTGCCTGATCTCATCACATCTCAAAAGCTAAGCAGGGTAGGTTCTGGCTAGTTTTTAGATGGGAAACCATCAAGGAAGTCCAAGGTTGCTACAGACAGGAAGTCAATGGCAAATCACCTGTGAATGTCTCTTATCTAGAAAACCCTTTGGGGTTGTAGTGAGTCAGTTGCAACTTGATGGCATTTAATACTCTATTCAGGTAATGTTTGCTTACAAAAGAAACGCCTATCTTTCCACAGGATACTGGGGATATGAAAATGCACCAACTAAATATTTCCAGTTGGTTAATGTGTGAGTGGCAGTTTTGACTGGAAAGAGCCATTTTTAATCAAGAGGGCTGAGAGTTTAATGGAGTTATCTTCAGTGTGGTTCCTATGGGTACCATAGCACCCACTGAGATGCTTTGTTCTCCAGAGCATCTCTTCCCTGAAGCAAAGAGCTAGTCCTGGCCTTCTGCCACCTCACTGGACCAGGAAATGCTTCAAACGAGCTAAGGAGGCAAAAAGCAGCCATTTGGAAACAGCTGTTTCCATCATAGAAGGAAGCTTGGCTTGGAGCCTCCTGATATTTTCTGATTAGCCATAGTCCTCATAACAGCCATATTGTAGCTGGCTTCATTACTGCCTCCCGCCCCCAGGGAAGCCATTTTGTTGCAGTTCCCACTTCCTGTTTTCAAAATTCTAGAAGCGCTCACAGTTCAACAAGTTTGGGGACCCCTAGTTCAAGTCTAGCATCAATATACCCTGATACTAAACAGTTGGCAGGGCCCATGGCTTCTGGCAGAGACCGCTGCTGCCAGCTCACCAACAGTGTGGTCTTCCCCCAGCCAGTTACTGTGAATGTTCCACTATCCACATTCCTGGTTGCCCATGCTGCCCAGTGGCTCTAGGGAGGAGATATTATTGGGACACAGAAGCAGCATTCCTGGTAACCATATCGGAGGCACTCCGAGCTGGGTGCACCACCCACTGTTGTGGAGGAAAGGACATGCGGTCCATGCCAATGACTGTGAGTGTAGGTGAGGGAAGGCTCACAAGCAGATGGGGGAAGGACATGCAGGCAGAGGGGGAGCATGTGTGCAGGTGCACAGGAAGGGAGGGGAAGATACTGATAGACAATGGAGGGTCTTCCTTGGGTGCTCTTTGCCCAGTGCCTCCAAAACCTGGAACTGTTTCCCTGTCCTGGCTTAAAGGCATCTTTGCTTATTCTTAGCAACTGTTTCCTAAGCTGTGAATAATTAAATGAGCTGTAGTTTCAGTTTATTAAATTGTAAGCCACATTTTCTCTCTGCATCTTGAAAAGCATCTATATTAAAATTGTGGCATTGTTCACATTTATTTAAATTCAGTTGATTAATTACTTGACATAACCAGTAGGTGATTAATCATCTGAAAACTCTTCAGTTGTAATATTTACCAACCTTCTCTTCAAGATTAAAGTACTGTATGTATATTCTGCCCGTAAAGGTTAAGATAAAGACTAAACTGACACACAGTCTAAACAAAACTGAAAGCCACTGTTGACCATGGTGCTATTTAACCAAGCTTGGGGTATTATGAGTCTTCATGACAAAAATCATACATGCCTGGCATTTAGCGATTATAGTTTCCACAGAGTGTAATGTAATTCCATAAAGGTAAAATTGGACTGAGGCTCTTGGTTTTGCCACCATTTCTTCTCATGACAGAAGGGAAGCTTGCTTTTGTTTTCTTTTTAAGGACATCTTTGGGACCATTTTCCTTACCACCAAAACTGGGGAAATTGCAGAATGCAGCAAAGAGAGAATATGGCCATAAGAACAAACAAAAATGTGGAAATTAGCCTTTTTTTCAATAAGTTTCTTTCTCCCTAACCCTTTATCTCTGACCGAATGCACTGATGCCTACCTCGGTCACTAATGTAGGGAGAAATGGTAAGACTGACTATTGCGATTGCTTTGTTCATTCTGTGCATGCCTGATGCTACGGTCTCTTCTAACCCATTCTAATTAGAGCTCTCATGCTTCTTATTTTTTTCGTCCTACTGCTTCCCCTGCATTGCTATAAAAGCATGTAAGATTACAAGAAGTCTGTTTTCTTTCCACACGGCGCTTGCAGTGCCCTTTGTATTGAAACAGCACTGTTGAACTATAAATGTGAAGTCTAAAGTCAGTGTCATAGTAAACTGAAAATTCTTTGTGTTCATTTTCGTTCTCCCTTCCAGTTGTTCAGTTGTTCGTTTAAAGTGAATTTTCAGAGTATGTTATGTCCACATTTGCTGTAGTTAGTGTCTGTATCTACACAGGGCATGAGTAAATTCGTGTGGGTCTTGACAAGTTAGTTCATGTGTACTGTACGTCTGCTGTACATGAAGAGCTCCTTTTGTGCCACTGTTTCTGAACAATTGCTTTATGCATCATGTTATACTTGGATGCCATTTTTAGGGCTCTATCATTACCAGCCAGAGGAAACTTACTAAAAATGAACAAGGACCCACAGGTTCTTGAATGATGCATAGAGAATTGGCGACTGCTGGGAGAGAAGATGCCAAATTAAAACCTATAGAAACATGACATGCATGCAAGTTTCTTGGTGACAATCCGCCGTTTTATAATGACAGTGAAATGTAATTTTCATGAAATCGTTTTCTTGTTGCAGAGACTCTAGAAGCCTAAACAGAAAACTAGATAATCTGTAGAATCCACCAGGATCTCAAAAATTATATAGGAATATAGAATTGGAAGGGGCCTCCAAGGCCACCTCCTCCAACACCCTGCTCAATGCAGGAAATCCAAAGCCAGAGCATCCCATGTAGAGACATCTGTTCAGCCTCTGTCAAGAAAGGGAGGACCACTTTCCTCACTAGTTCAATCCGTTGTCAAACTGTTCTTATTGTAAGGAAATTTCTCTTATGTTCTGGTCCTTAAATACTTGTACCCAGTGCCTGCTTAGAAGGGGTGAGGGAAAGAGATGCCAATAGATATAGCTCAGATCCTCCTTTGGAATGCTCTTGCTAGAATTCCATGCCTGGATCTAAGCATTACACTTTCACATTACCTCACTTCTGCACCACACCCCATGAGTCAGGACTACCCATATGAGCTTCTCAGCTCCTGCTATAAATGCCATTTCAGAAGGGCTTTTTTTGCAGCGGGCTTTCCTTTGCATATTAGACCACATACCCCTGATGTAGCCAATCTTCCAGGAGCTTACTGTAGGCCTGTAAGCTTTCGAAAGATTGGCTACATCAAGGGGGTATAGCCTAATATGCTACAGAAAAAGCCCTGCATTTCAGTAGAGAGCAGGAGACTTACAACATGAGAGGAGCATCCACACAAATAATTGTGTTAAACAATATGGCCAGGAAGATTTATTGCCAGCAATATTCTTCAAAGAAAACACAGTTTTCCAGTTTACTATGATAGTGATTGAGCTCTGCGCTTTTAGCAATCCTTGTTATGCCGTTTGTGTACATAGAAGATTGCAGACGGACACGGACACATATATACCTGGCCAAGCAACAGGTTGGCTGCTGAGTTCTGAACAAGCATAAAGTTGATTTTTTTTTTTATTTGAACAAAAGCTACATGCTATTTTGTCTGACGTTTGTTCTACGTTTGTAAGAATACCGTAGATGTATCTTTTTCGTTGCTTTCGTGCTCTGTAATATTAGCTTGCAGTCAGATGTGTGTCATTCCCACCCCTCCTCTGTTTGTAAATGGCATTCACGATGGCTTCTTCGTTTCCCCTTCCCCCTTTGTAGGATCTGACTGCCTTAGCCAAAGAACTGAGAGAACTGCGCATTGAAGAAACCAACCGGCCTTTGAAGAAAGTCACTGACTACTCCTCCTCCAGTGAGGAGTCTGACAGTAGTGAAGAGGAAGAAGAAGATGGGGAGAGCGAAACGCAAGATGGCACCGTGCCTGTCAGTGACATTCCAAGGCTTATGTAAGGCACGCTTTTGTGAGGCTAAAATCTGTGATAATTCTGCAATCATTCTGTCTTTATTCTCAGTGAAATAGTCCATCAAGCACAATGGCTTGTTAGACTTTCCCTGCCTGTTCATTCAATATAAACCACACGCAAAACCCAAAATCAAAACCTCAGAAGAGTTACACAATAAAAGGTTACCACAGTTGAATTTTAAATAACCTTACATGTTAAAATTATATATATATATATCTATTGTCAGGGGGTATTTTTGTAGCAGGAACTCCTTTGCATATTAGGCCACACACCTCTGATGTAGCCAGTCCTCCAAGAACTTACAGGGCTCTTATTACAAGGCCTGCTGTAAGCTCTTGGAGGATTGGCTACGTCAGGGGAGTGTGGCCTAATATGCAAAGGAGTTGCTGCTACAAAAAAAATCCCTGTCTATTGTAAAAATTAAGATCACACACTACAAAATCCAGTCAGTTTAGATGGTTTCAAGTCTTTGAGCCCAACAAAACATGATGGAGAAGTTGTGGCCACCATGAGTTCTCCATCACCATTTTAAAGTGATTTTAAAATGTCGCAAAGGCCCAATCCTAATGTGTTACATGGAGTTTTCCCCAAAAAAAGTAATTGGGGAGGATGCTTTAAAATGGAAACATAAAGCTTGTGGTGGCCACAAGTTCTCTGTCATGTTTAGTTTGATTCTTTGTCACAAAATTTAGTGCTAATGAAACAAAGTTTAGTGCCAGGGTTGATCAGTCCATGAAAGAAGATCTAAAAGATGACAATCACCAAAGGAAATAGGGAACATAACCCCCATAGTCTCTCAACTCCACCCCCAAAGCCCCCAGATATTTTCTGAGTTGGATCTGGCAACCCTAATTATTATGGTTAAATATAGTTTGAACTTTAGGAGGAGCAGTACATGATGTTTGAAGGGGCTGATGTTTGAAAAGAGTTTCCTCATTTATTTGGCTCTGCCGCTTACGTGGGATCACTCATGGCATGTCATCAGATTGTGTATTTTCCTGCTACATCAACTGCTGGTCTGTGAAAATACACAGCATCATGGTAATATTGGACATGATGGGGGGGCGGGTTGCATAAGAAGACCTTGATTCATCGAAGTCGTTTTTGGCAGGAGCACCATCTTGCAAGTAATGTCTGGTTTTTCATGTTGAAGTCGTTGGGTACAACTAAGTCCTGTAGGACCCTGACTTTACTGACTGGAACCGATGAGAATCATATTGGGGTAGATCCAACCAGTCTCACCCAAGTTGCAGCCCATCTCACACAACCTTTATTCATGCAGTTCCCATCCCGTGCAGCATGACCATTTTGGGTAGTCAGAAGAAATCCTTCCTCCATTTTTCATTATTGGAAAATCTGGCTGGATCCACCCCCATTGATGGGATCAGGAATTCCAAGCTAACCCAGCCTGCTAGCAGCTTAATCAAAGTGGTGATAGGATAATTCGGTTTGTTTTACACAGTGATAGGGACAGAATGTTAACTAGTTTAATCTGAGATTAGATTAGACCAGTTAACGTTTGGCGTTGGGCCAAGTTCACTCCACAGAAACACATTTTGGACCCAATAAATTCCAACCGTGGTGTGCAGTGTGAAACTGTGGCACCCCATAGCAGAGGTTCCAAAAAAGCCAAATAGCATGCTAATAGAGAAGGCTAAAATAAAAAACAGGGTGTTTTATAAAGCAGACACGCAAAGGAATGCAGTTCCATCTGGCTTGGTATCAGGGGTGCTGCCTAATATGGAAAGAAATTCATGATGGGTTTTTCTACCAAAAAAAGCCCTGTTTGAAACAATGGTGATGTTGGGGATGTGGCCTAATATGCAAATGAGGTCATGTTGGGCTTTTTCTACAAAAAAAGCCCTGTGTGAAGCAATGGTAGTGTTGGAGTGTGGCCTAATATGCAAATGAGCTCCTGCTGGGCTTTTTCTACAAAAAAAGCCCTGAACAGGGCCATAACAGAGTCTCACAAGTATCCCTGTACAATGCATGTGTTACCAAGAACACCTGAGGCATAAATGTACAGAATGCAGTGTGTAAAGCAGTCCTGAGGACCAGGCAACTCCAAGATTTTTCGCCCCACTTCTAGCTGAGATACCCCAGCTTTATTTTGCAGCCAGGTTATTAATATTTGACAAAGCACCCACTAAAATGCCATTTGCTCAGTCACACTGTTATCAATTCTGTAGCATCCTAGAGACTGGCAACGTAGTGTACAGGGACCACTGTAAGAAAACTCTCCACTCTGTTTTTCTGTAAACTTCCTTAACTAGGTCAGCCGCTGCCTTTGGGCATAAAATGTACAGCTGATGCTTATTTTTGTTGCCCCCTCCCAGTGCCTGGAGATAAAGTTTGGGCAGATACGGTTATAAGATGCTTAATGTAGTTAAAAATGAGTTGTGTTGCAGTTTCGTGTTATGCCCCCAATTGCTTCTGATTTGACGCTTTCCCATAGAAATGGTAAATGCTGCTTACAATCTTGCCTTTATTATCTTGGCTTGCTATCAAAAACACATTGGCTTTGTAATGTTCACAAATACGGTCACTGTGGTTGTGCCGTCGAGAAATACCTCCTTGTGTCAAGCAATGATGGCTGTTTTGGGGGATGGATTCCACTATCCTCCAAGTAGCCTTCTCCCAGCCTAAGGAACCTCCCTCCAAATTAAGTGGCTCTTCCTCCAACAGAAGAGCCACTTAATTTAATTTGGGGGAGGACTTTGTCGATTGGAAGAAGGCTTCAAACTTGAGCTGAAAGCAAAAGTGGAGTGTAAATATTTGGCTTAGTAAATAAATACACCTTGTTCAGTGGAGGAGTAAGATAGGGGAGGGATTCACCCTGTGACCAGTGTTCCCTCTAAACTGAGATAGCATGATTTTTAGCCTTCAGCTCACACATTTTTGTCTTAGCTCAGGAAGGATGACCCCAGAGCACAATAATTTATGCAGTAGCTCACAACTTTAATGACAGTAGCTCACAAGGTAGAATTTTTGCTCACAAGACTCTGCAGCTTAGAGGGAACATTGCCTGGCTGTGACCATAAGACATGAGCGTCATTAAACCACTAGGTGATTGTGGCAGCTGCTGAAAGTATAAGAACTCCTGACACGACCAGGAAAGATCACACTGCAGGTACTTGGAAGTGTCACTGGTCAGGTGGGTTGAGCTCACCAAAGGGAAATTTTGTAAGAGCATCCCCCTGGGCAAGACGACAGTGTGCTCTGGGCCTTACAGCAGAAGTAGATATAGTGCTGATCATGGGGCTGCCACTGGGAACGTCAGCCCAGCATCCCAGTTCCCTGTCCTTTTCCTGCAACATTTATTGAAGGAAAGCCATGATGTGACCTTGTCAATTCATGTGTTTTCACAGACTGATAGAAGAAGAAACTTACAATGGCATGACCATGCTACTGTTTCCCTTATTAAGTGATACTGGACATCGAATTGCTGTTTTCTGTGGCAGTGCTATGACCCATGTCACATTTCATTTCGCTTTTAGTCAGAGGATGATGAAGGTGAAAGGGACAGAGAACTCAGAGTTAAGAAAAGGAATTGCCTCTGCCTGTTCTTTACTGAACATTCATGAATCTCTAAGGTCACTTTTTGGTAGGGTTGCCAAGTCCAATTCAAGAAATATCTGTGGACTTTGGGGGTGGGGCCAGGAGACATTGGGGCGGAGCCAAGAGCAAGGGTGTGACAAGCATCATTGAACTCCCTGGCCATCACATTTAAAGGGATTGCACATCTTTTTAAATGCCTTCCTTTCATAGGAAACAATGAAGGATAGGGGCACCTTCTTTTGGGGCTCATAGAATTGGACCCCCTGGTCCAATCTTTTTGAAACTTGGGAGGTATTTTGGGGAGAGGCGCTAGATACTATACTGAAAATTTGGTGCATCTATCTCAAAAAACAGCCCCCCCCGAGCCCCCGATACCAGTGGCTCAATTCCCCATCATTCCCTATGGGAATCGTTCATGGTGGTGCATGATGGCTGTGGGGGTGGGGCTTCCCCCGCCGGCCAGCTGGCTGGGGGAGGGGGGAAGCCTGTAAAACCGGGGGATCCCCGTCTGGGACCTGGGGATTGGGAAGCCTACTTTTTGGTCTGGATGGTCAAGTTATGGTCTCTTTGCATAAAGCATTGCTCCAGACAGGGTAATTTTTTCATGGTTACAAATGCCGACTGCTAATGTTTTGCAGACCAACGGGAATGCCAGGAAACAACGAGGCCTACAACATAGGGATGGTGTCGAGCCACAGCCTAGAACAATCCCATACTGATACCTTTAGCAGTATTTCAAGAGAGGGGACTTTAATGATAAGGGAGGTAAGTGGACTGTAACTATTTTCTATGCAACATCTTTGGGAGGTTTTGTCTTCATAAGCTATGCATAATAATTATGCTGTGTGGTCTAAGCACAAAGTGATCGATTAAACTACACTTGTAACGCCTAAACAAAAGAGATTTTTTTTTTCCAAATTGCAAACAGCCACAAACACCTTTGGACTCAGCAGGGTTGGTTCCAACAGCTTCTGATCTTTCACCTTGGGAAAGCAAGAAAGCCTCTTAAGTAGGAAGGCCTTGTGCTATACTTACTCTGTTACAAACATGATTGAAACCTGTCCTGTTCTAATTTGTTCTAATTTTCTCCAAAAATAGCTGCCGAAGATCCTCAGGTGATTTAGTTATAATTGTAGCTCTTTATCCAAATACCATATTTGTATCTTAGCTTCTGTTCAGGGGAAGAAAAGAAAGTCAATCCAGGTGATAAAACAATGACTTTGGGTATAAGGGTCTGTGTAATCATTTATTTTATTTTATTTATATCCCGCCCTCCCCACCGAAGCAGGCTCAGGGCGGCTTACAGCATAAAATCCCAGAAACAATTAAATTAATAGGTATTAAAATTACACATTTGGTAATAAAATAGATATACAATGATTAAAACAGTTAAAACAGAAAAAACAGAATATTGAGTTGGTGCTATGCTAATGGCGACAGCCTTCTTCCACTTCTCTTAAGTACCGGTGCCAGTCAATTGAATGCCAGCTGAAAGAGGACAGTCTTGCAGGCCTTGCAGAACTGCACAAGGTTCCGCAAGGCCCTCACTTCATCTGGCAGTTGGTTCCACCAGCAGGGGGCTACAATTGAGAAGGCCCTGTCTTTAGTTGATTTCAATCGGGCCTCCTTCGGCCCGGGGATTACTAATAGGTTTTGTGATCCCGATCTAAGTACTCTCTGGGGAAAATGTGGGGAGAGACAGTCCCTAAGGTAGGCAGGTCCTAGGCCATATAGGGCTTTAAAGGTAATAACCATCACCTTGTAACGAACCCGGTATACTATTGGCAGCCAGTGCAGTTCCTGTAGTCCCGGCTGAATGTGCTCCCACCTGAGAAGCCCCAATAACAGCCGTGCGGCTGCGTTCTGCACTAGCTGCAACTTCCGGGTTCAGCACAGGGGCAGCCCCATGTAGAGGGCATTACAGTAGTCCAGCCTCGAGGTGACCGTTGCATGGATCACTGTTGCCAGGTCACCGAGCTCCAGGAAGGGGACCAACTGCCTTGCCCGCCTAAGATGGAAAAATGCGGATTTAGCAGTGACTGCTATCTGGGCCTCCATTGTCAAGGCAGGCTCCAGTAGCACCCCCAAGCTTGTGCGCTATTGCCAGTGGTGCCGGTAGGGGAATTTCCCTTCCTGGACCACCACAACTCAAGCAAAGGACCTCTGTCTTCACTGGGTTAAGCTTCAATCTACTCAGCATTTTGGAATGGGGCTAGTGGTGTTGCACAACATGTAACAGACTGTGGGTTTCCCCCCCCCTCATGGCCACTCGAGATTTCACTGAAATTATCCATGGGGCATCTGTGTGACTATTCTTCCGCATCAACATGCACTCCGCGGGCTGGAGTGCAAGATGACCTGAGCTGTGGGCGGAGTGCCAGGAGGCCGGGGAATGCCAGTAGCAGCTGGATTGTTGGGCGGAGTGCCAGAGCGGCTTGGAGATTGTTTGATGGGGCGGCGGTTTCCCTCCTTTCTCCCGGAGTTTCATCCCCCATGGATGCGCAAGATGACCTGAGCTGTGGGCAGAGTGCCAGGAGGCCGGAAATGTCAGCGGCGGCCTGGCGGAGTGTCAGAGTGGCTCAGAGATTGTTTGGCAGGGCGGCGGCTTCCCTCCTCTCTCCCGGAGTTTCATCCTCTGCGGATACTCTTCCTCATCTGTTGCTGGCTGCTGCCAGAGTGCTGAGTAGATTTCTGGGACAGGCAGGCCAGCCGTCCATCAGTAGATAGAGCTGAGTGCTATCTACCAGCCTAGCTGACGACCCCGATTGAGAGGCTCCGCTGTGGGGCCAGGTGGCGTGTGGAGGCCTGGTGTGCTTGATTGCGGGGGCTGTTGGATGAACAAAGCCTTCCTGCAGTGATCTCTAGTCTTTTATGAGTCCTAGCTGTCTACATGAATTCCCACTCTACTTTCCTATGTGGGGAAAGGAAAGCTTTGCAAAAGGTGTAAGAGTGCTGGTTGTCAAATGACAGATCTAAAGGAAGGAGCAGACTGGAAGAGAACTGGGTCCAAAACACCCAACTGGGCTGATCAAGACTGCACAACAAATCTTCCAAATTCTTCCACCCCTGTCGTAGGCTACTTCCGTAATGAACCTTTGCTCTGCTTTGGCTTCCTTAGTGCGGTTGTTCCTTTAGGAACATCCATGTGATGTCACTATCTGTCCATCCTCTTTTCAACTACTCCCCTGCTTTGCTGCAATATTTCTTAAACCTGGTTTGGTATGATCTTTTCAGAAGGCTCACAGCCAAGGCATCTTTGCTGTGTGGATGGGAAAGTCTCAGGGGTCTTTTTTCCTATAAAAAGAAAAGTATTTGATATATTGCTACAGCGATATCCCCAAAATCCCCTCATTTGCACAATGATTTGCAGCCCACACTAGTCTCTCTCAGTCATGAAGACAGGTGAAAAGAAAGGATAACTTTCCTTAACTCAGGTAGCTGCACCGGAGGGTTTTTGAGGGCCTTTTGAAAAATAAGTAATTGACAGGAAGCTTTTGTCAATTACCGTACTGCTTTTTAAAGCCCTCTAGTGGCTTGGAGGGGAAATGACAGCCATGGGGAGTTGAGGCAAGGAACGTCTAGAGCAGGGGTGGCCAAACTTGCTTAACCTAAGTGCCATGCAAAATAAATGTCAGATGTTTGAGAGCCACAAGATGTGAACAAATATTACACACACGTCTTTATGAAAACTCTTAATACTTTTTTTGCATAGAAAGATAAAATATATGTGTATGCACTCTATAACACACCCATATTAGAAGGAGACATTTTAAAGAACAAAAGCTGGGAATAATAGTCCCCATAAGACCAGCATTGGGCAGACTTGAGAGAAAGTCTGCATTAAGTTCCTCTTTGGCCTCCGGGAGCTGCATAATATGTGTGAAAGAGCAACAGTTTGACCACCCCTGGTCTAGAGGAAATTGTGGTGCAGACAGTCTGTTGCAGGAGTGCCTCTGAGTTCATCATGGAAATGAGAATTCCTTGGAGAATTGTCATTGCATCGAAGCAACCAGAGATTTCTCTGAGCCAAATTGCACTTTATGGTGGATGTGGGTCTAGTCTGTGGCTGCCAAAACCCAATTTTAGAGGACAATTCATCTGCTTAAAAATTGCTGGAAGGACTTGGCCCACACTGAGGTGGCACTGGGCAATCTTGCATTGTCCCCTCCTCACCTTTTTAAGTGCTGAAAAAGGACTATTTTTGGCACTTGGAAAGGCACAAGGAGGGGAAAGAGATGGCCCAGTAGTGCAGATTCAGTCAGGATAAGGTGCTCGTGGCAATTTTGAAGCTGCTATTTTTTTTCTTCTAAGATAGAACCAGTAACTACAGGTTGGGCCCGTGTCTGCTGTAATGTGTAGTTTGACCCTCCGTTCTTATCTCTTTCACACAGCATCAGACTAGTAATGACAGTGACAGATTCTTCTGTTTAGACGACAATCATATAGAAAATAAAGAGGAGAAAGGAATTGAAAGGTGATATGAGTGAAGGAACCTGGCCTCTCTCCCATCCTGCAGCTTTCCTCCTGATGGCCCCTGCCCCCAACCACATTTCTCTCAGGAACAGACTAGATGTTGTCAGGGCCAGCCCTAGACTGTCTGGCACCCTAGGCAAGGCTACCTTCTGGCACCCCCCCTTCATACTGATAGCGTCACTGAGTCACATGGGGAACACCCAGTTTGGTGCCCCCAGAAGGCTGGTACCCTAGGCAGTCACCTAGTTTGCCTAGTGGCAGAGCGGGCCCTGGATGTTATGCTGCTGGAGACTAATTTCCCAAGTGCGCAGTGGCCTAGTTCAGATTTAGCTCTTCATTGTCCCTTTGAATTGCTTTGTATTAGGAAAATGGTGCTGAGGAAAGGCTGAATCCCCTTCTCCCCCAGTCCCATGCCCCCCACACAATTGAGAAATGAGTTCACAAAAGCATAATGTCTGACTGATGGTCTGAAATGGTTGGGTGAGGGGAGCCAGGTCAAGTTGCAGGAAATCAGAGTGTCTCACCCAGCTCTCAGCCCAGCTCACTTCTGGTATTGAAGCCTCAGCTGACAGAAGTGCCTAGGAGGCAAGCCATGGAAAAGGGGAGAGTTCTGCTCTCTTCAGAAACCAAAATCCACGCATCACCTTTTTTATTAGGTCCACCGAGAATGACACAGAACATTGCGCAAGCTTTCATGCTAACTAGAAATCTTCATTAGGCCAGATGTTGCAGATTTTTTTTTAAAACTGAGGGGAGGAAATGAACAGCTTTTTTCAGGTTATGATTTTTAAGACCCGGTCATGCCAGCATTTAGTGTTCACTCATGTGCCTCTTTTGCAAGTGACTGTAAAGGGAAATTAAAAGGGTGGGCTGGGCCACGGTGGCCTGTGCAGAGTGAGGTCGAGTATAGGGAGAAGGGCATTGCATTCGGAAAGATCACAGGTAACATTGTGTCAAGGAGCCTAAGAGAAGCCTCAAACCCCATAGATGTTGAGAACCAAGCTGTGCTGGATGCCTGAGACGTCTTTTGAAAATAATAATAATAAATTGCTTCTTGCCACCTGATTAAATGGAGAGTTGGTACATGGCAGATGCTGCTTCTGCTGCCTGGGGAAATCTCTTTCAGGTACATTAGCCTGCTTGGGCCTTCCTGTAATAAGTGACACATTAGACATAAACAGCAGGTTGCTTGCAGCTGCACCACGCCACTGGCAATTTTTGCCGGGCTTGTAATTCAGCCGAAGAGGCACCCATGGCGACTTTTTCCATCAAGACAAGCAAATCTGTTTTGTCGGTTGCCAGCAAGAGCAGAGATGAAACGAAGGAGCTGAGGAAGGGCTGTTTGCTGGATTATGTCGCATTTCCACAATTGCAGATGGAAGAGGGTTTTCTTGTCCTGGGCAGAGGCGTGCGGCCCTTGGAGATGCTAATGCGAGCTTTGTGTGCCTGTCAGGACCAAAAGAGAAAGAGAAGCTAAAAAGAGCTAAGGCTGTTCGCTCTTGTCTTGCAGCACAGCAGTTTACCGTTGCTTGCTTGGAAAAGATGCCAAAGGGGAAGTGGGTCACTGGCTGTGAGAAGGACACAAATTTTATTAGTAAGGGCTTGAGTGCATAATGCGTTCTGCCTTTTTGGGGATCATGCCAGAAGAGTATGTTTGAGCTTCAGAGTAGCAGTTAGTGGGGAAAGGAAGCAGGGGGACATATGCCCCACATGCATATGGTGGGCATCATCAGAGGTTGCGCAATATGTTACCAGTTATTAAAAGAACACTAAATTATATACATTTTGAACGCATGAAGCTGCCTTATACTGAGTCACCCAATGGCCTCTCCAGGTCAGCGCTGTCTTGCTCTGGCTGGTAGCAACTCTCCAGGGTCTTAGGGAGAGATCTTTTACCTATTGTACTGCCTGATTCCTCTTTGGAGTTGAATCTGGGACTTGGCCACAGATGTCGGCTGGCTTTGGGACCCAACCAGAGTGGGAGGATGGGCAGAATTTGGCACCCCTGCTTTTTTCCTTGGCTTGTGTCAGCAGCCCTAACACAAGTTAGTAAAGAGCATTCAGACACTGAATACTTCTAGCATGAAGGGCACAATGGACTAGATGACCCTGGAGGTCCCTTCCAACTCTATTATTCTCTGATTCTATGAATCCTTGTAAGATTCTTTCTATACCACTCGGCCCCTTAAGGGGGCAGTCTGGAGATAACTACAAACGGGAAGGTGGGGCATGAACGGAACACATAGAACTGGGAGTCTGCCTTTAGCATGCAAATCAATCTTTGCAGCACTTTTAGATAGCTCCAGTTTTACATGTACAGCAGAATCAAATGGTCAAGCATGAGCCCACTCCAGATCTGACCCCCTCCTTGCATGTAGAAAGCTTGCTGTCCAGGGGGGAAGATTCACCCTAGCCTTCTTCCTCACATAGCAGCATTATCTATGTGGGAAGAATTTTTACTTTTTCATTGGGGCAGCATTCAAGCATGAAGACAGCATGAATTAGGTACAGCACCACTCTGTGATTTGGTTGCACATATGAACTGGCCCTAAGTCATGAGTGGGCAAGCAGTTGACCTTGAAGGCTGCACTGGGAAATCTTGCTGCTACAAATGCTCCTTGCAGATACTGCTGACTAGATGAGGACAGACAACTGGAATATTTCTGATGTCAAGCAGAGTGCTGAAGATGGATAAGAACCATGAGGACTGAATGCTGCTATCAAGTTGCAGGTTTTCCAGTCTGCTGACTATTTCACAGGTGTCAGTAATAATGAATCTCCTGCATTGTGCAGGGGGTTGGACTAGATGACCCTGGAGATCCCTTCCAACTCTATGATTCTATCAGATGGATTGTCTCAATAAAGGAAGCTATGGCCTTCGTTTGCAAGATATTACTGTTAATTCATAGGATTGCCAAAAATTGGAAGCAACTTGATGTGGTTACACACACAGCGTTTTCCCATCTCTGTAAATGCAGTTTTTAAAAAAGTTATGTGGATGTTTATGTGCATTAAAAAAAAACTGTGCATCTTCTGACTGGGTTCAGACTGGGTTCAGAAACTGCCCACTCCTAATTTTAAAAGTTCAGTTTACAGAGCACCTCACAATCTAAGGGCTGCCCCAGAGAAAGCTCTGCTTTAAACATGTCCACACACACTCCCATAGAGTTAGATCTTCCTTTTTAAAAATGCATGCAAGCCCACGAACCTAAGTCAGACCTTGCTGAAGTCTGCCAGCAATATTGCCATGGAGAAACAGCCAACATAAAAGGAATAGTTTCCTAGATGCTTTGAAAGTGAGGGTTTTCTGGCGGCTGTATTCACAGCATCAACCTGGTGCTGCTGACTGTTTGTGTGTGGAGGGGATGGGGAAGTTGGGAGTTTGTTTCTCTGTTTGAATGACTATATGGTACCCTTCTCAGTTGTTGGTTTGTTTCCCTTTTCTGCCTCTCTGCAGCCTGGGGACAAAAAACGTTCTGGCCACACTGCCAGCAATGGCTTTGCAGGCCACGTCAATCTTCCTGATTTGGTGCAACAAAGTCATTCACCTGCAGGAACGCCGACTGAAGGACTCGGGCGAGTTTGCACCCATGGCCAAGAGATGGATTCTGTGTCCGAAGTAGGTGATAGGCTCATCTTTTTTCTTTTCCCCCTTCCCTTTGGCTTGTATTAACACCCCGCTCTGAAGAGGCATTTTGATGGATTTTGTTTCTCGTTTCTCCCTCTCCCTCTCTCTCTTTCCCCTCCTTTGCATTCTACATTTATGATTATGGACCAAATTAAATTCCTCTTTGCTTTGAAAGGTAGTAAAGGCTAACAACATTTCCAGGTGTCACTTCTGCAATGCTGGTAGCCGCAAAACTCAGAAATTAAGCAGGGAAAGGCTCCTGTGTTTGCTCAACATTTATTATGTTGATCATGATAGTGCTCACTGGCTAGCATCTGTTAACACAGGGATCAGCATACTTCATGGGATGCTTATATTACTGGAGAAAACCAGCACCTGCCAAATTCCCTAAGTGTCTGAATTCCCATTGACAGGCAGGGTTGCAGGTATCTGAACTTCTGCAGCCCCACTTCCTAAGTATCTTAGATTTAAAGGCATTCTAGAATGAGCATGAGCAAAACCTGCTACAACCTTGAAACATTGCTGGGGCGGGGTAGTGGTGGTTATAAACTTTTCCCACTGATTAGGGTGGGGCTTCCAAACACTGCAGTCCCTACCTATAACTGGAAGAAGCAGAATTAATTATGCATATTGGCTTGGGGCCCACCTAGAATTTCCATGGGTGCTCCTTCTAATCCCTTCCACCCACAACACCCCTAAACGCTCTCCCTACAAAATGTTCCTCCTGGGGGATGGGAACCTCCAGGAATTGCTTGGAAGAGAGGGAGAGATCTGCAGGAGGGAAAATAGGCAAAAATCAGCTCACTGCTTGTGCTTTTGGAAATTCTAGGCAGGATCCAAGCCAATAAGGTTTCATTTTGGTTTTGTCTGCTTTTTGCCATTGAATAGCTGGCTTATAGCAACACCATTCAGAGTAGTTTTCCGTTGCCTGCCTCTTTGTCACAACCCTGGTATTTCTTGGAAGTCTCTGACCCACCTACTTGCCAGGGCCAGCCCTGCTTAGCTTCTGAGATCTGACAAGATCAGGCTAACCTGGGCTATCCAGGTCAAGACTAACCAGTAAGTACTACTGTGGAAACTGCTTCATTCATGTAAGCTGAAAAATTCATGATTTTTTCTTGGGGACTGAATTCAAGTTGCTTATTTCTAGCACAGGCCTCTTTTTAATATCTGGAACAGCCACTGAATTATTACACCGCCAGGGTTTGAAAGTCCCTGATTCTTAATAAAGATCTCAGAAGAGAGAGATGCTCTGCTAAATATCCTCTCTCAAACTCATTAAGCTTAATCTTTTTCTTGCTCTGCTGAAAGGCGGAGCTACCTTTACTGGAGACCCACATGACAGCCTCAAAGCACCATTGGCTTCTCTGTACCTCAGAGAGAAACCAGCACTTTTTAACCGGACCAGCTATCTCCTTGCAGCCAGCAGGAATCTGCTGTGACAGCTGCCTGACTCCGGCTTTCAACCTGGATCACAGACTTGGTTCTGGGCTTCGATGGCTTTTGAAGTGCATCCTCAGAAGAGGCATAAAGTCGCACCGATGGAAGGGAATATTTCTTCCTGGGCTTGGAAGTCCAGCTTTTTGCTATCACAATGGCCCCTAAAAGAAGTCCGAAATGTAACATGCCATGACTAAATAGCACAGCAGAAAACAAAGTGGTTCTGCTGTTGCTACTGAGGGAATTCTTCTCCTCCTACTGTCTCATTTGTTATGAGGGCCAGATCTGGCATAAATGAGACCTTGTTAGGCCAGGCCTTGTCAGGTTGGGCTGAGCCATGTCGGGCTTGGCCATGTGTGTACCTATATAAGATTAGGTAGCAGGGATATAAATTTTATAAAGAACACAGACAAACATACATATATATATATACATTTTAAAAACTTAAAACATGCTTAAAACGTTAGCACTCATTGGTCTTAAAGACGCTTTCTTTGTATTTCTCCCATAGGATCCAGGGAACAGGGCAAAGGAAGCTCTGGCTCTTTCCTTCTTCCCCCATGGGACGGGGGAGGAACCTCAGCCAATAGAATGATGAGGCTTGGCTCAGTAGCTCTGCTGTGCAATTAAGAGAGCCTGGCAGAGCAAGGGAGGAGCCTCAGCCAATGGAGAAAATAGAGGTTTGCTCTGTAGTCCCTGTGCAATCGAGCAAGCCTTGCAAAACAAACTGTTATGCAGAAGGAAGCAAGAGATTGGGAGAAGGAAGCAGATGACAGCCAGTTGCTTGGGGGCCTGATAGGAGCCCTCCAGGAGCCTGATTTGGCCCCCAAATCTCATGTTTGACACCCCTGGTCTAGATAAAAATTGAGTTTTCCCTTGGAAGGAGACCTTAAGCATCTTTGCTTCCCAATACTTAATAGGAAACACTTCCCAATGCGGGCCAGGAAACACTGTAAATATGAGAGGTTCTTTATTCCTACTAATGATCTCAGTTTTGCCATGCTTTGTAATAAGGTTATACCAACAGGCCAAAATGAAAGTCCTCTTTATTTGGAGCTGAAACATACATTTTTGACAATTTAAGCATCCAAATGAGGTGGAGAATGAAATGGAAAATTGATAAATTCTTGCTTTCTAAAGTCTGCTTAGGGAGGGCCAGAGCCCCAGACATCAATGCCTGCAAGATGGCCAGCTTATAAACATGGGTGCAGATGAAGGCAGAAAGCTGGCATGTCTAGGTATGGACCATGCAGTGCAACCAATGTTCCCTCGAAGCTGAGTTAGTGTGAGTTAGCTCACAGATTTTTAGCCTCCAGCTCACACATTTTTGTCTTAGCTCAGGAAAAAATGGCCACAGTGCACACTTAATTTATGCAGTAGCTCACAGCTTTAATGTCAGTAGCTCACGAAGTAGAATTTTTGCTCACAAGACTCTGCAGCTTAGAGGGAACATTGAGTGCAACCCCTGATGCCTCTGCTTAATGTGAATGAAAAGCTCACATGGGAGTAGCTGTTCTCTTGTGCCATCACCAACCACTGCACAGGGATTTTCGCCACACAAAACAGTGTGTTGAATGCAATCATTTCAGGAACAGGGCCTGTCTGTGTATAGATGGAAAAAGATCAACAGAATGACAGCAAAAGCTCAGAATGTGGTAGCTGTAGACATTCATCTGTCAGTTTTTTTAAAAAAAATCCAGACAGATGTTCTGAATGTTGAAATGCTCAGAGACTCACCAGTGAATGCTGACTGTCATCTACATGGGATTATCAGCATTTGCTTCTGAATGGTGTCTCAGTCCCACTCAGCAGGACTCTTTTATTCTGAGATTGTCAGTGTTTGTGCATGGAGGAATACTTTTCCATTCTCTGTGTGTGTGTAATGTATAAAATATTTGTAGACTACTTTTCCTGTTAATATCTTTTTCCATACTGAAGTGCCCTTGACCGCATGAGTCCCTGCAACCCTTGGGAGCATTCAGATCTGGGGACAGGGCTTCTAGACAAGTGGAAACCATAGCCCTTCTCTCTTCTTTTACATTAACTCCTATGCTGAACAAATATATTATTTGTGGATACAAAAGAAGAATGAGCTTCTCCTTAACACTGCTGTAGAACCCGCTCATGCAGAAGCCTGCATTATTCAAAGCCTTTAATTTGTATTTTGTATCTCTACTAGATATGATTTGGATAGTATATTGTCCAGGGCTTTTCCATTTAAAAGAATGGGCAGTTTTCGGTATTTATTGCCCAGGCATGTATGAAAATGCAACGATCTTATGGAGCAGAGAGGCAAGCTGAGGGGTCGCTTTTAATTCACGAGAAGCTGATGGTGGGGAGTCAGGCCAGTCACTTTTCCAAATGAGTTTTGTCAGGCTGGCCCACTTGGTGGTAGGTTCTTCAGCACAGGCTCAGATACAAGCGTTGAGGCCAGCTCACATGTGCATGGAGCATAGTTTGCTTTCTCTTTCAGTCAGTGATGTGTAAATGAGTATGTGAACAGGCTGAAAAGCATGGGTTGGGCATTTCGGTGATGCCCCTATGCCACTGGAGATGGCACTGTGTTTGACACTAAATTATTTGTACTGACATAATGAAAGTTCTCTCTGTCCCTGGTGTTTGATTTGTGATAGGGCAGCGTGCATTATCACTTTGGACCCATTAAGCACAGGTACTATGGACTGACCCTGGACCCTCATCCTTTTTAATTATTATTTTTGTATTTGGTGTGGGTGTGTCTGCACCTGGAAGTCATGGTGACTTCTGGTGACTGACCCCTACTCGGGGCTGCGAAGATATCCAGAGAGATGGCTGAATAAAGCCTGCCCCTGCCCTCCCCAGCTCTAGTATTCCAAGGACGTCTTCCATCAAAATACTTGCCAGAGCTGACCCTGCTTAGCTTCCAAGATCTGATGAGATTGGACTTGCCTGGGCTATCCAAGTCAGGTCCTGAACCGTCATTCTTGCACACTGCTCCTCTCATCTGCTCCTAAGCTACAGCCCTTGTTCCCATCTGATCTGGAACTAAGAAGGGAAGCCTTATTACACCGTTTCTCCAACTGAACTGCATCTCTGTCTCTTGATTTTCATAGTATGGTATGGGGAGTAGCACAAAAGCATCTTTTACCCCATTTGTGGACACCAGAGTGTATCAGACCTCCCCGACTGATGAAGATGAAGATGATGATGAAGAGTCATCTGCTACAGGTAAAAAAGAAAAAAGAAATATCAGAAACACATGACATTGGAAACGCTGTGGGCATGTAACCTCTCTTTAAAATGGCCACATATCCTCTATCTATGATTTCAGCTTTTGGTGCATCATGGTAGTTGTCATTTCCAAAGCATGTTTGAGGGTGTGGGAAAAGCTGAAAACTGTAGCATGAACAATGGGTGAGCATGACAGGCGAGCCTAGGATCAGAAGCATCCAACTGTGTGTGTGCACAGGACTGTATTGCAATTATACTGCTTGTATTACTAATATAAAGAAGCACATTTCCCCACCAGCCATGTATTGCTGTTTCAGTCACCAAATAATATTTAGGCTTCCAAATAGGGTTATATTGCAAAGTGAGTTCAGTCTTATGTAAGCAGCAACAGTTTATTCAAGAAGGAACAGTCACTCAAGAACAGGCAACACAGCGAACTATATACATTTTAGCTGAGTAGAATATGCCCCTTTGGTTGGTGGCAGTCCCCCCATTGGTCTCTCCAGGATCCTTCATTTGCATTTCCTTGAGAAATGCCTTGTGTCCTGATTCTGGTCAGTTCTAAGAGAATGGCCAATCAGAATGCAGGCATCAGGATTGAGTAACAGAAGTGTGCTTCAAGCTCAAGCCTTCAGTAGTGCAATCCAATAGCAAATACATAACAGGTTACCACCAGCTGACTGGGAAATACTTGGAGATTTTGGGGGTTGATCCTGAGGAGGGCAGGGTTTGGAGAGGGGAGGGCAAGTTAAAGAAAATAAAATTTATTTCATAAATTACATCTGTGGAGAAGTTATAAGCAGGGGGCTTTTTTGTAGAAAAAGTCCAGCAGGAACTCATTTTCATATTAGGCCACGCCCCCTGATATCACCGTTGTTTAGCATAGGGCATTTTTGTAGAAAAAGCCCAGCAGAAGCTCATTTGCATATTAGGCCACACCTCCATTATCAAGCCAGCTGAAACTGCGTTTCTGTGCGTTCCTGCTCAAAAAAAGCCCTGGTTATAAGCTTTTAGGAAAATAAGAATGAGAAGGCTGCCAGGAAAATAAGAATGAGAAGAAGGAAGGCTGCCAGGAAAATAAGAATGAGAAGAAGGAAGTCAGTTTGAAAATTGTGATCTGGGACAAACAAAGAAGTACTTAGCAGGTACCGAGGGAAGTACACATACCCCTTGGATCCTTTGCTGCCCCCTGTAGGAGCTGACCAAAGAGTACAAGTGTTCACTTGAAGTATAGTCCACCAGTATATGGCAGGGACCCAGTGGTAGCATCTTGCCAACAACAGCCTTTGAAATCTTGTAACCTGCTCTGTGTTCTGCTCCTGTGCTGCACTCTTTGGAAGCTGGATTCAATTCACATCAGTGACCAGTGCCAGGGAAAGTCATGGGCAAACAGATCTTATCTCCCCAGAAAAGAAACTCACAAACTGGCTGATTATAAATCCCCGTATATAGAATATTTGCAAAACTGTTGTTTGTTCATTTGTTTTCTTTCTAGCATTGTTCACTAGTGAGCTGCTGAGGCAAGAACAGGCCAAACTGAACGAAGCCAGGAAAATTTCAGTAGTGAACGTGAACCCTACTAACATTCGTCCTCATAGCGACACGCCAGAGATCCGAAAGTACAAGAAACGCTTCAATTCAGAAATACTTTGCGCTGCTTTGTGGGGTAATCTGTTAACTGTCTTTGCAAATGTGGAAATGACACATGCATATGATTTATTATATCTATTTGTTTACTCCATCTACACCCCACCTTTCTCCCTAGTCAGGACCCAAAGTGGCTTACAACATTCTCTCTATTTTATGGCCACAACAGTCTGGTGAGGTAGGTTAGACCAGGGCTTTTTTTGTAGCAGGAGCTTCTTTGCATATTAAGCCGCCCTGAGCCACTTCGGTGGGAAGGGCGGGATATAAATTGAAACTAAACTAAAACATACACCTGATGTAGCCAATCCTCCTGGAGCTTACAGTAGGCCCTGTACTAAGAGCCCTGTAAGCTCTTGGAGGATTGGCTACATCAGGGGTGTGTGGTCTAATATGCAAAGGAGTTCCTACTACCAAAAAAAGCCCTGGGTTAGGCTAAAAGTGTTTGACTGGCCCCAAGACACCCGACAAGGTTCTGTGGAAAAGTGGGGATTCGGTTTTTTCCTGTTTGGACAGCTCATGTGCAATACTGCCCCTTGGAATGTTTACTGCCCCTCCCCCCTTTTTTAAAAAAAAAAACCCAGCAGACATGCGCATTGCCAGATCATCCGGGAATCTGAGGTGACGCTTCTGCTTCTCCGATCAACACAGGATCGGGGAGCGGGGGGGGGGGGGGGGGGACATTATCCCACTATTCAGAACAGGAAAAAATTCTTTTTTTTTTCAGTGTGGAGGATTTCAAGATATCATTGTCACTGCCAATTTCTAGGAAAGTAGTTCCTGGCAGTCCCCTGGTTTGAATCAGCAATGTTAATTCTGGAAACTTTCTCCCCTTCCAACCCCCCCCCCCCAACCGCCTCTGAAGCAGTGTTTGATTTTCCATCTCCAAACAGTTGGGTGCATGTTTAATGGACCCCCCCCCTCCTTCCAAGGATCACCATCTGATCCTGCATGCGCCAAGAAAAGAGCGTGATAGTATTGGATGTCTGATCGCTCAACAACAGGATGAGTCACATTCTTGGATGCTTGTCTGATCGGCCCTGCGTCAAATCAATATTCAGTGGTTCAAATTTGAGTGCTACACACCCGCTTTTGATGTGACGTGTGACCGCACCCTCTGAGAGGTTTAGCTCCTCCCATTTTGTCTCATGGGAAATGTTCAGATGATGAGTTAGTAACTACAATACTTTAGGTGTGGAGATGATACATTTGTTTAATATGACAATTGTGGATAACTTTAAAGGGTGGCAAATGTGAATGATGTGTGTTTTTGAAACCCAGGTAGAGCACCACTTTGAATTCACTGCCTCAGGTGCAGAAGTTTTTAGGCCCAATCGAGGGGTGGTGGTGGTAGTAAAAGGCCAGCATAAACTAATTTACATATTAAGCCACACCCTCTGACATAACCATTATTTTGCAGAGGGGTTTTTTGTAGAAAAAGCCCAGCAGGTGCTCATTTGCATATTAGGCCACACCCGCTGATGTCAAGCCAGCCAGAGCTGCATTCCTGTGCATTTCTGCTAAAAAAAAAAAAGCCCTGGCCCCAATCCTGACTTCAGTGCACATGAATTGCCAAGGCTGTGACTTCTGATTACCATGGAAAGCATAAGGGTTTAAAGAAATGTCATGATAGATTGAAAGCAGCAGCTTCGCCCTGAACTTTTTGATCCCTTTCATTAGTCATGCTTAAGGGCGAAACTGCACAAGACATTTTTAATGGATACTTGAGCCCACTTGTTTAAAAAAAGATAAATCTTGTATCACTTGGGCCTAATGCTCAACTGAAATTGTCCTCACTCTGACTGATCCGGATTGTAATTTCTTCTGCTTGTTCGATGCGCAGGTGTAAACTTACTGGTGGGAACGGAAAATGGGCTCATGCTGTTGGATCGGAGCGGCCAAGGGAAGGTGTACAATCTGATCAACAGGAGGCGGTTTCAACAGATGGACGTGTTAGAAGGACTCAACGTCCTTGTCACAATCTCAGGTACAGCAATGAGCTCGAGTTCAGAGATCACATTTCCCTTCTGGTTTCTGACAGCCTGGCTGCGAAAAGTTCTCTGCCTGGCAAAAGCTGCAACTTATGTTGCATCTAAAAAGCAGCCTCACAAGGATCTCACAGGATAGGGAGCACTCAGTGAAGAGAAGGCAGAGTATGCAAACTCCCATTTCAAGGCATGCATAGAAGGGCACTGGGAGTGAAAGGCAGAGCTCTTTGTCTTTGAGGCAGCATTCTCATAGTTAACATTTTTCTGGGTAAGTGAAGCCCTGTTTCGTTCCCATTACAGAACAAGTGTCTGTGGATTCACAAGCATAGCCAATTAGTTCCAACAGGCAAATCCTGTTAGCAAGCCTGGCATCAGGAGTTGGCATAGTTGGGCTCCTACCAAGGCAAACAGACCAACAGAGAGCTGGCACTGAAGGGAGACACTGGCACAATCTCTCATTTCCCATTATAAGGGTGACTGGCACTAACAAAGGAAATGGAACATGATGGAATCGTGCTCTGCTCCCTTGGCTGCCACCAGGCACTCTTCCATGGGGAAATGGAAGATCAGCACCAAAGCCGCAGTGGGAAGAGGTGCTCAGTAACTGCAAGGCATGACTTCTGTGCTCCTGTTCATACGGCTCTTCTTGTGGATGCTGGGGCAACAAGGAGGAGGAGGAGCGGTGCAGCTGCAAAGCAGCAGTCCCCCGTGAAAGAGCAGTAGGAATGTCAGATTAGGTCTGCGGTGGGGGTGCACTAACACTGTGATGCCTGGGGGATTATCACAGAGTCTGGATACAGCTTTTTTTGTTGAAAAAGTCCAGCAGGAACTCATTTGCATGTTAGGCCACACACCCTGATGTCACCATTGTTTTGCACAGAGATTTTTTTGTAGGAAACGCCTAGCAGGAACTCATTTGCACATTAGGCCACACCCCCTGAAGCCAGCCAGAACTGCATTCCTGCTCAAATAAGCCCTGAGCTCTGCCATTAGCTCTACTGCAAAGAAGGGACAGGAAAATGCTGCCCTTCAGTACAAAGGGGGGAATGGAGAATGGGGAGTGTACAGGGAAGGGCAACCAAGATGATCAGGTGGCTGGAACACTTTCCCTATGAAGGCTGAAGAGGCTGAAGGCTGAAGGCTGAAGAGTCTGGGACTTTTCAGTTTCAAAAAGAGACAGCTAAGGGGGGACATGATAGAGG
Organism: Heteronotia binoei; assembly: GCF_032191835.1. Taxonomy (NCBI): domain Eukaryota; kingdom Metazoa; phylum Chordata; class Lepidosauria; order Squamata; family Gekkonidae; genus Heteronotia; species Heteronotia binoei. Next base: position 122,932,940 of record NC_083228.1, on the reverse strand, counting down.
TTTATAAAATCATGGAAGGGGTGGAGAGAGTTTACAAAGAAACATTTTTCTCCCTCTCCAAAAATACTAGAACTTGAGGGCATCCAATGAAACTGATGAGCAGTAGACTCAGGACAGACAAAAGGAAGTACTGCTTTACACAGAGAGTGATTAAAATATGGAATTTGCTGTCAGGGGCTGTTGTGATGGCCGCAGGAATACACAGCCTTAAAAGGGAATTAGATAGATTCATGGAGGATAAGTCTATCACTATTAGCCATGGTGACTGAGGGGAACCTCCACATTCAGAGGCACTAAGCCCCTGAACCTCAGAGCCAGGAGGCAACTTAAGGGAAGACCTTGGCCTCTGTGCCCTGTTGTTGGACCTTCAAAGGAACTTATTGGCCACTGTGTGAGACAGGATGCTGGACTAGGTGGGCTATTGGTCTCATCCTACAGGGCTCTTCTTATGTTCTTATGTGCATATCTGTGGCCTCACTGGGTGTGCATGGGGCAGTTTTTTGGCTGCTAGGCTTTGTACACGAATGGGCCATTTATTTTTCTGATCCTTATCTGGGTTAAGTGGGCCGCTTACTTAAGTTCCCAGAACTAGAAGACTGGAGGACAGTCCCCTCGTCACTCAAGGTGACTGCAAACAGCTGCATGCCAGGCAAATGAGCAACAGTGGAACTTGGGTAGTCAGTGGAAAGTGATAATCGGTTGATCTCAGACCGAGCAGCCAAAGAGGGTGGGCGGGAAAGCATCAGCAGCAGAGATCATTCCCCCTGCGAACTGGATTTGCGCTTCAGCCAGTGACTAATCCATGACAAAATGGGTTATCTAGAAACCTCCTCACTCTTTCATGACTTGCTTATCTCCTTGATTCAAAACCTTCTGTAGTCACCATTCTTATCATTGTATAAATCAGGCAAACACTAACACATCGTTAGTTCTCATATCTTTTGCATATTTGTAGCCTCTTTTCCACATACCCGAGATTGAGTCGTTGTCAACAGTCTCTGCGGTTATTCCCACATTGTTCCTGGGGGCATTTTGAAAAGACATTTGCCCCACATCCTTTGGCCTGTTATATGTTCTGGATCAGACGTGGTGCTTCTTCCCATGGGAGGCCATTACTTAAAGGTCTGTAACCAGGAAGCCCAGCCACATTGGCAGAACAGTTCTTACGTAGGATATTGAGAGCAATAGAGGAGCAATTGCAGCAGGGCAGCAGCTCCATTGCCCCCTGTGTGTACAGCAGGGTCTCACCTGCTCAACTCCTTAACCATGCAGGGTTGTTGTTTTTTTCTTTTTGCTTAGATATAGGGTTGCCAGGTCCCCTTGCCAGTTTGGCTGGGGGGATTTGGGAGACATTCTAGGGGTGGGAAGGGATGTCGCACAGGAGGATGCTCCGGTTTTAGGTCAGACTTTATGGTTAAATTGGGCTTAAACCATAGAGTTTGCCCAAATACCAGAGCATCCCGCTGCACAACATTCCTGATGTGATGATATCACTTCCAGGTGACATCATCATTTCAGGGATACTGCACAGCAACATCCCTGTTTAGGGGAGGGGTTTTCCCCACCGCCCAGCTGGTCTGCCGCAGGGAGAAGCCCTCAAAACTGTGGGATCCCCCATTGGGACTTGGCAACCCTGCTTAGATAAGTTAAATGTATAGGCATCCATATTTACACAGTAACATGGTTTTATAAAGGGGTGGAATTCTAGCAGGTGCTCCTTTGCATATTAGGCCATCCCCCCTGATGTAGCCAATCCTCCAAGAGCTTACAAAAAAGAGCCTTGTAAGCTCTTGGAGGAGTGGCTACATCAGGGGTGTGTGGCCTAATATGCAAAGGAGCTCCTGCTAGAATATGCAAAGGATCCCCTGGCTTTATATTTTCAAGCACCTAACTAGCCTGCAGAGCAAAGCATCATGAACCCATTGGTTACATTCAGATCACAGTAAACCTCTTGTTTCAATGCACTGCTAGTTGAAAGCTTCCTGTGTATGGGGGCCTTCAGACGTCTTCCAGTTAGCTAGATGTTAATCTGACCAGGCTTAGACATCTTAGCATATAGGAGTTATGTGCAGCTGGTTTGCTTTACAAATCAAGAAGCTTTTTATCGCACTCCATGTTTAAGAAGACAAGGAAAAGGAATGTGCAAACCTTGCAGTATGCTGTGTTCTTTGCCCATCATGAACAAACGGATTTATCACGGTGTCTCAATCCAGCCATCCAGAAACCATCTTTAGTCATATGACTACAGTTTAGATGCAAGGTTAGCACTTTAATTAATTCCAAAGTTAGACAACGGAGCAGAACAGCAGGCAAGTGAGTGGCATTCAGACTAGCGTGAATGGCATGAAAAACTTCAGGCAGCAATATTGGCACCCATAATTGTTGGGCTATCTCTCCATGAGTTTAAAAAAAAAATCACATTTTTGTTTCAACAGGAAAGAAGAACAAACTACGAGTGTATTACCTTTCTTGGTTAAGGAATAGGATATTGCACAATGATCCAGAAGTGGAAAAGAAGCAAGGCTGGATCACCGTTGGGGACCTGGAGGGCTGCATACATTATAAAGTTGGTAAGAGCAAAACTAGAAGCACAAATAGCATATCAGGCCACTGTATTATTAAAGCTGCTGCTAGGCAACACGCCTTCTTGCATGTTGGACATTGTGATTTATTGAATGGCCACAGCTGCCACTAATCAGCCACTTAGGACCATGAATACCTCTGGGCTGATCCTTGGTAGCCCTAATGGCAGACAACGATCAACCATGGTAATAAAGTCCCAAAACAGTGATTCTGTGGACCCCATCCAGGACTTTTGCCCGGAACCCCAGAATCACTAAGAATCACCCCTAGCTGCAATCCTATATCATACATTTGCAAGCAAACTCAAGAAATCTGTCCTTATGCCTAGAGAGCAACATTCAGCCATGTGAAGAATCTCAGTTCACACCATTAGGGAAATTATTTAGATTCTACTGACTTAGCCATGCCAATCTATGCAACTGAAACCTCCAAAATAGACTAATGTCACACCACTGCATGGGGCTGCCCTTGATGACGGCTCAGAAAACCTCAGTTGGGTCAAAATGTGCCAGCAAAACTCTTTTTCAGCACCATCAATTTAAAGCTTATAACTTCAGTTCTTCATTGGTGGTGCTGGTGACTCACTTGTTTCTAGGTCCAATGCAAAGTGCTGGTTATTCCTGCTCAATTTCTAAAAATGTTATTTTATTTTGAATTACTTAAAGAAAAGAGGCCAAAGATTTAGGAATATTCTGATCAGTATCTCACAGAATAAAGGGGAAATCTTGATCATTATTCATAAACTCATGCTTTTTTAACAAGGAGATTGTCCATCTTTGTCTGTCTTCACTAAATAAAGGACCACATGAGCCAAGGTACCTGTCTTTTCCAGTGTTACAAAAGCACAGGTGTCCTGAAAAAGGAACTCCTGAAAATCGGTCTTTTAATTCAGGCAGTATCTGGGAATAGTCAAGGATTTTAAATATGCTAGAAGGGTTACCAGAGGTTCTAATCCATTAAAGGAAAGAGAACTCACCCTTCTTGCTTGCAGATTTGTACTTTTAAAATCTAACTTTAAGCCTCTTTTTTAACCTGCACCAGCCCTGCTTTATAATTCTCCATAGATGATACAAAAAAATCAGAAAGCCCTAGGTGTTTTTGATCAACCAACTTCTTCCAGTCATTCTGAAGAGTCTTCTCATAGTCTGAGGAGGAGCTTAGTTCTGTTAATAAACAGAATCTTAATCCTGAGTCTAAACACATCTAAACAAACTCCAATGAAGGAACTGCAAATTCTTGTCAAAAAGCTGTACCCAATACACATTTAGGCAATCTGGTTATTTTCCTCAAGAGCTTTTACAGAAAAGAATCAATGTCCTCTGAACTGTGTTCTACCCAGACTCCAGTACCATAAAGTATCATTTAGTTGATTTTCCCAAAAAGGCACTAATAGCTGGCAGCTAATAACTTCCTGCATGAAAAAGTGATAAAGAATTTAAATGAGGTAATGTCATTTTAAGAAATAAATAGACTTGGGCTTTCCAGGATAAATCCTTGGAGAATAGCAGTCTGAGATATCTAAATCCAGTCACTTGTTAAATATTAATATTTGCTACTCTCCGTTCTTTTTTCTTCTGCAACTGGGAGCCTCTTGAAAAAACAACTATTTTAGATTTTTCTGCATTTAGAATTAATCCTTCATTTTATGCTTCAGACCTACGGACGTATGGAATAATAATACTGTATCATCCACATAAAGTAGGATTGAAAGGTCTTGTTGGTTAAGAATGTGTGCGTGACAAATGGCTCCTGAAACAGCTTTGACAATATCATTAAAATAAAAACTGAATAAACAGGGAGATAAGAGAGAATTTTGCTGAATACCTTGAAAGGCAGGAATAGAGTCTGTGGTTTGGCCTTCCAAACTACATCTATTTTTAACTTCAGTACCTTGATATAATCTAATCAGTAGCCATAATAGACTCCTACTAATCATAATTTAATTCAGATTCTGCTACAGCCTAGTTCTGGAAATACTGCAATGGCCAAAATCAAATCCATAAAGATTTCATATCAACGATTATTTACAAAAGAAGTATACTTCTTCAAGTGAAATAAAACCAGACAATGGTCAACTGCAGAGCATCTTTGACAAATGCCAGCTTGTTCCTCCTTCAAGATTTCTGATTCTTCTATCCATTCTGTCAATTTTAAACTAAAATAAGCTTTATAATTTTCCAGTGGCAGATAATTCTGTGGATCTTGTCTACTATTCCTTTTGTTCATAAAAATAGGCACCATCAAAGCTTTGTTCCAGATAGAGTGAGATTTCACCCTGAGATTTATCATAGAGAATAATAGGGTCAATACCTCAGCCCACCATTTTGGATTTGATTATAGTAGGTCTATTTTAACTCCACCCATACCTGGTGCCATTCCCAGTTTCCTATTCTTCATCAAATAGTCAATGACTTTAATGTACACTAATGGCCCAAACTCAGGCTCTCCAATCTCTATAAAATGTTCATGTCCTACATGTATGGCATCATCACCAGAATATAAAGAACTAAAGAAAAGTAAGTAACATAGCTAGAGAGGTAGAAAAAGGAATACTCTTACAACTGCTGTAAACAACATGGTAGAATTGGGTACAATTTTCATCATAAATAGCAGGTAACAAGAGCCAGGTGGGCACCTGTTGGTCTGAAGCAATAGAACTCCAGTAGCACTTTTAAGACTAACAAAGTTTTATTCGGAATGTAAGCTTTCGTGTGCATGCATACTTTTTCAGTCGAGGCATGAGGTACAGTGGGCAGTGGTTTAGAATGCAAAAAAAGGTAACAAGGTTCTCCATTTTGTAAACATAGCTGCCCTTTTTCATTGGTTACCAATTGTTTCCAGCTCTTTTTAGCAATCTTAAAATTGGTTAAGGTATATTCTGATCTCCTGAGTCTGAATTCCTGTTGATTTCCACAGGTGGATCTGACATTCAGAATCAAACCAACCGTTCTTCCTTTCTTTTAGGTGGCTAAAATAAGTTAACCGGTAAACAGGTGTATGTAGTTCTATAATCTGACTTGATATATTATAATAGATTGAAATATTATTTGCTAAAATGCAGCCTCGTAAAGAACAACACTTCTGGGACTGATTTATATTGCAATTCCTTGTTGTCTATTATGAACAACCTTGATTTTTTTAGGAAAAAGGTGAGATGTGTGTGTTTTTGAAATATTTTATTTCAATAAGTTAATAATCACAGGTTATATGTCATATCTGTCACACATTAAGAAAGTTAATTGACATAAATGCCAGCAGTGTAATGAAGCAAATGCATCAAAATCTATCTTCAGAAATATCTCAGCTATCAAAAGAAGCTAGAAATTATTACCATGACACAATTGTTCATAATAAAGTTGAACACAGCAGCAAAACTATAAGGTTGCTTGCATTGTTTTTAAATTGTTCACATAAGATTTAGTTTGGCTTTGCTTTTGCTTAGAGCAACATTTTAGATCAGGATATAGCAAAAAATGGAGCCACGTTTCCTGGAAGTTGGAGGTTTGGACAGTGGTACCTGTTCCCTTTAAGCGGGATGAAATGTATAAACTAAATAAATAAATAAAACTTGCTAGCTGGGATTTTGCCTATTCTTAGGAATAGCACTAATGCTTCAGCTAACAAGGTGATTTCAGCTACACTTCCTTGCAAGTAGGCAGTTCTCGTTTGTCTGAATAAATGTGGATGTCTTTTGTTTCATTTTTAGTGAAATATGAAAGAATCAAATTCTTGGTGATTGCCTTAAAGAATGCTGTAGAGATATATGCTTGGGCTCCTAAACCATATCACAAGTTCATGGCATTTAAGGTATGTTTCATGTTACAAAAAGTCTTCATGCATGTGTCTTTATCTCTTATAAGAAAGTTTATCATTAACATTCTGTTACCTACTCACCTGTATTCATAGCATATTCTCCCTAACGATGGGAGAGCTACCACTCCCCTCCACTGTTCTTCTGGGCAGCAGAAAGAAAATGGCTAACGAAATGGGGGGGGGGGGGGATGATATGATCAGTGTCCCTAACATGATGGTGCAATTTCTGGTGCAACTCAGAAGTGACATCAGTTCATCAGGTGAGATTCTAGCATTTGCCCTAAATTCTGTAGTTAAAATGTAAGAGTTTCGGTCGAATGTCACTGCATTTACCCTGGCAAAAAGGATGTCACTTCCAGGTCACACAATGACATCATTGCACCAGGGCCACCCCCCCTCCCAATATGTATAAGTTCCTGCCTCCCACATCTCTTGCCAGTTGCAAGGCCATTCTTGGCAACCCTCATGGAATGCCCAGCAAGCTGATTGAGCAAGGCAGGCCAGGCCAGTCTCCATCATGCTTAATGTCTAAACACAAAAAAGTTCAGCCAAAGCAGGCCAAAGTGTAATTGTGTCACCATCTCAGTTGCATTTAGGCATATTTGAGTGTGTGTGTTTCCAGGGGTTTTGGACTCAAAAAGAAAAAGCACACTAAAGATAAACTACTGACAATTTGCTGTTTGCTGTTAAACATCCCCGTGTTCACTTTTCCTGGTATGCCAGCTGCTTAATTTCTAAAGTATTTCATAGTCCTCCTGTTTATCCTCTGGCATATGAATTATTCAGATTTTCAGGAATCGATACTGTGAGCTTTATTTTACTTTCTTTTGCCTTCCCACCATCACTCTCCATATTCTCCTTCAAAATCACTTACCCATTTTCTGCTTTCTTCAAAATCACTTACCATATAATTTAGAGTATGAGTCCCCCAGCTTCCCTGAGCTTTTGGGCACCTTTGAATTCTGGCACAAAGTGGGTGCCACAAGATGGCTCTCACAAAGGGCAAGGCCAGCCACAAAATGGCTGCTGCAGCTTAGCTCCACTTAAGATCCTTGTACTGTAGCGGCAGCTGCTGATAAAGCAATGTTTTTTTAAATATATATATATATATATATAGCTATGCAGTTATATACTTGTAAAAATAAGTCTGACACCAGTGACTTGGAAAAATATTTATTTAATGACACATAAATTTGTATTGCTACATAACAAAATGACCAATAAAATTTATTTGGGGGGAAATCTATATAGCTAATCAGAACCCTAGCTGAGCAAAAGCTTCACTTGGCTCCAGACACTTTCTCAAAACATTTGGCAGGTGTCAGGAAAGGTGTTGGCAGGTGCCATGACACCGATGGGCAAGGTGCTGGGGACTCCTGATTTACAGTATGTTCTTCTGACAGATGCTGATGATAATGTAATTGTATCTCATGCTTGGCTTTAGTGTGAATTATATGATTTCTCAATGGGCTTGAAAAGACATTGGTAGGGAGGGTTGCCAACCTCCAGACGGGGCCTGGAGAACTCCTGGAATTACAAATTATCTCCAGACTTCAGAGATCAGTTCCCACCCAAGAAAATGGCTGCTTGGGAGGATGGACTCTGTGACAGTCTATTCTACTGAGTTCCCTGTAAACCTTGCCCTCCCCAGGTTCTACCTCCATATCTGCAGGAATTCCTCAGCCCAGAGCTGGCAACCCTAGTAGGGATAGGAAGAATTTGTAACCATCCTCTTCCCTCTCATAGAACCGAATTCAGTAATAACCCTTGCAACATGTCAATTTCTCTTGGGATGTGGCCACATGTGTGAGCTCCTTCTTGGTCATCATCTCACCTACTTCTGGCTCATCCAGTTTATCCAGGGGTGCCATTGGGAATTTACAGTTTCCGCAGGATCCATTGAAGTGGCCTCCTGAACTAACACGGAAATGATTCCTTTATGGAGCTTCAGTACCAACAATAGAGGCTGACTAGTCTACCTTTAAAGACAAGACTTGGGACAAATATCCATCCAACAGGTGGAGTGGATTTGTTGTCAGGAAACCTGCTACTTCAAAGGAAGAAGCCAAACATTCCTCCCACATTTTGCATCCTCTTGTATGATAAGGGTCCCTGTCTAAACACATTGAGACAATGAAAGTAATCAGGTAAGATAAAAGATAAACACTTCTTAAAAGGCATGGAGAAGCCCAAGTGTCTTCTACCATAGCACGTTAGGGATTAAGGAAATCATTTGTGTACCACAAAATTGACTGAGTGGGTTTTAAAAGTCTTTTGCAGATCTCCAGCACAAACCATTGCTTGTTGATCTCACAGTAGAAGAAGGTCAGAGGTTAAAGGTCATCTTTGGGTCACATACTGGTTTCCATGTGATTGACGTGGATTCGGGGAACTCTTACGACATCTATATACCATCTCATGTGAGTCCAAGAATTTGGTAGTACTATGCAAATAGGATTATTGAGCATTACATGACGGGAAATGTAGACCATTGGGTGGCATTTACTAACAATTTGATCCAGGGAATTAAACTCAGATAATTTGCAAGGCATTTTCTGGAGTTGCTCCACAGTTTTGAAATAGCTGTGCCACAGTTCTCCAAGGTGTTTGCCTCTTCAGGCTGTCCTAAACGTTGGGGGCTCATCAGCTCTCCTGGATGCTGGACTCATTATTAATGCTGTCATTCAACCATTACTCTTAACTGAGTGTGTATTTTATTATGAATCTTTCACTTATATTTTTGTACATAAACTGCTTGGAGCAAATCGGTGGTCTAAATATTTCAAAAACAAATTCTGCCCATCAACTTAATTAGGTGCCCACAACTTCTAGTATTAGGGGAGAAACAGAAAAGAAATTATCTGTATTTTCTGTTTCCATCCCATGCATAATTTTAGAAACCTCTATCATGTCCCCTCCACCTAGTTGCTGTGTTTTTGCTATCAAATCACAGCTGACTTATGGTGCCCCTGTACAGTTTTTAAGGGAAGAGACCAAGAGATGTGGTTTGCCATTGCCTGTCTCTGCATAGTAGCAACCCTTGACTTCCTTGGTGGCCTCCACTCCAAGTACTAGCCAGGGCCAACCCTGCTTACCTTCCAAGATTTGATGAGATCAGGCTAGCCTAGGCTGTCCAGGTTAGGATCATGACCCCCTTAGTCTTGTTATTTTTTTCCCCTTGACTGAAAAGTCTCAGACTCTTCATCCGTATTTTATGTCAATTATTAGCAATGTTAAACTGTATATTTTCAGTTATACAGTGAGTTTTCATATGCCATCTCCTTGCTAATCTCTTGCTCTAAATTATGATGCTAAAGGCTGCTGACCCCTTAGTTCTTCACGTCTCTATAGCTGTTCATGGGAAAACAACCATATCTTACGGCTTACCAGATGTGTCAGCCCTTGTTTTGTTAGCAGGTTGTGTTCAGCCCTCACTTAGCGTGGCCCCCCCAAAGCATATGTTGTTCAGGACTAATTTAGGTATGTAAGCCATTATGCATACATATACCAAGAAGAGTTTACCACTCATGAGTGAATTTTGATCTAATGCTGCTTGTATTTGTGTGTTCTCTTCCATATGCAGATTCAAGGCAATATCACACCTCATGCCATTGTCATTTTGCCCAAGACAGATGGAATGGAGATGCTTGTGTGCTATGAGGATGAAGGGGTCTACGTCAACACCTACGGGCGGATTACAAAGGATGTGGTGCTCCAGTGGGGAGAAATGCCCACCTCCGTGGGTATGTCAATCCTGCCTCTTCTCTTTAGCCATTCAGAATGAGGTGAGAAGTCTAAACTAGAATTATTTTCCCAGGTAATTTAATCTTATGTGCTTCTGATGGTGGAGCCTGGATGTTTTTCAGGGGGGCTTTAGCCTGATCTTTGGGGCATTTCCACTGCACAGGCCAGCTTCCTGCAAAGTGTGCCTGTGGGGAGAAAGCAGGGCTTCTTTTGACCAGGAATGCAGAAGAATGCTGTCATTCAACAGTTATTGGTAGGAAGTTATGGGAGGGAGGATAAATAAATAGGTAGACAGACCAATAGAGTAAATAATAGTTGTGTACATAAAGATTATACTTTTTTAAGATGAAGAAACTGTAAAATTATGTGATGACTGTGAGTGCTAATTTAGAGTGGAGAAAGGGAGAACTGGCCATTTGAATTCTGTTAGCAGAAGAACTACCTTAGGAACCACTGCCGCCCTTAGTTAGAGTAATACTAAACAGAACAATCAGAAAGTGTCTTGCCTAACCAAATGTTCTTTAATAAACAGTTTTTATATTGGATTCTTCTTCCCCTTTGGTCTCAGTGCCTGTCTATCACATGCCTAGAATAAACCAAACGACCACAGTCCAAATAAAAAAATATATATGTTTTACCATTATGAGTAAATGGCACTAGCAGAAAACAAGGTCATGTATGATTCCATTCCCCTCATACTAGTAGTGTGGCAAGTAGAACTAGAAGTTAAAAAAGTAAACCCCATGTTTCCCAACCGCCATGACAACAGATGGTAAAAACGTAATTTGTTCCAAACAGTTCCCATAATAATACATTGCCAATTTGTATTTTGGCAGCGTACATCCATTCCAATCAAATAATGGGCTGGGGTGAAAAAGCGATTGAGATCCGATCCGTGGAGACAGGACATTTGGACGGTGTATTTATGCATAAGCGTGCTCAGCGGTTAAAGTTTCTGTGTGAAAGAAATGACAAGGTAAGCCCATTTTAAAAGCTTCAAATGTGCAGAGTCCTTGCCCTCAGCCATCTAAAGACTGTTAACGTGCCCCGACCTGGATAGTCCAGGCGAGTGCGATCTCATCAGATCTCAGAAGCTAAACAGGGCCGACCCTGGCAAGTACTTGAATGGGAGATGTGCAATGTGATAATTGAAACAAAATACATGAGAAAAATAGGCAGTCTTTTTTTTAGAAAAAAAAAGATAATGAAGTCGATGATCCTGCAATTCAGTTAATTAGAATGTTTTCCTCCCAAACAGGTATTTTTTGCATCAGTGCGATCTGGAGGAAGTAGCCAAGTTTTTTTCATGACCCTCAACAGAAATTCCATGATGAACTGGTAACACAAGAGCTCTCGGTGCTTACCTTTCCTTGAGGCCCAATGTTTTTAATTTTAAAGGACATTGGAACATACGGACTAACACTTTAGAAGGCAGGCAAAGGAGACATTGTGGAACATGTTTGCTTCTTTCCGTGAACACACCTGCACTCACACAGACGCACTCCGAGAGTACGACACACCTTAACTGTTGTGGTTTAGAAGCGGAGGTTTGTTCAAGATCACTGGAATGCGACACTGTATTGGGGGAGAAGCGTGCAGGAGGTTTAGCAGAAGAAATCTCTTGAGGTCTTCAGATTAAGCTGTGATAGAGTGGGTTATACAATTTTTAAAACATTTTTCTTTTTCCTTGTCCCTCAATTTGTAAGGATGGGGACAGAACTAAGTGTCGGAGTCTCTGTTTTTAATTTTGTCTGCCTGCTAGCACTGAATATATAGTATGTTGTAAGGTTACCAATTAAAACTGGTGAGAGACAGCACAATAAATGTACCGTTTTATCTTTTTTGTTGGAGGCCCTAGCCATTGAGCTGGTTGATTTTTTGTGATTTTTTTGTTTGCCTTTACCAACATTTCCGTGTGTTACTTTGAAAAAAAAAACAACACAACCCAGGTTGATGAATTTCCAGTGAGAGAAATAGGATCCCCTTATCCCCTTTTTGGGAGATTCCAAATGGCTAAACAACTAGCCTTAAACTATAATATCGTCAGGGTACCTTTTTACCTCCTCATCAGCTTCTCAATCCATACTTCCATGTGGATCGTTATATAATGGTGTTCATTGAGAGAGCCAGTAGTGCTGTCCTTGGCTGTCATTCCCAAAAGTTGGCCTTAGTATTACTTTGCCTTTTTATAAGCTATAACGTGAAAGGCATTGGAACAAAACTGCAGGCAGAGAACCGAATGGAGATATATAACGAGATTCTGGAGACTGGTTAGCTAAAGAGTGTGTGAGCAATTTGATGAACAAGGGCATGTGGCTGGGATACAATGCACTGGGTCCAACCTGCTCTGTGTAGTTGCACTTGCTTTAAGGGGGTGGTTACTGTAGATGCTGTCTTCCCCTCCCCTTCTTTCTTGCAACTCCTACTGAACTTACCAGCAGCCAAAAACATTTAAACCTTTGCAAAATGGGAGTCTCAAATCATAATGGACGTTTGACCTCTTCTTTGTCTGATGGGTTCCTCTTCCATATATGGAGGGGAAACTTACTCTTTGGCTCAAGGAATATGAAAGGAGCACAATGCAAGAGGGAAATATAGCAGACGTTGTTGGCCAAGAGCCTAATGCTTAGAATTGCCTTTTCTGTTCCTGCCCTGCCCCCTTTTGCTGCTCCATTTTATATAACAACCACCATTGTGTGTTCAGAAGTATGTATGTATTCAGTTGGGGTTATCCTGTTGTATGCTCTGTTCAAACGATTTCCAAACTTAAGTTATGTGCAATGTTTCTTTTTCTGCTTTCTTCAAGGAGGGATATTCCCCTCCATTGATCTGTAGATACAAGATAATTGGATCTGTGTTGCTGTTTTTAACCTACCTCATTTAGTTTTTGTTTCTGATTAGCTTTTTATCACTATCTCCAGAGAGTTTGGCCAGTGTTTAATAAGAACATTGATCATTAGTGGTGGGGCAGTTTGGGCCTCTCTTATTGGCCAGAAATGAAAAACAAGTTGTCTGCTTCTGACCTCCCTCCCCAGTCCCTAAAGCCGCTCTTCTCATAGCATGGGACTAATTGATCCCGTCACTAGCCACAGCACAACAGCTTCTGGGACTAGGACTGCCAGTGGGGTTTACAGCCCAACTGGGCTCACTGATGGAGCCTCTTTCAGTGGCAGCTGCAGTTTGTGCAGTTTTGTGGTTTCGTGTCAAACCCCCATCTGAAGATGTGGTCCCAGTTGGCTTGCAGTCCCGGTGGCAGCTTTGTTCACTCCCAGCAGCCTTCATGCAGGGAACTTCAGCTGTCTGAATGAGCCCCATGAGGCAGCCTTTCTAAGAAAGGCACCTGCAGTTACTAGGTGTATGAGCACACAGGACCTTCCTTGGCCACAACCTGCCTTCTTTGTATGCTGAGTGAGAAAAGGCCCATCTCTGTCACCCACCCCGACCCTATTTCACTGCATAGTGCCCCCGCAGAAGCAATATGCAGGACCAAGTCAACTTCTAGGCTATATGCAGTGCGAGCAGGAATCCAGTAGAGTTGGTGCCCTGCTACAGTGTAGTTATCCAAAAACATACCTGCCTTTTGTTTCATTTCCAGCTCCTTTTAAAAGCTCCCTCTGCCTAAAACGTGTTGGCTTTGTGCAAAATGAGCCATAGCAAAGGGAAACAGTGACCCTGTTTTCCAGCTGTTGGGGGGGACATGGAATCTCTTGCTGTTGTTTCAAGCCTTTAGAAGGGGCTCAGGCATGGAGTCATTAATTCAGGCCAGCCATTGCCTCCCCTCCACAGATGGAGGAACCCTCACAGTATGGATTCCTTCTGGGGAAATGGCGAGTAAAGGACACTTAGACTTTTGGGGGAAGCGTTTAAATTGTAGCAAGCAATCACTGCTTTGTTTACTCGGCCAGTAAGAAAAAATTACATTCTAAATATTACTAAATGCAGCCATCAAACTAACAGTTGTGATGGAAACATGAAAGTAACCTCAAACAATAGATTTTGAACCCAGCGTTTTGTTTTAACTGCACCTCCCCTTCCCAAAGATCTGGGTTGCTCATGGTCTAGATTGCTGTTTTTGCAATTGATTGGCCCATTACTAGCATCTCTTGTCCTCCCCCCCCTTTCCAATTTTTTTTTTAAATGCATTAGCAGCTGAATACAAATTTATTCCATTCTCAAGGTCAAATTCTGTGCAGACCTCCTGCTGGAGTTTGGTGCAGTGAATGACAACAGTGAGGGGCAAAGGGCCATGACTTCATCCTAAGAACACACAAGTGAAATATCTTGTTAGTTTAACTTAATGTGCCACGGATGGTTCTTCCCAGTGAAGAAGCAGAAGAGGCAGCATTACTGATGTGAAATCACCCTTCTCTAATCCCCAAAATTAGCCTGATTCGGGGATGTCATTTTCAGTGACAGTGCCATAGCCATAGCAAGTGGCAAAAAAAAAAGAGTGTAAGCAGAGCCCCAGAAGCAGGTGGAAGGAGGGGTCGGCCAGCACAACAAAAGATCTGGAGGGAATTTTACACCTATGCCTTAGTTTCCATACAGAGAGCAGACGTGGTAGTTTGGCAAAATGGCGAATTTTTCACTCACACTTGAACCAAAAAGAGTCAAAAGTATTGTGCATCTTCCTGTGCCGAGTAGTGGATCCCTTTGCCCAGCAACTTACCACCCTCCTTTAGCAACCAAAAGAAGATATTAGCAAGCCAGTTAACATAGTGTTCTGCCCATACGTATTCATTGCTGACTTTCAGCCATCCAAGATTTCTTTTGTGTTTTTTGTCTGAGGGTACATTTTTCTGACCCGCATCCCAATAGCCTCTGATGGCAGTCTCTATGGAAGTGTCTCCAACCCCGTCAGTTCTTATCTCTCCACCCTGTTTAAACTTCCTGTTCTGATGAGTTTAAGACTTTAAGTGGTAACGTGTAGGCAAAATCGACTTTCTCGAGTCAGGTTGATATCGACTGCCTCCTCAAGCTCACTTTTCCTGTTCCCCGAATTTTCTGCTGCTGTTAATGAGAGGACCACATGAAGGAAAGAAAATGATCATTACATCTAATTGAGCAATAATGCTTCTGACTCGGTCAGGTCACTGCTTGTAATTGCCGGGGACTGGTGTGAGCAAGAGAAATCTTCATGGCAAAAGGGCATCTGCCACCAGCTCTCTTCTGTCTTTGCTGTGGTTACCTTTTAAACCGGAAGCTTCTTATTAAATTATGTTCAAAATTCAGTTGCTCTGTTCATACCAGTGTGTTTTTTTTCCCCTTTCCTATAAAGGACAAGTTTCCAATACAGATTTATATAAACTAACGTGGATCTAAGTTGTCCTCTGTGTGAAAGCATATTCTCTGTGGTCCATTTCAAAAGTCAAAGCAGTGATATGGAGACTCAGATTCGCCCAGCCTTCAAGTGCCCCTCTTGATCTTGTGGTGTGAAGGGCAGTTGTGAGGACACATTGAAAACAAGGAGAATGTTGCAAGTCTGTTTTGGGTCCATATTGCAAATAAAAGTGGGTATAAATGAAGTAAATAAAAAAATCCTTAGATTCACCACTTGGCAAGAAGACTCATTACAATAGCCACCAGAAGCCGTCATCCTGCCTCTCCTCTGTTTTCTCCTTGGAATTTTTAGCAGCACAAAGCATGTTGCATGCAGATATCGGATTGCAAGATTCCCAAAGAAGCTGAAAGAGATACCGTAGAGCAGGGGCGGCCAAACTGCAGCTCAGGAGCCACAAGTGGCGCTTTCACACATATTGTGTAGCTCTCAAAGCCCTCACTGGCCTATCAGCCAGCTTGGAGAAGGCACTTGTCTTTTTAAATCACCTCCAAGCCAAGCCATCTGGTGGCTTGCAGAATGCATTTAAAGATAAAAGTTGTTTCCTTTCCCTCCCTCCTTCCTTCTTTCCCTCCCTCCCTCCCTGCTCTCTAACATTCATGTCTTGCAGCTCTCAGACATCTGACATTTATTCTATGTGGCTCTTACGTTAAGCAAGTTTGGCCAGCCCTGCTGTAGAGAATGTTGTTCCAGCCACAGACCATCATCCTACCAAACTGTATATTCATCCACATCAGTTCTGTGGCCAGCCTCAACCATGCTTGTTGATACGTGAATCTTCCGTATTATCAGAACTGCTGCCGTAATGTACATCAGGTGTAGACAGCTGAGAGGAACCACATTACGCACTTCTTTGGCATCATTCCTCATACTTTTTTTTTTTGCGGGGGGAGAGGTGGGATACTGACAGCCACTATTTGAGAGCAGGGCCAAAATGGGGTCATTGCTGTGGGAAAGATACTTAGGACCTCACCCTATGTTACATTATCCTCTGGGCCTCCCCAGGTCCACCAGGAGAACTTCTGATCAGAAGTGCCTTGTGAGTTCCATACTTGGCATCTAGCTGCACCATTGCCCCAACCTAGAACTTACTGGGTGCTGCTTGTTTTCCCAGTTGGGTAAACTCAAATCTTAACAATCAATACAAGTAGATTTCCCAAAAGAGGCAGATAGCAGCTCCCTGGGTCAAATTCAGATTAGGAAAGCAGTAGCAGAAGAAGATGATATTGGATTTATATCCCGCCCTCCACTCCGAAGAGTCTCAGAGCGGCTCACAACCTCCTTTACCTTCCTCCCCCACAACAGACACCCTGTGAGGTGGGTGGGGCTGGAGAGGGCTCTCACAGCAGCTGCCCTTTCAAGGACAACCTCTGCCAGAGCTATGGTTGACCCAAGGCCATTCCAGCAGGTGCAAGTGGAGGAGTGGGGAATCAAACCCGGTTCTCCCAGATAAGAGTCTGCACACTTAACCACTACACCAAACAGCATGATGGACAAGTCTCAGTTGACCTCTCCACACACTGGAGTCCCAGTCTGAATTGAACCCCACCCCCATTGGCCTGGGAATTGAGTTCCAAGTACTGACCCACAAGGGACACCTGACTGAAGGTTCTTGTTGTAGACCTGAGGAATGTACAGATAACATAATATATTGCTAAGCCCTTATCTTGCTGTCTCTGAAGAAGAGGTAATCTATTTGCCTCCTAAAGACCATCATTAAATGCTTATTTTTTTCTATTCCTTTTATTTTAAACATTTCTGTGTTGTCTTTCCATCCAAAAAGAGTCCCCCAAGGCAACAAACATCAAAACATTGAAGCAACATTTAAAATATTTATAAAATCAATACAAACACATAACACCAAAACCAGGGAAGAGGGCCAATAGCTGTTAGTGGTGGTATGCGAAACAACAACAAACAAGTTTTCACTCCCTGGCGGAAAACAGCAATAGAGGGAGAAGGATGAATCTTCCTGGGAAGGGAGTTCCAAAGTTTTGGTGCCAAAACTAAGAAGATTATTTCTCAGGTTGCCACTTGTCTATAATAATAATAACTTTTTATTTGTATCCCGCTCTCCCCGCACAAGCAGGCTCAGGGCAGCTCACAACATATAAAAGCAATACAGTATAATAAAATCATGTGAAACAATAAAATTATCTTAAATCAGTGTACAGTTACAATTAAAATTAACATTAAGGTGCTAAATAGATCTTAAATTCAGTAGAAGAGAAGAAACATACACAGCGACGTTATCTTAGCTCGGCATGGGCGAAGGCTATTCTGAAGAAGTATGTCTTGCAGGCCCTGCGAAATTGATTTACACATCGCAGGGCCCGTACCTCCTCTGGGAGTTGGTTCCAGAGTAGTGGGGCCGCAACAGAGAAGGCCCGATCCCGGGTGGTCTTTAATCTGGCCTCCCTTGGCCCAGGTATATTCAGCTGGTGCTTACCAGCTGACCTCAGTGCTCTCTGGGGCTCATATGGGGAGAGACGGTCCCTCAGGTAGACAGGCCCTTGGCCATATAGGGCTTTAAAGGTCATGACCAGCACCTTGTAGCCTCAAATCGCAAGGGGACATCAAGCAGGGCTTCCAAAGATAACTGGAATTGGTGGGTATGTCCATATGGGAGAAAGTAGTGCTTAAGGTAGAAGAAGAAGAAGAAATGTGATTTACGTATATCCCGCCCTTCACTACCTGAAAGAATCCCAGAGTGGCTTACAATCTCCTTTCCCTTCCCATCCCCACAGCAGACACCCTGTGAGGTAGGTGGAGCTGAAAGAGCTCTAACAGAACCTGCTCTCGAGAGGAACAACTCTGTGAGAACTTGTGACTGACTCAAGATTACATCAGCAGGTGCATGTGGAAGAGTGGGGAATCAAACCAATTCTCCCAGATAAGAGTCAGTGCACTTAACCACTACACCAAACTGGCATGCTGGTCCCAGCTGTGTAGGTTTCGAGGTTACTACCAACACCTTGAATTGGGCCTGGAAGCAAACTGGGAGGCAGTATAGATGAAACTCTGCTGGACTGATATGGTCCCTGTGATCTGTTCCATTCAAAGTTCTGGCTGCAGCATTCTGTACCAACTAGCTTCCAGACAAATCTCCAAGGGCAACCCCATGTAGAGCACGTTGCAGTTTAACCAGTGGGTTGGGGAGAGAGATATAAAAAACAGCATAGAAGCTTCATAATCCTTTACTTCATAGCCTCTTTTTTTGTTTCAGTGGACAGATACCTAATGCTTTATGATCAATTGTTTCAAAATGGCCTTCCTAGGAATCCTGAGTTCTGGTTTAGAATCTTATCTGAGGTCCCTCAATGGGAAAACCGTTATTTTCCTTCCAAAACAGTCCATGTTTTGCTGCTTTGAAAGTGGGCTTTGCAGTTTGGAGTGCTCAGATCTCCAGAACAAACACATTCCCTGCTTTTGGCCTATAGTGACAGACAGATCTTTTGGTTGCAAAAAGAACCTGTGACATCAAGTGTTTGCTTAGTTTGTCTCCGTTATTCTTCAAAGCGCCACTGGACTTCTGTTAGCGTCAAGTTGCTGAAAAAAAGAAAGAAAAGAAACCCACAATGCTTTGATAGTGAATTTTCGGCGGTGGCTACATCTCCCTGAATGGTGTCTCAGGTGGTATTTGGCTTTCCAGCCTGGAAACAATGTGTGAGCCCTTGGAAACAAAAGGGAGATACGCAAGTCCTTGCAAGAACAATTACAGCTTCAGGCGCAGGTAAACAGGACTTCCTAAACCCAGATCCTAATGCGATTTGCATTAGCTATTCAGCCTGAGAGAGTCTGTCTCTTGGCAAGAAAGGCCATTCATTCTCAGAAGGTGTGATGATAACTGATAGAGGTGTTTTCGTCTTCAGGGGGTGGGGGGGAACACCTCAGTAGCTTTCCCAGTGCAGATCCCATAGAAATGCTGACAAGCAGGCAAACAAAAGTGGGGAACGGTTTTGTAAAACATATAAATGTTGAGTGAAGAAAATAACAGGTATACTGGGAACGGAGCAAAGTCTATGAAGGGGCAGAGATTAGTTCTAGAAGTTGGTTTCAGGCTCATTTTGTCTCCCCGTAAAACCCTTGAGATTGTGGCTATGTGAAAGGGAGGGGGGCAGGCATTTCTGAAGCCGCTTTCACTCTCCTCTTCAAGAGCTAGATTGGACTCCCAGCAGTGTAGTGCCCTACAGACCAACAAGATGATCGTGTAGGGATGCCAGCTTCCAGGTGGGACCTGGGGATCAGTTTCCCTCTAGCTGAGTTAGTGCAAGCTAGCGCACAGTTTTTTAGTCTCCAGCTCACACATTTTTCTCTTAACTCAGAAAGGATGGCCGCAGAGTGAACGAATGTATGCAGTAGCCAAACCTCTCGCTCACAGCTTTAATGCCAGTAGCCCACAAAGTAGAACTTTTGCTCACAAGACCCCACAACTTAGAGGGAGCATCCTGGGGATCCCCCGGAATTACAGCTCATCTCCAGACTATAAAGATCAGTTCCCCGGGAGAAAAAGGATGCTTTGGAAGGTGAACTCCAGGGCAATGTACCCCACTGAGGTCCCTCCCCCAAACGTCCTGGAGTTTCCTAGCCTGGGCCTGGCTGCCCTACCCACACATCCCCCCCACCAGGGCCAGAGAGGACCTGACAACCCTATTATCAAGGTCTATGCTTTTGAGACTCAAACCTGACTTGCTTTCGAAGGTTTACTAGATCCTCAAGGCAATCAACCATGTGTTACAAAGTGTACAGGTTGAGTCTGGGGTTCCTGCCCTGTGTGCTATATTAGAGTCAACATGAGCACACGTGAAGCTGCTTTATACTGAATCAGTCAACATGGCCCATCAAGGTCGGTACTGTCTACTCAGACTGGCAGCAGCTCTCCAGGGTCTCAGGCACAGGTCTTTCCCATCCCCGACTGCCCTTCTAAGTCACACATAAATCACAGGTTATCTTCAATCCCCATGTGTGTGGTGCTTGATTCAGATTGTGCAGCTACGGCATATACGGAGATGGGGATTAAGCCATCGCCCCGGTGCCATTTTCTCAACCAGTAGTGATCACGAGGGGGTGCTATTTGGCCCCTGACATTTCTGAGAAATGATGGCGAGAAGCCAGAAGCCCCTCCTAAACATGCATGCAACAGAAGCCGAATTTGGCACTGAATGGGGGGAGATGAAGTGTGTTCATCTGTGTTCTCCAAACCCACAGCTATCAGAAGGCCTAATGTTGGCTTGTCCTGATCTGGACGACCCAGGCTTGCTTAATCTGGTCAGATCTTGGAAGCTAAGTAGAATTGGCCCTGATTAGTACTTGGGAGGGAGACCACCAAGGAAGAAGTCCAGGGTCGCTATGAAGAGGCAGGCAGTGGCAAACTATCTTGGAATGGCTCTTGCCTTGAAAACCCGATGGGGCCACCATGGGCTGGCAGCAACTTCTCAGCAAAATATATAAATAAATAGAATTGGCTCTGTCATCAGGGGCTCATTGACCTGCTTGTCTAACTGGGATAACCAGATTGGCCTTTAGGCAGCAGAATAAATGGACAGAAATCTGAAATCAACATTGGCCACCTTAATTAAAAAGTCAGCATTCGTCTACAAAAGTAGTTCAAATTGATAATGGACTCCTGGTCATTGTCTTTCTAAGACTGCACGAATATAATGGATTTTTGCTTAACACTGATGGCATTCGATTAGGTTAAGTCCAGGGAGGTTGTGTTATCACCCACTCATGCTGGGAACAGTCACTGTGTTTTATCTTGTATGCGTTTGGGCTTAAAGAGAATTCCAGATGGAGACTTGGCAGCAGCAAGAAAAATCAAAGAGTCCAGTTGGGCACTTTAAAGAATATGGAAATTTATTCCAGCATGAGCTTTTGGGAATTGTACTTCCCTTCATCATTAAAGAGAGTGTCTGTCACTTTTGCATTTCATTTCATGGCTCCGTCATCTTCAAATATTTTTTCTCTTGTTTGTGCATGTGTGAAGATATAGAAATACAGAATGAAATCGTGCATCTAAGGAAGTGGGTGCCAGTCCAGAGAAATTTCTGTGACTTTAACTTTAAAGTGCCCTGACATGAATGACCTTGTCAGACCACAGAAGCAAAGTGGATTTGGCTCTAGTGCAGGGGTGGCCAACGGTAGCTCTCCAGATGTTTTTTTTTGCCTACAACTCCCATCAGCCCCAGCCATTGGCCATGCTGACTGGGGCTGATGGGAGTTGTAGGCAAAAAATATCTAGAGAGCTACCATTGGCCACCCCTGCTCTAGTATGTGTTTGGATGGGAGACCATCAAGGAAGTCCAGGGTCACCATGCAGAGGGAGGCAATGGACCCTGCTTGTCTCTTGCCTTGAAAACTCAACAGCATTTTACACCTGCACCAACTCATTTCAGTGTCTGCGGCAACAGACAGACTCTGCCTCCTTCCCCAGATTACAGCCCTACTGTATAGAATTATTATTTATTTTGCTTAATTGATACCCCCACCTTTTATACTCAAAGCAGCCCTGGGAGGTAAGTAGGGCGGCCAGCCTACTTACCAGTGGGACTGGGGAGAAAAACCTGAAGGCTCCGTATAGAAACATCTCTTAAAGACATCAACCAATATCTTTCCAATAACACACCAAGGAATCTTCAATGTGATTACGCAGGTATCACTTTCCAAACGTTTTGGATTGGAATTTCTTTTTAAAGTGAGACCTTCATGCTTGGGCATATAATGAAGAAAAGTAAAACTTTATTATCACATTGAAGATTCCTTGGTGTATTATTGGAAAGATATTGGTTGACATCTTTAAGAGGTGTTTATACATGGAGCCTTCGGGGTTTTCTCTCCAATTCCACTTTCTGTGTGACTCTTGGTAGCTATATCCTCCAGGTGGGATCTGGAGTTCTCTTGCTTTTACAGCTGATCTCCAGCTGGCAGAGATCAGCTCCCCTGGAGAAAATGGCTGCTTTGGAGGGTGGACTCTATGGCATTGTACCCTGCTGAGGCCCCTCCCCTCCCCAAACCCCACCCTCTCCTGGATCCACCCCCAAAGTTTCCAGGTATTTTCCAACACACCTGGGAACTCTAGATGTAAGTTAGGCTGCCAGTGGGCAACTGGCCTAAAGTCACCCAGCCAGCTTTCTGAGAAACCTGGGTCACTCGAATCTGATAACTACTGTGTGATGTATGCTCTCCATTTTACAGATCTGAATTTCAACTCTGCTTTTAGATGCCAGTGCTTGACTGGTTGTGTGGATGTGTGCCAACATGGTGTGAAAAAATCTTGTTGCAGATGCTTATGCTGATACCAGGAGGAAAGGCAGTCTCAAGCACTGTCAGAGGTTAAAATGCTTTGCAGGCCTTTGAATGTGGGTTTTGCTTGCTCTCAGAGGGAAATAGCATCGTTGGTCCTTAAGAATGTGATGATGGAACATTGAGAAAGAATGGGGGAAACATGGATGAATTAATTATTAGACAGCAACTGAAATACCCCTGGATTGTGCAGAGGATGCCTGAAAACTCCACTGCCACTGACAAACACTAAGATTGCTCCAGTCTGAGTGGGCAATTAATTCCTAGGGATTAATAAATTGAGGGCTGCCTGGATTTGTTCTTCAGTACCTCCCCCCTCCCATCACCAAGAGTCTCATCTTTTTATCAATTGGCCTGGACTCTTGTTCAGATGGCGACAATAGCAGCCCTTACTACAAAGGAGCCTTTTTAAAGCAGGGAATGTTTGTTTTGTAAGGGCCCAGCCCCTGAACATCTTGGTTAGCATTTGCAGTTGCCATAAAGAGACTATGCAAAGACAGAAGTCAACTCCCTGAAGGGGTCTTGTATCTCCCTTCGTTTTATTTATTTGTGCCTTTAAACCCCACTTTTCCCATGGCAGGCCCCAGAAAGCTCACAGACAACCAGCGTAGTTTTAAAACTGGTCCCTCCAGCTGTCTCTTTGATATCAGTTAGATCTACAAGAAGTTAGTTTGGTTAGAACTGCAGCTTTAAAGAAGGAGGAGGAGAAGAAGTTTTTATATACCTCTTTTCTCTACCATATGGAGTCTCAAAGTAGCTTTCCCTTCCTCTCCCCAGGAACCTTGTGAGGCAGGTGGAGCTGAGAGAGTTCTGAGAAAACCATGACTGGCCCAAGGTCACCCAACAAACCATGTGGCGGAGGAGTGAGGTTTCAAACCCAGTTCTCCAGATTAGAGTCCGCCACTCTACACCACACTGGATTAGACAGATCCATAGTGGAGAGATCTATTGGTGCCACTACCCATGGTAAAGGGAACATTCACATTCAGGAGCAGTCAGCCTCTGAAATCCCAGAGTCAGTAGGCTATGTCAGGGGAAGGCCTCAGCCTAGGCTTCCCAACCCTCCTGCCCTGGCGGGGGACCCCAGGATTTCCACCCTCTTCCCCCGCTCCCCAAAAAAACGGAAGTGGGGGGAGGGGGAAACGGCGCCGGGGAGCATGGCGAGCCACCCCATCCCGGAGCAGGCAAGGCCGCCGCGCCGCTGCCGCCCCTCCCCGCCCACCGCAGCTGCGCCTCCGAGATGGGCCCAGGCTGAGCCCATCTCGGAGGAGCAGCAGCCAAGAGGCGGCAGCAGCGCAGGGGAGGGCGAGGCAGGCCAGGAGCATGGCGAGCCGCGAATCCGGGCCCTTCTAGGACCCGGACTTGTGGCTCGCCACGCCCCCGGCCCGCCTCCACCCCCCCTCCGATTCCACCCCAGAGGTGGAGCGGAGCGGGCGAGGCCGCCGCGCCGCTGCTGCCTCTTCTCCGCTCACCGTCGCTGCTCCTCCGAGATGGGCTCAGGCTGAGCCCATCTCGGAGGAGCAGCCACGGCGAGCAGAGAAGAGGCGGCAGCGGCGCAGCGGCATCGCCCGCTCCGAGATGGGGCGGCTTGCCACGCTCCCCGGCGCCGTTTCCCCCCTCCCCCCTAGCTCCACCCCAGTGTCTCCTGGCTCCACCTCCAAAGTCTCCTGGCTCCACCCCCAAAGTCCCCAGATATTTCTGGGGTTGGACTTGGCAACCCTACCTCAGCCTCTGTGCCCTGTTGTTGGCCCTCTAGTGGAATTGGTTGGCCACTGTGTGAAGCAGGATGCTGGACTAGATGGACCACTGGTCTGATCCAGCAGAGCTCTTCTTATGTTTTAATGAGTTATCAGGTGGTATTATTTAACTTCATGCTAAAAAAAAAAGCTTCCACTGCCCACTTCCACACATTCTACTTCCATTAAAGCGAGATGTGATTACCTCCCGCCCCGTCCCGGGCTATCTGGTTTACTTACAATGAATACAAACCAATATCTGCAAGAACACACCCCATTAAAAGTCCTCTCATACAAAAACTATCAGTGTCCTCCCTGGTGGGGGGCGGGATAATATTCTTCTGTTTCAAAATTTTACTTTTCATTTATACCTCTACCTTTCTCCCAAAAGGGGCCCAAAGAGGCCTACATCATTCCTGTCTCCTCCATTTTATCTTCACAACCAGGGCTGGAATTCTAGCAGGAGCTCCTTTGCATATTAGGCCACACACCCCTGATGTAGCCAATCCTCCAAGAGCTTACAAAAAAGAGCCTTGTAAGCTCTTGGAGGATTGGCTACATCAAGGGTGCGTGGCCTGCTAGAATTCCACCCCTGCTAACAACAACCCTGTAAAGTAGTTGAGAAAGAGAGAGAGACTGGCCCAGGGTTACTCCCCAGGGAGAGGGGCCAAAGAGGCTTATGATGTTCCGTGTCAGGGATTTGAACCTGTTTCTCCCAGATCCTAGACTGATGCCCTGACCATTATACCATGCCAAATCCTCAGGATTAGATGCCTGGTACCCACTTGCTAAAATTATACTTTGCATGCAAAATAATCCCTTGAAATGGCCGCCTGACATGCTGGTTGCCTTGCTGAACTGACACCTCTCTTGACCTGCCTGCTCACACATTTTTGTCTTAGCTCAGGATGGATGGCCCCAGCAGCCTTGACCTGCTGGAGCACCATTCCAGAAGAAAAGTGAAGACGCTCAAAAGCTCCTGTCTCAAGAGGCCTACGTGCTTCTCTCCTTCTCTCTCTTGCAGCAAAACACCACAATGACCAGAGACAACAAATCCTTTTCTTCCGGGGACTGAGAAACCCAACACAGAGAAGCACCTGGTTATTGATTCATGGGCATTTAACAAGACTACTGGACTCACAGAAAAGCCATCCTTGCGTCATAAGGGAGACATTTACCTAAAACCTTTCCAGCAATGCCTGGCCCAAGGCAGATAATATTTCAAAGCTCTTATCTGGAAATATGTTCTGGGACGCTGTTGTGGGGGTTCGGAGGAGCCAGAGTCCAAAATCTACCTGCAAATTAATCTCCTGGAAGACAGACAGCAATCCTTCAAAGACAGAGGGGGGAGAACGGTCAATAAATGTGTCGGTGAAGTTGAAGACACAATAATTTGATGGAATTCTTATGCAGGCCATGCCGAAGAGTGGGTGGCACAGTCTGACTCTGAAGTGGTCAGTAGGGCTGCCAGCCTCCAGGTGGGGCCTGGAGATCTCCTGCTTTTACAACTGTTCTCCAGCTGGCAGAGATCAGCTCCCCTGGAGGGTGGACTATGGCATTGTACCATGCTGTACACTGTACCCTCTCCTCCCCAAACCCTGCCCTATCCCAGATCCACCCCCAAAGTCTCCAGGAATTTCCCAGCACAGACCTGGCAACCCTGGTGGTCAATCATCCCACTGTGGCAGGAATTAACAATACAAGTAGAATAACAAATGGTGACATGTGAGAATGAATCATTGTGTGGTTAGGTGGGTGTGATTTAATCACTATACCCAGCATCCCCAGCACTTTATACCCCACTTTTCTACTCAGTGGGGACCCAGAATGGCTTACAATATCATTCTCTGTTTTCTGTTTTAGCCTTACAGCAACAAATCTGTGAGGTAGGTTAGGCTGAGACAGTATGGCTGGCCCAAGGTCACTCCATAAGCCTCCATGGTAGGGTAGATTTTTCCCTGGAAGGATGCCAGTCCTCTCTAGGAATCACAGAAAACTCTATGGTTTTACCACAAAGTTTCTGGTGATCCCTGGAGAAGCATGGTGTCACTTCCATATTTTCCCTGGGAATGATATTATGCTGTCCTCAATGGCATTTAAAAAAATAATGTTGGGTGCGGGAGTGCCATTGGTAGGGTTGTCAGGTCTGGGTTGGAAAATACCTGGAGACTTTGGGGTGGATCCAGGAAAGGGCAGGGTTTGGGGGGAGGGGCCTCTGCATGGTACAATGCCGGAGAGCCTACCCTTGAAAGCAGCCATTTTCTCCAGGGGAGCTGATCTCTGTTGTAAAAGCGGGAGATCTCCAGGCCTCACCTGGAGACTTGCAACCCAATCCACAACAGCAGTGCCAGTCAGATTATTGCTGAGACCGCCCCAGCCTAGAGGACAAGATCGTCATTGCTAAGAAGAAGGTGGAACATAGCTGGGTGTTTTAATCTGAAATAGAACTGGATGACTCAGAAGCAGAGCAGAGTCCAGTCCGGCAGCTTCTTTTCACTTGCTACCCAGCCAGTGCATTAAGATGTTAGCATTTGAACCCAAGACATCCTGCTCTTCAGCTAGGCTTGCCAAGTCAAATCCAATAAATATCTGGGACTTTGGGGATGGAGCCAGGAGACATTGGAGGTGGAGCCAGGAGCAAGGTTGTGACAAGCATAACCGAACTCCAAAGGGCGTTCTGGCCATCACATTTAAAGAGACCACACACCTTTTAAATGTCTTCCCTCCATTGGGAATAATGAAGAATAGGGGCACTTTCTTTGGGGGCTCATAGAATTGGAGCCCCTGGTCCAATCTTTCTGAAACTTGGAGGGTATTTTGAGGAGAGGCACTGGCTGCTATGCTGCAAATTTGGCGCCTCTACCTCAAAAAACAGTGCCCCTCCCCCGAGCCACAGACACCCGCAGATCAATTCTCCATTATACCCTATGGGAATCGGTCTCCATAGGGAATAATGCCCAGCAGACATTTCCCTCCCCACCCTGCTTTCTGATGACCCTGAAGCAGGGGCAGGGCCTCCAAACTGGGGGATCCCCTACCCCCACCTGGGGATTGGCAACGGTATCTTAAGCTTCTACATTTTAATGCTTACTTAAGCTTCCATTTACAGTACACAGCCCTGGTTAACAGTGACTGAATGGTGACAACTGGGCTGAATACTGCGAATGAATAATAACCATGCAAAATAGTTTCAGGTGGGTAGCTGTGTTGGTCTGAAGCAGCAGAACAGAGTTTGAGTCCCATGGCCCCTTTAAGACCTGCAAGGTTTAATGCTGGCTAGAAGCTTTTATGTGCACGCATGTCATCTGAAGATGTGTGCATGCAGGCAGAAGCTTATATCCAGAACAACACTTTGTGGGTCTTAAAGGTACTACTGGACTCAGATTTTGTTCATGAAAAAAAAAATTATAACCATGCCAAAAAAAAAAAAAGGTGCATTGTTGAAAGAGGCCTGAAACATAACACTGCCGGCTCCTCTGGGTCGCACTCTCAGCTGCCTGGCCTGTGCAAACCCAGCAGGGCAATTGCTTGCAGTTCTCCAGCAGCGTCAAGAATCAACAGCCACTAGATCAGAGAACCTCATCGAAGTGATCAAATTGCAATTGCCAGGGCAGGTTGGCTCAAAAGCTTCGCAGCCAGTTTCCTGCTTGGGCTAATAAAGAAGTCCACCGCGAGGTCATTAAGGCTATTAATTGGCTTTCGCGCTGTAAAATTTCATTGCATAATCCAGAATGATCCAGACACAGCAGGGGCACAATAGGATTCCCACAAGGCAAAGCACGTGCTTGGTAGGAGAAGGTCCCAGGAAAAGTCTGTGCCAGTGTCAGTAAAAAAAAAAAAATCATGCTTTTCCAGGACCACTTAGGGTTGCCAGCCTCCAGGTGGGGCCTGGAGATCTTCTGCTTTTACAACTGATCTCCAGCTGGCAGAGATCAGCTCCCCTGGTGAAAATGGCTGCTTTGAAGGGTGGACTCTATGGCACTGTACCCTGCTGAGACCCCTCCCCAAACCCCACCCTCTCTCAGATTAACTCCCAAAGTCTCCAGGCATTTTCCAACACAGACCTGGCAACCCTATCCCAGGTCTAGACATGCATCAGAATGAGGTGCTAGAATTTTGAGATGGTAGAATGGGTAGTACCACTTGCAGCTCATGGGCGGGGAGTTCAAATTTGTAATGCTCTCGCATGTAAAAAGAAGAAGAAAAAGTTCCCGCAGATAAACCCCTGAACACACTGCAAAACAGTGCTCAAGCTTAATAATGATATAGGGCTGCCAAGCCCCAGTCCAGCTGGAAGTTCCCCCACCTGGAAGTGACATCATTGCATTGGTGACGTCGCACGGCAGCCACTCTAGGCATTTCCGGGAAAACTCTATGGTTTTCCCAGACACTCTAGCCATTTGGGAGGGAGAACTCTATGGTGCAATAGGAAAGTCCCCTGCCGGGCAACACTGGGGACTTGGTAACCCTATAATGATAACCAGGTCTTTTTGGGTAGAGAAAATCCAGCAGGAACTCATTTGCATATTAGACCGCACCCCCTGACATCACCATTGTTTCACACCGGGCTTTTTGTAGAAAAAACTCAGCAGGAACTCATTTGCATATTAGGTCACACCTCCTAACACCAAGCCAGCCGGAACTGCATTCCTGTGTGTTCCTGCTTTTAAAAAAAAGCCCTGACGATAACTGTGTGTTGTCAAGTCGCAGCTGGCTTATTGGCAGCCCTGTAGGCCTTTCAAGGCAAGAGACTAACAGAGGTGTTTTGCCAGTGCCTTCCGCTGCACAGAGACCCTGCCATTCCTTGGTGTGGTCCCCTATCCTAGTACTAACCATGGCTTACCCCGCTTAGCTTCTAAACTGAGGCTGGGCTATCACAACACTAGCTCATTACTTTCCATTAATTTGCAGGGATTTCAAAGCCCTTCATTTGCATTGCTTTGTTAAGCCCCCCCACCCCGGATGTCCTACAGAACTAAGCATGCTGACTATTACAGCCCTAAACTGGATTGCCAGCTTGTGATTTCCAAAGTGTCCCATGAGTAAGTGAGAGACCTGGGGAGGGACCCTTCCCTCCCCATCCCCAGGAGGCCAACTTCTGTTGGATGGTTTTGGGGACTTCAAGGGGAGAAGATGAGTGGATTTGGGTGGGTCAGGGGAGGAGCCAAGTGGATCCAGATGCGGCGACAGCAAAGTACCTTTTAAAATGCCTGTTTTCACCAAAAAACATACCGAATGGGGAATTAAAATATCTGGCAGCAGTGGCAGACTGGGTCTAAAAATATTGGTTGCCAGGAGACAAAGGGGGCCCACTCACAACTATAAGGCTATCATTTAATTTTTGTAAGAAATAAGATTTTCAAAAAATACGTCAGTGGGGAAAAGGTACAATTAAAACTTTTGCGAAATAAATGTGTGTGTGTGTGTATACACATACATAAGTAATTACAGTGTTCATATATTGTACATTTTACTGGCAGTATGCAGTAGATATAGGACAATGCCAGAACCACCAAATGTAAATACAGGTTGCATTTCCTCCAGGGGAGCTGATCTCGGCCTGCTGGAGATCAGTTGTCAAAGCGAGAGATCCCCAGGCCCCACCTGGAGGCTGGCAACCTGAAATACAATGTAAATTTCAATTGCATTATGGTAATAATATTGGAGCTTCTATTATATTTTCAAGCTACTAAAAGGATATTAACATTTTTTAACCTATTTTCTAAGGGGAGCCACTTTATCAGGGGCCCACTTGTCATCAGGGACGCCCTGGCCAGTCAGCCGCTGCCTGGCTGCTCACAGCTCAACAGATTAGATGGGTTCCAAGGTTCGCCCTCTTCCCACTCCCCTATCTTTGGTGTATCCTGCTGTCGTAAAAGAGGGATCAGATCTCCACACAGTCAACTCGCCATTTTCTCAATCCCTAGAGGCAAATTAGAAGCTCTTTTGTGAGTGCTAGGCAGCTGTAAAACGGGATTTTTATTGCTTCCTGATTACCCTGCCCACCACCAGGGTGCTAGAAGTCAGTCCCTAAAGAATGAAGGCATCGGGAAGGGGGTGTGAGAGCCGCCCACCCTTCTTTCCCTCTGACTTCTTCCAGGAATCTTGAGTTCTGCCACTTGTCAAATAAAGGCAACTCTTTGTCGATCAATGATTAATCTGAATTCACCCGATTAGACCCTCAGCTATCAGCTTAATGAGGAGCAAATTCCGACAATTAATTATTTGTCCTAATCAACTGGGGGGGGGGGAGGTTTACCCAATTGTTGGCTTGACAATGCTGAAGAATGTACGGAATGTGACTTTGTGCGCATGTGCCCAACCAGGAGGAAATCTCACAGGAAACCTTCCTGCATCTTTGTTATGTTCTCTTTATTTCTGGTCCCATCCTTCCCATCCTGGAGAAGGAGCATCTCAGCTTGCTGGGTCACAAGGCAGGATGGAGTGCCTACCCCAAGGGTTCTCAACATGGTTGCCAGACCACCCAAGGTGGAGGTGGGGGTCCCCCACTGTCAGAGCTACCTACTGCCCCTCCCCCCCAAGCCTGCTAATTTTGGGTGGTGAACAGCATTTGGGGGTTTGCAGACAGCTGAATTGGAGGGATAATCTATATTTGTTAGAGAATCAAAGCATGAATATGGGACAATTCCAGAACCACCAAATGTTGGACAGTTACCTTTGAAGTGACAAAACTGTTCCTGTTTGATGTGGTCTAGTGGGTAGAGTGTCCGACTGGGATCTGGGAAACCCAGGTTCAAATCCCCACTCTGCCAGGGAAGTTTCTGTGTGACCTGGGACAAGTCACATACTCCCTGCCTAACCTAGGGAGCCAGTTTGGTGTAGTGGTTAAGAGCACAGACTCTAATCTGAAGAACCAGATTTGATTCCCCACTCCTCTACAATGCAGCTGCTGGGTGATCTTGGGTCAGTCACAGTTCTCGCAGAGCTGTTCTCTCAAGAGCAGTTCTCTCACAGCTCTCTCAGCCCCACCTATCTCACATGGTGTCTGTTGTGGGGAGAGAAGTGCAAGCCACTCTGAGACTCTGAGTGAAGGACGGGGGATAAATCCAATCTCTTCCTCCTCCTCCCAGGGTTGCTGCGACAATAAAATGGAGGAAAGGAGAACAATGTTAAGAGCACTGGAGAACAGGGTTTGATTCCCCACTCCTCTACATGCAATTGCTGGTGTGACCTTGAGTCAGTCACAAGTTCTCCAGAGCTGCTCTCTCAGCCTCACTGACCTCACAGGGTGTCTATTGGAGATAGAGGAGAACAATGTAAGCTGCTTTGGGTCGCCAATGAGAAGAAAGGTAGGCTCTAATGAAGTCATTAAATAAATAGTTATCATTCAAACCTGGAGTTAACACAATGTTACAGTTACTCATTCCAACCTGCACTTTTAAAAGTGTAATCATCTTCAGGCTGGAAATAGGGTGACCGGAAAGACTTACTAACTTTTGCCTTCTGCTTCTGAGGTGTCTTTCATATGTTTAGCATCTTGCGGCTAGACAGACTTTATATACTTCCTACCATGCCTGGGATATGAAGATTAAATTCCACACAATTAGAAAAGATTCCTGGCTTTGTGTCAGCTGAGAAGCTGGACCAGAGTCTACAGTCATGCAAGTTGTATGCAAATATCTCTTTGAGAACCAGAGCATTTATTTTTTTTTTGAGCAGGAACACACAGGAACACAGTTCCAGCTGGCTTAGTGTCAGGGGGTGTGGCTTAATATGCAAATGAGTTCCTGCTGGGCCTTTTCTACAAAAAAGCCCGCTGAAAACCATCTCTGCATGCCAAGTATCAGGGATTCTCTGCTTGGAAAGGAGAAACAAATGCCAGCTCAGATTTTGCAAATCAAGTCAGCAGGAGGTCAGCAGGGATCTGATGCCTTAGCAGCTACTCCAAAGTAGCCGTTTTCTACTGGGGAACTTCCTACGTATCATAATTCTCACTAGGGTATTAGGATCGAACTTGAAGCATGCTTCCATTACTTTCCAGGATCCTGATGCCTACATTCCAATAGGTTGTTCTCTTAGAGCCGGCCAATCGGGACGTGAGGAATTTCTTCTGGGAAATGCAAATGAAGGATTCTGAAGAGACCAATAGGAGGGATTGCTGCCAACTAAAGGGGGTGTGTTTTACTCAGCCACAGTGTATATATTGAGTTGAGTTGCCTGTGTTGTTTGTGACTGTTCTTGAATAAACAGTTGCTGCTTACTTAAGAGCTGACTGAACTTACCTTTACAATAGAGCTGATCCTTGCAGTGTGGAGGTCAGCTGAAATGCTGGGAGATCTCCAGGCTCCACCTGGAGGGAGGAGATAAAGCCATGCAGCTCCATGTAAAGAAAACACCTCCAAAATCTTGTATTGTCTCTGTAAATAGTCTTTATAATACAGTTCACTGTCCTCAAAAAACAAAATTGTTGTCAAATCTTTCACATGTAAGTCAATACCACGGATGTGTTAAACACTGGATGTTACAAACTTAGTCTGTAGACCCCACAATTTTAAGCAGGTTGCCGTGCAGCCAATTCACAAAAACATCCATTCCATAATTCTTATCAGAAATAGCAACAGGAAAACTGGTGTGTGGGTCCTGTTTCACTTTCCGGTTTTTTCCAAGCATAATCAAATCTCGATCAACTTCAACTGTTTAGCAGCATGCCCTTTGCAGCTTCCATCTGCTTCACCTGGAGGTTGACAACCATAAACTAAGGTTGGAACCTCTGCACACTTACTTGGGGCTTCGTGCCATTGAATAAATGTGTGTGCAGGCCTATGTTGCATGTTCCACAAAGGAACCGTCTCATCCCTTTTCCCAGCTACTCACTGACTGCTATTCTCCTGCCAGCTCAGAAATCAATTGACCAAGGTTTGGGAATGAACTTTCCTCCTCAGGTTAACGTTTGACTTCGAACCCAGAGCAAAGATTAGTTTTGTCTTTTTCAGCAAAAGCACATTTTGTATCCATGTGAAAAATGCCTGCCAGACAACATAGACAGAGAATGTAACATTTTGGCTGAAATTGTCAGAAGGGTCTTGTAACTTTTATTTGCTTTACTTATAATCTGCCTTTCTTGCTGAAACTCTAGCTCAGGAGTGGCCAAACTGTGGCTCTGGGGCCACATGTGGCTCTTTCACACATATTGAAGCTGCCTTATACTGAATCAGACCCTTGGTCCATCAAAGTCAGTATTGTCTACTCAGACTGGCAGCGGCTCTCCAGGGTCTCAAGCTGAGGTTTTTCACGCCTATTTGCTTGGACCCTTTTTTGGAGATGCCAGGGATTGAACCTGGGACCTTCTGCTTACCAAGCAGATGCTATACCACTGAGCCACCGTCCCTCCCCTATTGTGTGGCTCTCAAAGCCCCCACCACCCCATCAGCCAGCTTGGAGAAGGCATTTGTCTCTTTAAATCACTTCTCCAAGCCATGCTAGCTGGTGACTTGAAGAATGCATTTAAAGTTAAGGTTGCTTTCTTTCTACCTCTCCCTCCCTCCTCCCCATATTTTCCTTCCTTCCTTCCTTCCTTCCTTCCTTCCTTCCTTCCTTCCTTCCTTCCTTCCTTCCTTCCTTCCTTCCTTCCTTCCGACTCTCAGACATCTTGCAGCTCTCAAACATTTGACATTTATTCTGTGTGGCTCTTATATTAAGCAAGTTTGGCCACCCCTGCTCTAGGCAGTGCAACAAACAGAAACACTATGAAACATTGCCAAAAAATTTTTTTTAAGAAGAAGATGATATTGGATTTATATCCCACTTTATACTCTGAATCTCAATCTCCTCTACCTTCCCCTCCCCCACATACACACACAACAGACACCCTGTGAGGTAGGTGGGGCTGAGAGAGCTCTTAATAGCAGCTGCCCTTTCAAGGACAACTCTACAAGAGCTATGGCTGACCCAAGGCCATTCCAGCAGGTGCAAGCGGAGGAGTGGGGAATCAAACCTGGTTCTCCCAGAGAAGAGTCCGTGCACTTAACTACTACACCAAACTGGCTCTAAATGTTCAGTTCTTTTTGCTTTGAACTAAATGTTGCAGTTTTGAAGGAAATCTTTATTAACAGGAAACATTTAGTTTATTTAAAATGTTCCCCCATTACAGAACTTACAATATAAACAAAACAATATAAAGAAAGCAACTGTTTTAAAGTCTAATTTCTTGCTTGTTCTCAGCATCCTTAAACATGTAAGCATCAATCCCTGTGATTTAAACTCTCCCTCCATATGTTTATATCTTTAATGGTTATGCATCTTTGTTCACTTGTACTTGTTAAATCAGTAAATGTAATAAAATGTTATTTACATTTAAAACAAGAAAGCATCAAGGGGTAGGTAATAGGTGTCCATGTTTTTTTAAAAAATTGAGCCACTTAGTATGAACAGCAGCATGGACAGTAGGGGATCACTCTCATATGGGACGTTGCTGGCTGAAAGGCACTGGTGTGCCCAAATTTCCATTAGAAAGCCAGTTGGAGCCCTGCCTAATTTTGCAGTTTGACTTGTTTCAGCCGTGATGACCAACCACCAGTGTTCCCTCTAAGCTGAGTTAGCATGAGCTAGCTCACAGGTTTTTAGCCTCCAGCTCGCACATTTCTGTCTTAACTCAGGAAAAACGGCCCCAGAGCAAACTCATCTATGCCGTAGCTCACAACTTCAATGCCAGTAGCTCACAAAGTAGAATTTTTGCTCACTAGACTCTGCAGCTTAGAGAGAACATTGCCAGCCACTGGTTTCTGTTTTAAGTGGGAAACTCCTGAGTGTTCCACTGCATACCCAAGAAGCTGCTGCCAGGCAGCCTGGGCCAGATTGATGCTAATGACCAACACGAGAATCAAGCCAAGTTCATTGCCTGTAGCTAATTGTGTGCACCAAAGATTAATGGGGAACAGGGACAGGAAAACAAGTGCACCTGAGCTACTGGGAAAGACAGTGCCTTCCTCAGATCTCCCCCCACCCCCTATGAAGATCCACTGGAGAAAATGTTGAATGCTGTTCACCATGACATAATTATAGGCACTGTGTTACAATTATCTATTGCATTTCCCCCCCTCTTTTCTCCAAGAGTGGAAATATTTCTTCCTTTCCCACCCTCCCAAGGACCTATAACAGAATAAGGAGCTGGATCTCAGCCCCACCTACCTCACAGGGTGTCTAGGGGAAGGGAAAGGAGATTGTAAACCACTCTGATATTCCTTCGGGTAGTGAAAGGTGGGATATAATTCCAATTTCCATCTCCTCCTCCTCTTCTTCTTCAAAACTCACATTTTCCAGACTGGAAGTAGCCATGAAGACTGGAACTCTAGATCACCTCTGGCCAGCTGTGTTCTGAGCTAACTGCTTCCCTTGTCCTCCAAATTTTGCAAACCTCAGAATTGATCATCTCAACTTTACAGGCAGAAGTTACTCTAGATGACCCATAGTCACCCCTGCACTGAACTGTTCATCTTCAAAAGTTCCAAACTTCTGAGTCACCTTCTCAGTTTTATATATTGGGTGGGTGGGTGGGTGTGGAAGGTTACAATGATTGCTTTCTTAAAAAATAAATACTTTTATTGATTCCAAACTGTGTCTTCTGCTTTAAAAATGGCAGGGTCAATTTGACCCCATTTACATTTTTGAGGAGTTTTGACATTTTCAGTGAGGGGTATTTTTTACCCCAATTCCAAATGTGACTCCTTTGTCCTGCATTTCTGAAGAAAGTTATTCTTGAGGCCTGATTTTTTTTTCTTTGTAGCTAATCATGCCATGACCGAGAGAACTATCAGGTTTCCATTGCTTTTTGCTGTGATGTGAGGTCACTTTGACCCCCATACCGAAGTAGTATAGCTGTTTTTTTCCTTGGGAGGGTTCACCACCACCGCCATCACTATCAAGGCCCCTCAGTTTGATTCCACACCAGAGTGGGGATTTGAACCGGAGTCTCTCAGATCCTAGTTCACCAC
Source organism: Heteronotia binoei (assembly GCF_032191835.1). Classification (NCBI taxonomy): domain Eukaryota; kingdom Metazoa; phylum Chordata; class Lepidosauria; order Squamata; family Gekkonidae; genus Heteronotia; species Heteronotia binoei. The sequence goes on along the minus strand of NC_083228.1, from coordinate 122,896,473 downwards.
TCTAACCACTGCACCACACTGGCACATCATGAGCATGCCTTGTGGGCTTCCCAAGGCTTTCCATTTAAAATTGGATCACAGGGAAACCTCCTTTGGTCCAATCCCCAGGAGGAATTGTGTGAGATCACCATGTTGACTGCAAGGGACAAAGCGTGTATATTTCGGCTTTGGAATATGCATCCCAGAACATGGATTATGGGTTCCAGTGCACAGATACCAAAGCTGTCAGGTAAAATGGCAACCACACACATATCAGGTGGATTCCAGACAGTAGGTGTTCAGGGCGGGGCATCTGCCCGGGCATGGGGCTTCTAGCACGTCCCACTGCCACCGGCCCCTACCAGTACCCTTCCTCTGCACAATGCTCTTCCTTCCCTGCTTGCTTATGAGTGCTCCACCTCGTGTGCACCTAGCCGTCTCAGCTGCCCAGTACCATCAAGGAAAAGTGTGTGGATGGTGACAGCCACAACAGTGGTACTCCTAACCGCAGATGCTTCTCAGTGCCACTGAGGAAAAGGCATGCAGGGGAGGAGTCATAAGCAAGCAGGGGAAGGATGCACAGACAAGGAGGTGGGATACGTGGGTGCAGGGCTTTTTTTGTAGCAGGGACCCCTTTGCATATTAGGCCACACACCCCTGATGTAGCCAATCCTCCAAGAGTTTACAGGGCTCTTAGTACAGGGCCTACTGTAAGCTCCAGGAGGATTGGCTACATCAGGGGGTATGGCCTAATATGCAAAGGCGTTCCTGTTACAAAAAATAGCCCTGCATAGATGGAAGCAGGAAAGGAGGTATAAGGGTGGGGGTGGTCCTGGTGGTGGCAGAGGAGAGGAGGAAGTCTCTGAGCAGTCTCTGCTCAGAGCCCATCAAAACCTGGAACACCCCATATACTTAGTCAAATGTAACAACTGAGCAGGACTTCTGGTTTTGTTTTGTTTTTTGAAACATTGTGTAAACATCTGGGCATGATCCAGTCAACAGGGAGCACTTTTCAGATTTGCTGGTTTTGACAAGTCTCAAAGAGAATTTTAGATGAATGATGCCCACTCTTGGTTGGGTCCTGTGAATGTACTCTGCCAACAGCAGAGCAAGGAGCCTTTGGCTGCCACAAGAGGGTCCTCTGCTAGAGAAAAGCATTACCATTAGGGCCATGAAAACAGCCAAGGCATCCCACGGTCTCTTGCACAGATATTACTGATGGTTGCAGTGTATTGGCTGATAATGGGAGCTGGGAAGCCCCCAGTTCTGATGAAGAATTCTGTATAAGCAGAGAGCTTGCATACCCAGTTCTGATGAGGAGTTCTATGTAAGCAGAGAGCTTGCATACCCAGTTCTGATAAGGAATTCTGTGTAAGCAGAAAGCTTCTGAACTGCTAAAATGGGTCATTGCTAGTTGACTGGTTTTGCATCTCCTCTTTGGCACTCACAAGCCTCCGTGTTAACTTGCCTCTAGACTGTGATACGTGCCAATTGAAGATTTCAGTTCAATGGGTGGGCTTATCAGCTGGCTTACCCTCTTTCACCCTTTGCTCCTTTCCTATTTAAACAGGCAGGCGAAGGAAGGTAAACGCCAGGGAGGCCTTGGTTTTTCATTAACACTCTTGTTGATAAATTCCTCCCTCTCTTCTGTGAGCCCAAAATTCTCCCCCCCCTCCCGACCTTCCTAACCATCTCTGACCAACTGCCCCTCCTCCTGCTCCAAGAGGTTATAAACTTCACACGAAGGAAGATGCCCGCTTAGTTCTCTGAAGGGACAAGCTAAGTACGGTGCCAGGAAGACTCTGGGTGCACAGACTGTGTCCAGCAAGTGGCTGTGAGCTTTTGGGCTGCGTGGATCTCCTCACTGCTTGGGAACAAAAACTGTGAGGAAGGATGGAGACAAAACCTAAAACAGAAGAGAAAAAGGTAAGGCTGAGCCTACAATACTGCCAACCATGTCTAGTATGTGAATTAAATGAGAAGTCTTAATGAATTACCATTTCTATGACAAGGAACTGGGGTAGATGGGAGGTAAGTGCGTTAATAAAAGGCAGAAATATTTGGTGTAGGGAGAAGTTTCCATTTTTGCCTCCATGGATGGAACCAACAAGATAGGAAAGATACGATCACAGATTTTTCAATTTGTCCAGTGCATGTGATTTTTGCTTTGCTTTGCTTTCACTTGGTGTAATTTTGCTTTTATTTCACTTGTTGAAATTTGATTTTAACCGATGCCATGGATAAAGTTTTGGAAAGGATTGTCCAGTTTGAAATCAGAGTAATAAAGTAGTCAGCAACTGAAAACAATCAGTTTGGGGTGGCATCTCACTGATTTTGAAGAGATTCGGAGGCAACCTAGACATTGCATGAGAAGTCATTCGACAGGATATGCCCATGTTTTCTTTCTGTTAAAGTGGCAGGGGGGGAGCGCCACGCTTGACCACAGCAGTAGCACGGGGGAAGGGGCATTGAACACTTCCCCATGCACAAAAAACCCTTAACTAAATCATAGATCCAAAGCAGCGTGGTTAGAGGGTCAGACTGGGTTTAAATCCCGCTCTGTCATGGAACCTGGAGGGGCATGCCCTCAGGCCACAGCCTCACCTACCTCACAGGGTTGTCGCAGGAGTCAAATGAATGAGAGAAGGGAATCATGTCTCAAAGAAGAGCAAAGGTGGCTATTTCCCTCTGCCCTCTGAAGCTAACGTCATGTTCGGATGGCAATTCGGATCAGTGAAATTATCCTGGAGAAAGAATTACTCCCCACCTCAGCACTGAGCCTCTGAGCTTCTATGGCTGCTTGCATAGTCATCTCAAAAACATTGGGCAGCCCAGTGGTGCATTTCCTGAGAAATGTATTGCTTGCTCCTTGGAGCTGGCTCATAGGCTCACTCTGTTTTTCTTTTCTCTTTCTTTCGACCCTCCTCCCTTCTAAAAAGGGCCAAACATAACATGCAAACTGGGCAATTAGAGATACAGCCAGTAATCATTCCTGAGGTTACGACAACAGGGGAAATTACCCTGCTGATAACAAGAATTGCTACTGTGTCTATCTCCTTGTTGACAAGGCATGCTGAACAGCGTTCCAGAGGTCAAGGGATACTCCTTGACGTCCATGGAGCTCTTGCCTGAAAGGGCTTGTTTCCACGTGTTGAACTGCTCCTTGTGTTGAACGGTGTCCACCTTGGGAGTGGGGGAACTTCATATTCAATACCAGAATCTCTGTCTCCTCAGGCAGCTCCTAGATTGGGCTGCCTTTCCACTGCCATTCAAGTTGTTGAGGTCTTGTAGGTTGCGGATTGTTCCCCCATCCAGTGAGTTGCACTTCTTAAAGACTTCCTTTGCCTCCTCCCATGCTTTGTTTGCATGTTTACATACCTCATTTGTACCCCATTTTGTAAAAAAAGAAAAAAAAATTGCCCAGACTTATAGTTGAATCATGGACAAGGAAACCTTCTTGTAATAGTGGTTTGTGTAGAATGTTAACTCAAGCTGTATTGCTGGTCAGCTACTTTGGAAAATATCTCAAGACACAGCACTTGTCAGGCTGGGAAAGAGAACAAATGAGTTTGCCAAAGTCCTAGGAAAACAGCAAAGAGCGTAGTCCTGTGTGTCTTAGTCAGCTTGAAAGATCCAAAAAGCCACATAATAGCTTTTATTAGGACCAGCAGTGGGCTAGCTTTCGGGTTCTCGGGAACTCTTCTTCAAGACATATCTTTGGGCCATGACACTGATCCCTTTTGTTTGCATCCGGATGGATGTTTGTTGGGATGCTAAGCAGACTTGAACAGCCAGAGACTCTGGCTGTGTATGTGTGAAGACAGTTTATTTCTGGGTACAAGTTCTCATGTGCATGCATACGTCTTCAGAAGTGTACATGCACACTAAAGCTCATATCCAGAATTACACTTTTGTTGGCCTTAAAGGCACCACTGGACTTAAACGTTGTCCTATGAAGTAATGTCCCCCAAAATGTCTGATAGTTAACGGCCCTTCTCAGGTCTTGCAAACTGAGGGCCCTGGCTTCTGTGATTGAGTCAAAGAGTATAACCAGATAGTTTCAAATTGTAGTTCTGATTGTTTTCTTCCTATATTCTGTAATTCTCCTGGGGTCCCAGAGAGAAAGACTGGTGGTAAATAAATAAAAATTATGTGCCTGGCATGCAGGGAAGAGGGAAGCGTGCTGTTGAAAAATATTCTTAAAAACCAGTGGTTGCCAAAAGCCTCCCTTGCAGTGGCTTGCAATGGGTTTGGGGGAAAGGTTATTCTGGGTGCAGATGAGGTGAAGTAGCTATGACTCTAGATATGCCTGTGTGTTTGTGCTGACACTCTTACAAGATTGGCTCAAGGGGTATCTTTGTAAATGGATGGGGCTTTCCTGATCATGGCACCAAAATTCTCCTCAGGGAGATTTGTCTATTGGCGTCTTTTGCCAGCGACTGAAGACTATTTTTGTTTTGTTTGGCATTCTGCCCATAAAGGTTACTGACCCTCTGCCCTTTGTCTGGTGTTATTTGTGTTTTTATTGAATTATTTTATCATTTAACTGTATTGTTAATTGTTCAGATGTTTTAACATTCAGCACCTAATTTATTGTAGTTATTGATTTGATTTGTTAATTCAGTTTATAGACCGCCATCCCACGAAGGGCTCGAGGGGGTGTACATCAGGCTAAAACATAGAATGAATTAAATATCAATCAATTCCAAAATAAAACAATTAAAATATAATCACTGATGGCATTTAGTATATCTGTCTCCTTAAAATATGAAGCATGAGTCAGGTGTGATGGGGGGGCGGTCATTGCTGTCCTCAACCACAGGCCTGACAGAATATCTCTGTCTTTCACGCCCTGCCTTGGGGTCAGGAGGAAAGAGAGCATAAAAATTTTAAATAAACAAATAACAAAGACACCCTGTAGTGTTCAGCTATGTAAATACTGTTTATTTTTAATGTGGAAGTTTAGATGCATGTTGCTGTGATCTAAAATGTAGGCCTGTAGAGTAAGAAAGAGGGAGGCTGGATGAGTGAATGAAGGGTGTTATGACTGAATGGCAGTTGTGCCTTGGTGGGGGCAGAGGTGACTGGTTGGGTTTTTGTGAGAGACAGTTAATGGAGTGTGCTGAGGAGGGAAGAGAGTAGAGTGAGGTGCTGTAGAGCGAGAGAAAATCTGTGTGCCATGTGGAAGTTGCAAGCCTAAGTGACAGGTGAGAGAAATAAGCCTTTGAGGGTCTATAAAAGGGACTTTAGAAAAACAAGAAGCATACATCTACCTGGAACCATTATGCTTCTCTACCTATCTGAAACAGTTATGCTTATGACACTCAGGGCTCTTTTTGAGCAGGAACGCACAGGAACGCAGCTCCAGCTGGCTTGGCACCAGGGGGTGTGGCATAATATGCAAATGAATTCCTGCTGGGCTTTTTCCACAAAAAAACCCTATGTGAAACAATGCTGATATCAGGGGTATGGCCTAATATGCAAATGAGTTCCTGCTGGGCTTTTTTTTCTTACCAAAAAAGCCCTGATGACACTACATTGAAACTGTTATGCTGTTATATATTAGAAACTATTATTTATTAGAAATATATATTTATAATAAACTCTAAGAAAAAAAAACAACTGTTTTCTTTAGAATAAAGATCCCCTTTTACCTCAGAGTCACCCTCCCACATACACACTAGCCATGCCATCATTCTACCATATACAACTAAGCCATTCTGTTCTTTGTGACCAACTAAGAATTCTAGTGAGTGGCAGTGAAAATAAGGAAATCAAGGAGGCAGCATAACACACTTCACCTCAGAATACTACAAAGAGATGCCTTTACAGAGGTTACGCATAAAGGGGGGAGGGTGTCACAGAGAAAGACCAAAAACAATACACACCCCATCGGTCTCCACTGTTCTCTCAAGAAACTAGACCCTGGAAAGCAGAGATGTCCCTGATCTCTTAGCCTCCAGTTCTTGCTCCATTTTGAATCTATCTAGAGCTTTTTAATCCTATTCATCTTCTGACGAGCACAGAGCATTATACTTTCACCCTTTTAGGCTCACAACAGTCTTGAGAAGGCTGAGAGAGACTAACTGGCTCCAGGGCACCCAATGAGCTTCATGGCAGATGTAGGATTTGAACCCAGGCTTCCCAGACCCTAGTCTCACACTCTAAACAATATACCAGGTTGCACCCCTCTGACTGCAGTGGACTTAGAAAGGTGTAACCCTGCTAAGGATGGCCTTGCTGGTCTAGTTTCCAAAGCAGAATCTACACATTAGGGGACTCCTCTGTGGTTCTGGCTTTGCATTTCTAAATTCTGTACAGTGCACTAGGCATGCGTAGTTTACATATTAATTACTTATTGAATTCATTTCTATGCCTCTTTTTACCCCATTGGGTCCCCAAGCAGCTTATATCTCCTCCTTTTTGTCTGTACAACAACCCTGTGAGGTAGGTTAGACTTAGAGAGTGTGACTGACCCAAGGCCACCCAGCGAGCTTCCATGGCATGAGTGGGAATTCAACTCTGGGTCTCCCAGAGATACCAGTTGGATACTCTGAACCTTTATACCACATTGGCTCTTCACCATAACAATCTGTTGCTTCCACTTAATTCTGCCTTTTCCACCTCTTTATGTTACTGATCTACATTGATAAAACATGGCAAACAATTAGTCTTGATGTGATAACCATACTGTTGTATCTAGATTCTATCCATGTGGGGTTTTTTACCAATGCACTGGAGCACATAAATGTTGCACATCAGTAAAATGCATTTTAACTTTCCCCCTTCTGCCCATTTTCTACATCTGAATCACCCTTCTTCCCAGTTTTTAGTCTTGCAGAGGAAAATAGACAGGTAGCCACTTTTAAAACCATCAAGAAGCAATTTGGAAGCGAGTAATCAATGGAGGGGAAAGAGCTGTCCCTCCCACCCACCCCTCCAAGTGAGTCTCCTGTTGTGAGAGAGCTATTTCAGGTAAAGAAAACAAAACTGTTGGAAGGAACTCTGTGTATAAAGTGCCATCAAGTCTCAGACTAGCAGCCCCATAGGGTTTTCGAGGCAAGAGATGTTCGGAGGTGGTTTTGCCATTGGCTTCCTCTGCATAGCAACCTTTGGTGGTCTCCCACCCCAATATTCACAAGGGTGAACCTTGTTTAGCTTCTGAGATCAGATGAGATCTGGCTACCCTGGACCATCCGGGTCAGGATTAGGAGGAACTATGCACAGTGCCTTGTGTAGTTCAGACCTCTATCAGGCATCAGCTATTGTTATCCCCAGGCCTCGGATTCAGTGGGAGCTCACAGGAGCACAGCTCCTGAACCTTTCTGAGAGTTTCACCTCCTCCTGAGAGTTCCACCTCCTTGTCCATTGAATAGTAGGTGCAGCTGCATAACAATCCCTGGATGAGCTCCACCACCTATTTTTCTACAAAATGACCCCTGGTTATCCCACAAGATTGCCAAAAGCCATCTCACCACCCCCACTACCAGTCACAGAGTCCATCTGGGCCCCTCACCCCAAACAGTATATGAAAGCAAACCACATGCTTTGCCCAGTGGTGTCCGATAAAGGTGTCAACTCTGGGTTGAGAAATTCCTGGAGATCTGGGGGTGGATCCCTGGGAGACCAGAATCTAGGGGTGGGAGAGACCTCATCAGGGTATCATGCCATAGAGTCCACCCTCCAAAGCTGCCATTTTCCCTAGAAGACTTTATCTCTGTAGTTAAAAGTAGTTATAATTCCAGCCCCACCGGAGGGTGGGCAGAGTGATCAGGGCCCCTAGAGGTTTGTTCTGTGAATCACCCCTTCAGCAGCCCTACATTCCCAGAGATCTAACTTCTGAAGAATAGGACAACTCTAGCAACTTAGACAATCCAAAAATTAAGTACAAAATAAGGGAGATGATTTAATAGGGTCCATCAGAAAATGGGAACTGTCTACAATAAAAGGGGTGTGTTTATGATCATTTCCGCTTCTCAAGGGATACTGGGATTCCTCAGGAAAGTGGGATGAACAAATTTTGCAGTGTGTAAATATATTAAATAAGGAGATCTGCAAAGGAGGGAGTTCCCAGGGTTCCTTGGGGGAAATTGTGACAGTTACCATAGCATAAAAACTGTCTTGGATTGTAAGGTTGCCAGATCCAGGTTGGGAAATACCTGGAGACTTTGGGGGTGGAGCCTGTAGAGGGTGACGTTTGGGAAGAGAGGGATGTCAATGGGCTATAATGCCACAGAGTCCGCCTCCCAAAGCAGGGCTGGATCTAGAGGGGAGCAGAGGGGGTGCTTGCCCCAGGCACCGCCGGAAGGGAGGGGGGGTGCCAAATTGGTTATGGAGTCCATTCTATTATATGGGCCCATAAGGGCCATCATTTTTTAATTTGCCCCCCCCCCCAAAAAATGTAGATCTGGTCCTGTTCCAAAGCGGCCATTTTCTCAAGGTGAACATATCTCTGTCTCTTGGAGATCAGTTGTAATCCCAGGAGATCTCCAGCCACCACCGGGAGGCTGGCAACCCTAACTGTTCTGCAAATAAGAACCTTAGTAGCCCATCACATTTTTTGTAAATTGGTATTTACACTGCTGTGCTGTATATGGCCCCCAGCTGCTAATCCTCATTGAAGAGAGAGAGAGAGAAGAGATTGGATTCATACCCACCCTTCACTTGACACCTCAGAGCAGTTTACAATCCCCTTCCCTTCCTCTCCCCACAAGAGACACCCTGTGAGGTAAGTGGCTCTGAGAGAACTGTTCTTGAGAGAACAGCTCTGAGAGAACTGTGACTGACTCAGGGTCACCCAATAGATTTCATGTGGAGGAGCAGGGAATCAAACCTGGTTCTCCCAGATAAGAGTCCACACACTTAACCACTGCACCAAACATCTGATGAGATCTGGCTAGCCAGTCTCTGAAGCAATGGATGAGGGAGGAAAATGGTAGAGTTGGACATTCTCGCCACATCATCTTCTCAGGATGAATTATGGGTTTGAACTCCTCGTTCACCACAGCCAGTAGGATGATAGTTCCAGGGAATGAGGAGCTCTTCACTCATACTCTCTGAGATTTCACAGATGAAAGAAAATAAGGGCACTCTTGCTTTGCTCTCTAATTTCATACCTAGGATTTCTTCTGGTACACATGGATACGTGAAGCTGCTTTATTCTGAAGCACACCATCCATCCATCACAGGCAGTACTGTCTACTCAGACTGGCAGCGACTCTCCAAAGTCTCAGGTGGAAGTCTTTCAGATTCCCTCATCCTTTAAAAGGGAGATGCTGAGGACTGAACCTGTGGCCTTCTGCATGCCTAGCAAATGTTCTATCACTGAGCTACAGCCCCTCCCCATACATTTGATCAACTCCTGAAGTTTCAGTGGTAGGACTTGTTTGGGGTTTTTTTGTCGGGGTTTCTTTGCTTCTTCCTTATCATGCACAGCCAAACACCAGCACCATTTAAAAATACCTGCTCAGCATTTCACACGGAATGCTCACAGAGCAGGATCTTAAAATCAAGGCCCAAAACATCAACAGTCTTTTTCACCCATTAAAAAAAATCCTGCCTGATGAAGAGCTCTGGAGAACTCCAAAGCTTGCTCACTGTCTCGTGTCATTTTGCTTGGGCCTCATAAAAGGCATTAGGTGGCAGCATTTGTTTTGGAAATTTGTGTTGGACCAATGTGGCTACCTGTGATCTCTTTCTTATGGTTGCCTTAGGAAAATTCCTGGAAATTTAGGCCTGGAGACAGAGGGGAGGGTTTCTCCAGGGGAACAGATACTTGTAGTCTGGGGATCAGGTGTAATTCTCCAGGCAAAAGAAAAACAAAGAAGGGAAAGAAACTTAACCCAAAAACTGGAGTAAGAAACCTAAAAGGTTAATATGCAGTTAAAAGGCCGAACATTAAAAACAAAGTGTAAAAAAATCATAAATCAACATACATGTATTTATTTCATAAAAACTCAATGGGAACCCGCTCAACTTGACCTGACGCGTTTCGACCTAGATTGGTCTTCTTCAGAAGTCAGAAAGGTAAGTACACATATTGGCTCATAATACAGAACAGAATAAACAATAGAACAATGCTGGACCACAAGAAAATTTAGTGAAATGACAAAGGCTTAGAGATATTCTTGAGGCCTCTTGTTCTATAGCCTTATGTCTTAATCAAGGGCATACCTATAGCATTCAGTATTTTTTTGTATGCTACGTGGTCCAGAATTGATCAAGTAAAGTCAGAGCCTATGTGCCAAGAGTTGTGTGACCCTGTATTTAGGTAATTCTCCAGGCCCCACCTAGAGGTTACACCTTACAAAACTGGCAACATAGTCTATAGCAGAAAACAGCAACTGTGTACAAAACACTATACACACACACACAAAGTAATTCTTATTTGTCTATGTTTGTTTCCAACAATACCAAATACACAGTATACCAAAATATTTCACAAAAGGAAAGGATCCACAGTATTTCAATGGAATATTCTCTGGACATTGAAATACTGTGGATCCTTTCCTTTTGTGAAATATTTTGGTATACTGTGTATTTGGTATTGTTGGAAACAAACAGACAAATAAGAATTACTTTGTGTGTGTGTGTGTATTTGTTCTGTGTTCTGTACACAGTTGTTGTTGTTTCCCACCTAGAGGTTGGCAACCCTATGTCTTTCTACAGATTAAAGGTTCTTTGCCACTTGCTATTGGTTGTATTAGGAGCCCCGTGGTGCAGAGTGGTAAGTTGCAGTACTGCAGTCCAAGCTCTCTGCTCACGGCCTGAGTTCGATCCTGGTGGAAGCTGGGTTCAGGTAGCCAACTCAAGGCTGACTCAGCCTTCCATCCTTCCATCCTTCCAAGGTCGATAAAATGAGAACCCGGCTTGCTGAGGATAAAGCGTAAATGCCTGGGGAAGGCAATGGCAAACCACCCTGTAAAAATCTGCCAAGAAAACATCCTGATGCAATGTCACCCCATGGGTCGGTAATGACCTGGTGTTTGCACCTTTATCTTTTTTTTATTGGCTGTATTTATTCCCTTCACAACAGCTTTCTCTGTAACTAACAGACTCCTAGAAGGCATGAGTGTCTGCAAGGAAAGGCAAAAGAGTGCCCTCCCCCACCCCCGCCCCAAAGCCTAAGACTAGAAATAGGTGATCTGTAGTTCCAGTGAACAGACCTTGCCCCCTTCCTCCCTCCACGTCAGACACCCTTGCAAAAAGGGAGTGATTCTTTTGATAAAGGTATGCCAGAAAAACATATTCATCTTACAGTATTTTATCACCAGAACATGTTTCAGGCATGTGGCACCCAGGTATGGTTGCCAACCTCCAGGTGGCACTTGGAGATCTCCCACTATTACAATTGTTTTCCAGATGACAAAGCTAAGTTCCCCAGGAGAAAATGGCTGCTTCAGGGGATGGATTCTGTGGCATTATATGCAGCTGAGGTTCCTCCCCTTCTCAAATCTTTCTCCAGGCTCCGCCCCCACCCCAAATCTCCCAGCCCAGAACTGGCAACCATAACTCCACACAAGATGCACGCATTTCTGAGAGTAACTTCCAGAGAGAGTTAGAAAAGAGCGGAACCCCATAGAACAATGGAAGAACAGAGATGGGGAAAAAGACGAAGCAACCAGAAAATACCCTTATTCAATGAAAATAATGTACTTAATTATACAAACACATGAAAAATACACAAAACATTAGTAATGCATATGGCAAAAAAGTCAAAATGCTGTAACACACACGCTATTGCCAATAAACACAATGGTCAAAAATACATGAACCAAACCACCACTAAGTTCCAGTACAATTCCAGGCTTCCAAGGAACATGTAAACAATATTCAACGCTCAAGAGTAATATGAATATAAATTCTCCAGTTGTGCATAAAGTAGGTTCTCAACGGAATTTTGATAGTTATATTTCCCATTTCAATAAATGTCTTTATCAAGAGATGCACATATACATGACTTAAGCCTTTACACTGAAGTTTTCAAAACCATGCATCAAGTTCAAAATATTTTTTAATGCTTCTTTTATCTGGAGCCTTGCAGCCTCTGTAACATTCATGACACAATGGTTGTACTCTTCCACCGGGCTAGGAGCTCTCTTCCATTGGCAGAGGGAGGGTGCTTGCCAAATCCTCTCTCCCCTTGCTGACACTGTATGGTAGGGGGTCCTGGGGGTGGGAGGTCTGTGAACCCAAGACAACATTTTGAGTATGGGAGAGACACTGGAGCCTACTTCTAGAAGAGAATAGCAGGAATGTTCTGTTCCAGGGGGGAAATTTTGGATCCAAGACTATACTAGCCAATTTAGTGTAGTGGTTAAGAGTGCAGACTCTAATCTGGAGAACCAGTTTTGATTCCCCACTCCTCTACCTGCAGCTGCTGGGTGACCATGGGCCAGTCATAGTTCTTGCAGAATTGTTCTCTCAAGAGCAGAGCTCTCTCAGTCCCACCTACCTCACAGGGTGCCTGTTGTGGGGAGAGAAAGGGAAGGAGACTGTAAGCTGCTCTGAGACTCTAAGTGAAGACCAGGGTATAAATCCAAACCTCCTCCTCCTTCCAGTTCACCTCTTTGCTTTTTTCAACCTTCTGAGCCTCCTCAGCAGGACTCTGGAGAGACAGCATATAATTTTTAAAGCAAACCGACCAATAAATCAGCTCAAATTGCTCTGACATAAGCCCTGTTCACGTGTTCCTGCAAATGCATGGACAAGATGCATGTCCTTGTGTGCACCGGTTTGTAAGAAAGAGCCAGCATGTGTCTACTTTTCAGTCTGGGACCTGGGAGAAAGTGGGGTTTCAGTCACACATTCAGCTGCACATGCATGGAATGTGCACCTGGGCATGTGTTTGCCTTTAATTTGTGAACAGGGGGCTAATGATTGAAGTGCAACTGAGCACTGGAGAAGATACTTTCTGAGCATCATTATCCTGCTGATCTGAGAGGACTTCTGAGGCAAAGAGATGACCAAACTGCTTCTTTAATGTGATCCAGGGTGTTTTTTGTAGCAGGAACTCCTTTGAATATTAGGCTACATCCCCCCACCCCCACCCACTGTAGCCAATGCTCCAAGAGCTTACAGTGAGTCCTGTAAGTTCCTGGAAGATTGGCTACATCAGGGTGCTGTAGCCTAATATGCAAAAGAGTTCCTGCTACAAAAAAAAAAGCCCTGATGTGATCTAATGTGTAATGAGGAGGAGCCATGGCTTAGTGGTTGAGCATCTACTTGGCATGCAGAAGGTCCCAAGTTCAGTCCCTGGCATCTCCAGTTAAAAAGACCAGACAGTAGGGGATGAGAAAGACCTCAGCCTGAGACTCCTGGAGAGCCACTGCCAGTCTGAGTAGGCATTATAGACCAGGGGTGGCCAAACTTGCTTAACGTAAGAGTCACATAGAATAAACATCAGATGCTTGAGAGCCACAAGACATGAACGACAGATGCCTAAGAGCTGCAAGGAAGGAAGGAAAGCAAATAGATGAGGGACGAGAGGTGGAAAGAAAGCAACTTTAACTTTAATGCAATCTCCAAACTGCCAGCTGCCTTGGCTTGGAGAAGTGATTTAAGGAGACAAATGGCTACTTCAGGCTTGCCGATGGGGGCTTCGAGAGCCACACAATGTGTGTGAAAGAGTCACATATGGCTCCCGAGCCGCAATTTGGCCACCCCTGTTATAGACCTTGATGAACCAAGGGTCTGATTCAGCACAAAGCACCTTCATGCGCTCGCCTGTCTTTTGGGAGGCTAGGTGCTGTGTAGATAGCCCCAACAATGAATCTGAGCTAGAAGTGTCCAAGTGATGCAGCTGGTGGTTTTGGTCCCACCGAACAGTGGCAGTTACAAACTTTGGGTACAAAGTGAAAGCAGATGTTTTTCATAGTCAGGATCAGTACACTGAAATATCTTAATAAGATTCTCGGTGGGGGGGAAAGATTCTCAAAATCAATCAGAATTCAATGAAACAACAAGAGCAATGGTCTGAAGCAGAAGAACAAAGCCCGAGTCCGGTGGCAACTTTAAGACCAAAGAAGTTTTATTCTGGACATAAAACATGGTTGGTCTTCCACAGGGGTGTCAAATTCATTTGTTATGAAGGCCAGATCTGAAATAAATGAGACCTTGTCAGGGCGGGCCATGTGTGTCATAAAATGTAATGCCAGGAGGTGGAAATACAAACTTTATAAAGGACACAGTGGTGCTTTCTCTCTCTCTTTTTTAAAGGTGCTTTCTTTTTATCTCTCCCATGGGATTGGGGGAACTGGGCAAAGGAAGCTCTGGCTCTTTCCCTCCCTCCCCAGGGGATGAGGAGGGAGAGAAGCCTCAGTCAATAGAAGGAAGAAAGTAATTCAGTAATTCCGCTGTGTGATTGAGACAGCCTGGCAAAGCAAGCTGTCCCTCTCCCCCCTTCCTCCCCAAGGGAGGAGCTTCAGTCAATGGAGAGAGTAGAGTCTTTGCTCTGTAGCTCTTCTGTGACTGAGCAAGACTGGCAGAGCAAGCTGTGATGCAGCAGGAAGCAAGAGAGAAAGAGAAGAAAGCAGACTCGCTCGCAGGCCTGATAGGAGCCTTCCAGGGGCCTGATCCAGCCACCGGACCACATTTTTGACACCCCTAGTCTTAAAGCAGTAATCTGGCAGGCACTGTAAGGGCAGGGGGAAGTACCACTTGCAGACTTTGTGAGCCATTAGATTTACAAACTTGAGGTTGTCAGCTTGGTAGGCAAGCTCTGTTTTAATTTTTGGACACCTACAGTGCCATTCTAGGCAGAGTGATGCTTTTCTAAGCCCATCGACTCCAAATAACTTGGTTCAAGATGACACTGCTGCTCCTATCAAGCCCTTTATGAATAAATTAGGAAGGTCAGGCTATATCACCAGCTTCTCTTTGAAACTGACTTAACCTGGAACTATGACCTCACAATTGCTCTTGGGTTCCCGTTCCTTTAATGTTTCCAAGGCAGTGAGAAACAAACGCTGGCGTGAGATAGACATTCTAGAACCACAGGTACTGATGGTGGCAGGAGAAATGTGAAAGACAACCATGTCGGGCAACCGAGTTGCGCCAGAGAATGAGGAGAATAAGGTAATGACAGGGAGGTCATGGAAGGAATAGGACTGCCATGGCTAGGGAACGCCAAGTATTATCTTATTCTTGGGTTCAGCATTCATGCATAGAGACAAAAGCCAAAAAGGCTGGCGCCTTCTAGCAGTCGATGGTGCAAAGGACCTGATCTCAGGCATGGTTGAGGCATGGCACATTTTGTGGTATTCTGCCCTTTCCTCCATAGTAGTTCTTTAAGGTGGCACTCTATGACAAGAGATTTGGAAGCAGAGCAATTTTTTTTAAAATGGACATAAGAAACAACCAGCAAATTAAAAAAAAAAAAGATATGTTCAGTATCTAAATGAACCAAACACACCAAGCAAGTCAAAGCAGTAGCCAAAGCCAAAGCCTTCCTTGAAAAGTACAGTGATTACTTCCAAACAAAGAGAAGTCAGCAACTGCTCTGTTGGCAGCAGATTCTTAACTCTGATGCCATTATGGACAACACCCTTTTATATTAACTACTTATAGTACTCCCCTCACCTGGAGGGCCCAGGCTAGCCAGATCTCATCAGAGCTCAGAAGCTAAGCGGGGTTGACCTTCGTTAGCATTTGGATGGGAGACCACCAAGGAAGTCCTGGGACATCTATCTATCTATCTATCTATCTATCTATCTATCTATCTATCTATCTATCTATCTATCTATCTATCTGTCTGTCTGTCTGTCTGTCTGTCTGTCTGTCTGTCTGTCTGTCTGTCTGTCTGTCTGTCTGTCTGTCTGTCTGTCTGTCTATCTATCTATCATCTATCTATCATCTACTCATTGGTACCTTAAGTACAGGATACATATAAATGCCATATACATTCTGTAACAAAAAAACTCCATACAAAATGAGTACATTATACAAAGAAATCTATAAAATTGACAGTGAAAAGCAGGGCTTTTTTTTTTTCAGCAGGAACGCACAGGAACACGGTTCCAACTAGCATGGTGTCAGGGGTGTGTGGCCTAATATGCAAATTAGTACTTGCTGGGCTTTTTCTACAAACAAAGCCCTAGTGAAAAGTAAAGAACCGAAACAGATGACAAGAATCCAAACAAAATTTTACCAGTCATGCAGCTGGTAAACCTGCCCAGTTTTAAACCAAACAGACCAATCACAGAGCACCAGCTGGTTGTGATGGCTTCTTAGGCACTTGACAACTTTCCATATTCCCTTGATGGGGCATATCCAGTTTGATGCATGGTAAATAAAGTGTGCAAGGTAGAAAAAAAGTGATGCATCCAATGCTCAGATCAGGTAGACTCAGACTTGGCAAACCAACATACATCTCACATATTTTGTATGCATTACTGCGCAAATCAGATGCTTCAGCGGGGAGGGCGGGATACAAATAAAATAAAATAAAATTCACCCCCTTTTTGGTATCCTGTCTTGGGGGGATTTGTTCAGACAATCCTTTATGGCTTTAGCAGTGACTCTGGGCAAATGGTTGGAACATATGTTTTTCAGTTCTTTTCCATCCACAGAGTTGCTTGATATGATGACTTCAGGATAGAAATTAACACTGTATTCTCCTCCTAGTATCTCACAGGCTCCTTGGTTTTTGCTGTCTTCACTGCAGTCCTGGGCTTCTTCCAGTATGGGTACTGCATTGGTGTTATCAATGCTCCCCAAAAGGCAAGTAAATGTCATGTTATTTACTGGGTTGGATCATACAAATCCCTTCTACCAAGAGACCCTTCAACAAAGAGAGACATTTTCCCATGAGATCTTTCTCCAGTAGAGAAAATAACAAAACATTCTCCATTGGAGGAAGTCTTTTCCCCTTGGAAGAGAGCACTCCTAAGTAGATTTACTCAGAAGTAAGTCCCACTATTCCCAGTGGGGCACGCTTCTAGGAAAGTGTTCTCAGGATTGCAGCAATAGGATCCAGCCAGTGTTCCCTCTAAGCTCAGCTAGCTCACAGATTTTTAGCCTCCAACTCATACATAGGATGACCCCAGAGCACAATAATTTATGCAGTAGCTCCAGGGCCTGCCCTGCCGCTAGGCAATTGCCTAGGGCGCCGACCTTCTGGGGGCACCAAATGGGGTGCCCCCCATGTGACTTGATGACATTATCAGTGCGGGGGGGGAGGGGTGCCAGAAGTTAGCCTTGCCTAGGGTGCCAGACAATCTAGGGCTGGCCCTGAGTAGCTCACAACTTTAATGTCAGTAGCTCACAGAGTAGAATTTTTGCTCACAAGACTCTGCAGCTTAGAGGGAACACTGGATCCAGCCCACCGTTTTTTACAGTGTTTATAGATGGCTGCGGGTTCTTTGGCTTCCTTTGATGCCCCAAGCCCCAGTGTTGTCTGCCCACCTTTCCCCAAAGGCCTGCAAAGCCTCGACATAGAATGTGGATGCGTCAAATGTGTGCTTGGAAGTAGGACAGACATTTATCCAAGAACTAGGATTGGCTGCCAATTAATTGAGTACACACGCGGCTGCAAACTTGAATTCACTTCTGGGTTGTGTTCCTGCTAGGATTGCCAAGTCCAATTCAAGAAATATCTGGGGACTTTGGGGGTGGAGCCAGGAGACATGAGGGGTGGAGCCAAGATCAAGGCTGTGACAAGCATAATTGAACTCCAAAGGGAGTTCTGGTCATCACATTTAAAGGGACAGCACACCTTTTTAATGCCTTCCTTCCATAGGAAATAATGAAGGATATGAGCACCTTCTTTTGGGGCTCATAGAATTGGACCCCCTGGTCCAATCTTTTTGAAACTTGGGGGGGTATTTTGGGGAGAGGTACTAGATGCTATACTGAACATTTGATGCCTCTACCCCAAAACACAGGGCCCCCAGAGCCCTGGATACCAGCAGATCAATTCTCCATGATTTTCTATGGGAATAAATCTCCATAGGGAATAACAGAGTTCCCAGCAGACATTTCCCTCCCCTCCCCTCACTTTCTGACGACCCTGAAGCAGGGGTAGGGTCTCCAAACCGGGGGGTCCCCTGCTTCCACCTGGGGATTGGCAACCCTAGTTCCTGCCATCCCCTGGTGCTTCAAAGGGAAAAAAACCTCTCTGTGGGTCATTTGCCCAGGTAGCAGCCACAAGGGAGGCCCAGGTAACAGCCACTGCAAAATCAACCTTTCATCATCTTTGACTGATAAGGCAGTTGGTCCCCTACCTCGAACACAACGACTTGGCGACAGTGATTCATGCTATGGTCACCTCGAGACTGGATTACTGTAATACCCTCTACATAGGGCTGCCCTTGTCTCAAACCTGGAAGCTTCAACTAGTGCAGAATGCTGCAGCCAGGCTAATGGGTTTTCCCTTGTGGGAGCACATTCAGCCTGTGCTGAAAGCGCTGCACTGGTTACCCATTGCATACTGGGTTTGTTTCAAGATGCTGGTTCTTACTTTTAAAGCCCCATATGGCTGGGGACTTGCATACTTTAGGGACCGCCTTTCCCCACATGTTCCTCGGAGAGCACTTCAGTCAGGGTCACAAAATCTACTCTCAATCCCTGGCCTTAAAGCGGCCAGGCTCCATGACAACTAGAGCCAGGGCCTTTTCTGTTGCAGCCCCAAGCTGGTGGAACGAGCTCCCCGAGGAGGTCAGGGCCCTGGGAGAGCTCACACAGTTCCGTAGGGCCTGTAAGACTGAGCTCTTCCACCAGGTGTTTGCAAATTAAGATCACAGGCTGCAACAGACCTCAAAACAACTGGGCCACCTTGAACATGAACCTAAGGTCGATCTTCCTATAGAACATCCAGCTGAAATAACAACTAGAGAATTTAAAGATCAGTATAGCACCTGAAACGGTGTTTTTATGGGGTTTTTTGTATCTCCTCGTATTTTAAATGTGGTTTCATGTTCCATGGATGTACATGGATGTGTAAGCCTCCCTGAGCCTTCTTTTGCGGGTAGGGTGTGATATAAATTGAATAAAATAAATAAATTTGGGGGCTTGTGAAGAGACTAATACATTTTTGTCCCCCAATAGATCATAGAGCACCACTATGCTGAAGTGCTGGAGCTTGTAGATAAAGAACCATCTACACACCATGCAACCAAGCCTCCTCCTACAGACATTGGGAAACATCCTACAATTACTATGTTGTGGTCCATGTCAGTGGCTATGTTTGCCGTTGGTGGAATGATTTCCTCCTTCACCGTTGGCTGGATTGGAGACAAAATGGGAAGGTAAGGAATAATCAATCGTTGTATGCTTTTAGAAGCGAGCATTAAAAAAAAAACTTTAGGGTTGGATCCTGACTAAGATTTCCACCTACAAAATGGTGATCCTGGGGAACAGCAGACTCTGGTGAGAAATGAGTGGGAAGGGGGAATCGGTGGAAACTGCCAAGTCGGTCTGGATCAGACCCAATCTCTCATGCCAGTGGGGAATCATAATTGCTTTGCTATTCTATGCTAGACTGCACAAGGCTAATTGCCCACTGGTTTATGCAATGATAACAATAATAGTTATAATTAATTAAGCACCTGCCACAACCAGGCACTGTATAGAAATTAGCATGAGAAGCCAATGAACGAACGGGTGCTTAAATCAAAACCTAGTAGCCATGTTGGCCTGTTGTAATAAAATTCACGATTGGTAAATGGTATTCCTGTTTGGGCCAACCACGGTTCTCTGACTGATTTCACACTAACCTTACTCTGGGGCAGGCTTCTGTTTCTCTCTGGAGCAAGCTAGTGATTTCGCACCAGCTGCTCTGTGCCACCATTTTGCCCCAGGGACAACCCACAATTTGCATGCAGCAGTGTAAACCTGAAAAAACAGGTTTACGCTGCTGTGCGGCAAATTGCAGGTTGCCCTGGGGCAAAATGGCAGCACAGAGCAGCTGGTGTGAAATCGCTAGCTTGCTCCAGAGGGAAAGAGAAGCCTGCCCTGGAGCAAGGTTAGTGCGGAATCAGCCTCAGTGTAATATAGGAGCTTCTGAGTAGTTAAAGGTGAAACGACTTTCATCACACCCCCTCCAGCCTAGAAATAGCAGCTCTCCAGCAGCCCTGGCTCCACTCAATGCACAGCAGCCAAGAAGGTCTGAGCGCCTGCTCCGGCTGCAACGCCACTGAGGATGTTCTCCGCAGCTGAGAACGAAACGTCTGGAAGGAAAACTTTCTCCAGTAGAACACGGCACTTGATCCCGAAAGATTATACAAACCCTAATGATGTTACCAGCCGTGAAAACCTGAAATCTTTTAAACGACTTGTTACATGATGTTGGCAGGCAAAAATGACATCCATGTGTCCAGTTGTGTGTCTGAAGTCATATGTACGTCATATTGTGATGTCATCACATGACAGGTTTGTCCTCACCCACCAGCCGTAGCCAATCAGGTGGGACAGGGAAACATGCAATATAATGATATCACAGCAGTGGGTCAATAAGTACTATATGTTACTGCAGGGAAGGGGAAAATTCAATATGGGTATGCTGCATTCAACTACAAGCTAGGTGTTTATGGGGTGGGTGGAAGAGTTACTCTTCTCCCTTTCCCATAACTCTAGAACTTAGGGACCCATCAATGAAATTCATTGGCTTTGGTTTAGGAAAACTGGAAGTAAGTTCCTCTTCGCACAGCAGTACTACACCAGCTGCTTACTTCAGGTGGCTTTAAAAATGGATTCACCACATCCAAGGATGACTATGACATCAATGGCTATTATCCCGGACAGTTAAATGGAGCCTTCATGTTCATAAACAGTATCCCTAAGAAGACGAGACACTGTGGACAATCATTACCTCTGAAGCTTCTGGCTTGCCATTGTTGGAACTGGAATGGTGGACAAGATGGGACCTTTGGTCTTATCCAGCAAGGAGATTCTTGTACTGCTTTCCAATGAGAGTGTATCACTCTCACTTCTGCACTTAGTGAGAGTGATACATTTTACACGCTGATGCTGCTAAGGACAGCAGAGGTCAGGTAGCTGAAGAATGTTTCCAAGGCAATGTTCTGAATTATTGATTGAACATGTCCAGCAGGGAATGGAGGAACACATACTGCCCATCAGTGTGTATCCAATAAGAAGAAGAAGAAGAAGAAGAAGAAGAAGAAGAAGAAGAAGAAGAAGAAGAAGAAGAAGAAGAAGAAGAAGAAGAAGAAGAAGAAGATGATGATGATATTGGATTTATATCCCGCCCTCCACTCCGAAGAGTCTCAGAGCAGTTCACAATCTCCTTTACCTTCCTCCCCCACAACAGACACCCTGTGAGGTGGGTGGGGCTGGAGAGGGCTCTCACAGCAGCTGCCCTTTCAAGGACAACTTCTGCCAGAGCTATGGCTGATCCAAGGCCATTCCAGCAGGTGCAAGTGGAGGAGTGGGGAATCAAACCCGGTTCTCCCAGATAAGAGTCCGCACACTTAACCACTACACCAAACTGGCTCTCATTTATAGATTTGCCCCAGTCTATATAGGTGCACACACAAATGTATGGTGAGATGAAAAAAAAAATCTGGTCGGACTCATGTATATGATACCTCTTCCTCTCAAGTATCAAGTTCAAATTAGTTATATCTGAGGTTGTGTAGCAACCTCTTCCTCTCAAGTATCAAGTTCAAATTAGTTATATCTGAGGTTGTGTAGCAACCTCTTCCTCTCAAGTATCAAGTTCAAATTAGTTATATCTGAGGTTGTGTAGCAAATTCCAGTTTGGAATTCTGGTTTGCAGATCAAGGATGAGTAATCAAGGATTGCAGATCAAAGATGGCTTCAATCATAGACTGCTATCACACACACTAAATAATGGACTTTCCATCCATTTTCAATGCACTTTCCAACTGGGCTACTGTGTGATCACAGTCCGAGAAGGAGTTGAGTAATGGCAAACCAGGGTTTGGCAAAGGCTGTGATCCCACACACTAACCAATGCACATTCAATCCACTTTCAATGCACTTTCCAACTTGATTTTGCTAGTTCACTCAGTAAAATCCAGTTGGAAAGTGCATTATTGAGTGTGTGTGGTTGTAGCCTATGCCACTCCTCAAACTCTTCTCAGGCTGAGATCACACACAATAAATAACGCACTTTCAATCCACTTCCCATGTACTTTCCAACTGGATTTTACTGTGTGAACTGACAAAACCCAGCTGGAAAGAGCATTGACAGTGGATTGAAAGTGTATTACTTAGTGCATGTGACAACACAGTCAATTTCTGTTGTAATTACCCCAGTTGGAGCAAAGCTGGTGCACGATGCCATGTAAGTCTAATGAAGCTGATGCTCCCTTCAACTGCCAATGTAGTAGCTGCTACTCCCTCTCTCTCTCCTACTCCCACTTGCCTTCTTGCATGTTTTGGATTACCAAACAACTGGTTTTAGACAGCTAAGGATGAAAACAATGAAATTTACAAAGGAGGAAAGGAGAACTAAATCCTCTTCCAGATTTGGAGTCAGGAGGAGTGAAGCTTCAACAGAGATGGGTATCAGTCTCAAATGGTGCAACGTAGAGAGCTATAGAACTTTGCAAAAATATTTTATGGTCACGGAGTAGGAAACCTTTTCATCTGGGCTAGAACAGATATTACACAGCTACATGTGGTTAAAGTGATCAGGGACTGTGATGCTAGGGCTGCCAACCTCCAGGTGCGACCTGGACATATCCCAGAATTATAACTGATCTCCAGATAATAGAGATAATTTCCCCTGGAGGAAAACAGCTGTTTTGGAGGGTGGACTCTGTAGCATTGTACCCAACTGGAGTCCCTCCCACCCCCCAGCACTGCCCTCCCCAGGCTCCACCTCCAAACCTCCAGGAATTTCCCAACCCAGCTGGCAACCCTATCTAGACAACATGCTCACCCTGGTCCCTTTGCTCTGTGAGGCTCATGTGATTGGACAGGGGTGACCAACGGAAGCTCTAACGCTGCAATAAAGGGGTGACCAACGGTAGCTCTCCAGATGTTTTTTGCCTACAACTCCCATCAGCCCCAGCCATTGGCCATGCTGGCTTGGGCTGATGGGAGTTGTAGGCAAAAAACATCTGGAAAACTACGGTTGGCCACCCCTGGTATATGGTATCCATCCCCTATAAACTCCTGGATGTCTCATTCCTACACATTCAGAGGCTGTCAACATCTGACTCCCAGTGCCAGGAAGCCAACATCAAGGGAAAGCCTCAACCAGGACCGGATCTACATGTTTTTGAGGGGGAGGGGCAACATTAAAAAATATCGCCCCCCTATTGGCCGACTCTTTTTTATGGGCCGATAGAATAGAATGGACTTTATACCCAAATTGGCGCCCCAGCCTCCAGCAATGCCCGGGGCAAGAACCCCCTCTGCTCCCCCCTAGATCCAGCCCTGGCCTCAGCCTTTACGCCCTGTTGTTAGACCCCCCATAGGAATTGGCTGGCCACTGTGGGAGACAGGATGCTAAATTAGATGGACCACTGGTCTGATCCACTGGGGGTCTTCTTCTTTTCTGATGCTGAATTAACTTCCCTTCTTTATTGCAGAGTTAGGGCCCTCCAACTGCTGAACATCCTTGCGATCACTGGAAATGTCTTTTTGGGTGTGTCAAAGATGAGCCCCCACACACACATCCTTATTATTATAGGACGATTCATCACAGGACTGTATTGCGGTAAGTGGATGACAAGAGGCTCAGCAGACGATCACTGTTCCCTTGGTCCCCAAGAGGTTTTGCTGGCTCCTTGGAAAAGTAATGGGCGATGCAGGAAGACAGGGCTAGAAGGAAAGAGGAAAACTTCAGGTTTAACCAAAACGGGATAGGAGGAGGCTTCCCAATATATCCTTCTCAAATGCAGTAAATGTAGATGACTGGGGAAGGCAGTGGCAAACCACCCCGTAAAAAAAGCCTGCCGTGAAAACGTCCTGATGCGACATCACCCGAGTCGGAAACGACTGGTGCTTGCACAGGGGACTACCTTTACCTTCAATGCAGTATAGGAGCCCCATGGCACAAAGTGGTAAAGCTGCAGTACTGCAGTCCAAGCTCTGCTCACGACCTGAGTTCGATCCCAGCGGAAGCTGGGTTCAGGTAGCCGGCTCAAGGTTACCTTCAACCTTCCATCCTTCCAAAGTTGGTAAAATGAGTACTCAATTTGCTGGGGGTAAAGTGTAAATGACTGGGGAAGGCAATGGCAAACCATCCCATTAAAAAGTCTGCCATGAAAACATGAAAGCAACATCACCCCAGAGTCGGAAATGACTGGTGCTTGCACAGGGGACCTTTCCTTACCTTTTCATGCAGTATTGGTTGCAGGGCTTTTTTTTTATCAGAAACTCCTTTGCATATTAGGCCACGCACCCCTGATGTAGCCAATCCTCCAAGAGTTTACAGGGCTCTTAGTACAGGGCCTACTGCAAACTCCAGGAAGATTGGCTACATCAGGGGTGTGTGGCTTAATATGCAAAGGAGTTCCTGCTACCAAAAAAGGCCCTGATTGGTTGTATCCAACTGCTTTTTATCCCTGTGAGACAGTCTCTTCGGTCAGCAGAGGAGGGTTCTTCCGCAATTCCCCTCTCCCGCTGCAAACTCCTCCTGCCCATGCCCCCCAAGAGCAGGAGATGGGAATGGGCTGCACTGGGAAGGGAAGCATGGAGGGAAACCCATTGCTTTCACTTCTCTCCACTTTCATTGGGAAACAGCCTATTAAGTAGCCACTGGAGCTGTTGTGCTAAAGATTAGGTCTGGCCTCCTGGTCATGCCAAAGAACAGGGGAAGACGGAGGACAGCAGAAGCACCCTTTTCGCAGCATGCAAGTGGTAGGAAGTGCTGCTGGTGTGCTGCCAAGAGCAGCGTTATTTATACTTGATTTTATTCATTTGCAAAATTTATACCCTACCTTTTTGCCTAGATTGGGGCCACCAAGGCAGCTATACAGGTTAAAGACACACATCATAAAAACACATCTTAAAATCCATTAAAACCAAACAGAAAAGACTTAAAAACAAAATAAAACGCTCATACAGCACAATAACATACACATATATAAAATCACGATTTAAAACATCTTGGAGGGATGATTCCCATGATGGGAATTGTGGCATTATTTGGGATAAATCCAAATGTCCAAAAAAAAAGAGGGAGGGAAAAATCAACACACAAAATAATTGATGTCTATACAAAAAGTATAAATATAATCAAATATACAAAAATACATGTATTTATTACAAATGGTTAAAAACGGTTATAGGCTCAAATGTTAGTCTCCAATCAGGATAAAATCATATATTAATGTCAAACATAGACCATATGCGACTCTGACCATAATACGTTTCAGCCTTCTTCAGTGGTCAAGCACAATTTATTGCACATTCACTCCAGACATTGCAATCATTATACAATAATTTCTGAAAATTGAATCAAATATAAATTATTTTATGATCAATATTTGTAACTCAAGGCAGAGATATGATTCAGAGGCCTGTTTAGAATAACCTTCTGCCCAGATTAGGTACATGTGTCTAAATGGTAATCCAATTGTGTACCTTCCTTTCCTGGTCCAAAGAAAAGTTCTTTCACATATAGCATGGAGCCAGTAGAGTGCAGCCATTTGGCCAAACCACATGTGATCAGGATTGCATATAGTCTGTGTTTGAGATTAATATATGATTTGATTCTGATTTGAGGTTATCATTTGGTCCTACAACTGTTTTTTGACCTATTTGTAATAAATGCAAGTATTTTGCATATTTGATTATATTTATGTTTTTTGTAGAGACACCTAATTAATTTGGCCCTTTCATTCCTATTTCTTTAACCATTGATTTTTAAATTAAGAATCCCAAAAGTGACATCGCACCTCTCTAGGAATTGCTGGAAATTATATGGGGAAAACTCTGCATGGAAAATGTATGGGGAAACCAGAAAGTGATGTCAGTCCTCTCTAGGAATCACTGGAAACATAGAATTCCTGAAGATTCCTAGACAGGACTAACATCACTTACACTTTACATTCTGAGCCACTGACTACCAGCTATGTGTGGCTTTGCTCACTGTACCGGATTCCTCATCTGATGAAGTGTGCTTAGAGAGAGCACATGAAATCTTACATTGTGGATAAAACTTAGTTGGACTTAAAGGTGCAACTTGAGTCCTATTTTGTTCTTTCCTGGAAGTGACTTCATGCCATTGGTCCGACTGCCTTTTTTCTGTATTCTTTTCTTTTGCAGCTGCTTGGAGGGGTCATTTAGCAACTCTAAAGCATTATCATGAAGACTCCCCAGCTAAAGGACCTAGCTAGAATACTGAAGTGTGCTGTAAATTAAATACAGATAAGCATGGCTTTTGTTTGTAGCAGGAACTCCTTTGCATATTAGGCCACACCCCCTGATGTAGTCAATTATCCTGGAGCTTACAGTAGGCCCTGTACTAAGAGTCCTGTAAGCTCCTGGAGGATTGGCTGCATCAGGGGGTGTGTGGTCTAATATGCAAAGGAGTTCCTGCAAAAAAAAAAAAGCCCTATAGATAAGGCACAAATTACATGGGAACAAGTCACACTGCACAAAGTATTTTGTATTTCTCAAAAACAACACCACCCTCCACTTCACAATATTTCTGTACTTTTAAAACCATTGTGTGTGCTCGTATAACTTGGAAGCAAAGACTGTAAGGGTAATTGTTCTCATTAGAAAGTTCATATAATCAGATAAATGACTTTGTCCCCCCGCCCTTCCCATTCCCAGGGATCATGTCCGGGATCGTTCCACTCTACGTTGGGGAGATAGCACCTACCCCACTCCGAGGGGCACTGGGGACATTTCACCAGCTTGCCACAGTCATCGGTATTCTCATCAGCCAGGTGGGTAAGAACACAAGGAGGAATGATTGATTGTGAAACTCATGACCGTCACCTACCCCTCATTTAAAGATCCCCATGGGTCCCCCTGGAAGCCAGGTAGGATCTGGCAACCCTGATTATACCCCACTGAGGTCCCTACCCTCTCCAAACCCTCCCCAGGCTTCACCCCCAAAATCTCCAGGAATGTCCCAGCCTGGAGCTGGGAACCCTAGATGCCAGGGACGGATCCTGGGATCTTCTGCATTCAAAGCAGATGATTGACCACTAAGCTGAGGGTCCTCTCCAAATCGTGCGAACAAGCCCAAATTCTTTAAAAATCAGCCTCCAGAGAAAAGGAGACTTTTAAAAAGATTATTTATTTGAACTATTTGTATGTTTTTCAAAGTGGTTTACTAGCATGTGATTTATTCATTGTTAATGCCAAAAGTCACTTGTTTGACAAAGGAATGAATAATGTTTTCCTCAGGTCCTTGGCCTAAACTACCTTCTGGGGGATAAATATAAGTGGCCGCTGCTTCTAAGCCTGTCTGGCTTTGCTGCTGTGCTCCAGCTTCTCTTGCTGTTTTTTTGCCCGGAGAGCCCGAGGTACCTGTACATCAAAGTATCGAAGCCAGAGGAAGCAACAAAAAGTAAGGTCATTTTGATAAATATTTGTTCTCACCTGTCATTCATCCAAGTTTTTTGTGTGGGCCCAAATCTGAAGTCAGTTTCGGAGGGAGGGATCAAACGCATCACAGATGGATTACCTTCCCCCTCCATCTTGTAAGGGAACAACGTGTCATGGCTATTGTCTCTGCAGGGAGGGAGGCATTGGGGGTGTCGCAGTGCATGTTTTGTTTTACCCACTTATAGACTGCCATTCTTCCATGTAAAACCACCACATAGCAGTAGAAAAGAGCAAGTGTCTAGTATGGTTGTAGGCTTGCCAATCCCCAGGTCCCAGCGGGGGGGAGGGAAACGTCTGCTGAGCACTTCATTATTCCCTATGTGGAGATCGATTCTCATAGGGTATAATGGGGAATTGATCTGGAGATTTCGGGGGCTCTGGGGGAGCTGTATTTTGAGGTACAGGCACCAAATTTTCAGTATAGTATCTAGTGCCTCTCCCCAAAGTACCTCCCAAGTTTCAAAACGATTGAACCAGGGGGTCCAATTCTATGAGCCCCAAAAGAAGGTGTCCCTATCCTTCATTATTTCCTATGGAAGGAAGACATTTAAAAAGGTGTGCTGTCACTTTAAATGTGATGGCCAGAACTCCCTTGGAGTTCAATTATGCTTGTCACACTCTTGTTCCTGGCTCCGCACCCAATGTCTCCTGGCTCCACCCCAAAGTTCCCAGATATTTCTTGAATTGGACTTGGCAACCCTATATGATTGCCACGTCCCCTCTGACCACGGGCATGGGAATGGGGTAGGTAGGCAGGGCCAACCCTGCCACTAGCCTAATGAGGTGATTTCCTAGGGTACTGGCCTTCTGGGGGTACCAAATTGGGTGCCCCCCCAAGTGACTTGGTGATGTTATGAGTGGGGGGGGGTGTTCCTAGAATTTAGCCTCACCTAGGGTGCCAGACAAGTTGGGAAGATTTGAGGATACAGCCTTGAACATATGAAGCTGCCTTATACTGAATCAGACTCTCAGTCCATCAAAGTCAGTATTGTCTACTCAGACTGGCAGCTCTCCAGGGTCTCAAGCTGAGGTTTTTCATGCCTATTTGCCTGGACCCTTTTTAGTTGGAGATGCTGGGGGTTGAACCTGGGGCCTTCTGCTTACCAAGCAGATGCTCTGCCACTGAGAACAGGGACCTCAGTGATGCCTAAGGGACAGGGTTGCCAGCTCTGGGTTGGAAAATACCAGGCGATTTGGGGGTGGAACCTGAGGAGAGTAGAGTTAGGGGAGGAGAGGGACTTCAATTAGGTATAATGACATAGAGTCCACCCTCCAAAGCATTCATTTTCTCCCGGGGGACTGTAGTTTGGGGATGAACTGTAACTTCGGGGGATCCCCAGGTCCCACCTGGAGGCTGGCATACCTAGTCCGGTAGCTCCTTAAAGACTAACAAAATTTGTGGCAGGGTATGAGCTTTTGTGAGTCACTGCTCACTTCTTCAGATACAGCAGGAAAAGTAAGCAGTGACTCACAAAAGCTCCTCCCCTGCCACAAATTTTATTAGTCTGTGGGGTTCTCTTGGACTCTTGCTCTTTTCTACTGCTACAGACAGACTAACACGGCTGCCCATCTTGATCTAGTTACCACATAGCATAAACACAGAACCGAGAATATCCAATATTAAAGCAGTCTCCTGAACTAAACTGTCACCAGACCACATTTTGGACAGGCACTCACAGGAGCGGAGCTCTGGAACCTCTAAATTTTATTGTGCTCTTTCCTTCTTACTCCGCCCTCCTCAAAAAATACTTGCTTCTGGGCAGGGCTTTTTTTTAGCAGGAACGCACAGGAACACAGGTTCCGTCTGACTTGGCATCAGAGGGTGTGGTCTAATACACAAATGAGTTCCTGCTGGGCTTGCTCTACAAAAAAGTCCTGTGTGAAATGATGGTGATGTCAGGGGGTGTGGCCTAATATGCAAATGAGTTCCCGCTAGGGTTTTCCCCTACCTCCTGTGTGAATTAATGGTGGCATCAGGGGGTGTGATCTAATATACAAATGAGTTCCCGCTGGGCCTTTTCTACAAAAAAAAAAGCCCTGCTTCTGGGCTCCATTGTTCAAACCCCCTGTGAGAATTTTGCTGAACTCTTAAGATTTGACAAACGTTAATATTTTTTCCCACAAAAAGAGAGAGAGAGAGAGAGAGAGAAAATAACCAAAACATATAAAGCAGACAGATGGAAATCTTCCTCATGCCACTGTGGCCACATAGGAGAAAGTAATTTAAAAAGTATGATGGGAGTAAGGTTTTATTTTGACCGTTATAATTCAAGAAGCATTTGAAGGTAGATGCTGAGCTGATATAATTTAGTACACCTTCCGGTGATACCAGGGTGTGTGGCCTATGCAAATGAGTTGTGCAAATGAGTTGTGCTAATGAGCTTCAGCACCTCTTTTTCTTTGAAATGACCACTGACTGTCATACACTCTTTCCTGAGAATCTTCAAAGTACCATAGAAAGTGTGTTTGTAATTGTAACCTCGAGTGGCTCTGCGTTTTTGTGATGTGGATTAATGGATGGGGAGGTAGAGTTGCCAGGTCCAGCTCAGGAAATATCTGGGGACTTTGGGGGTAAGCCAGGAGCAAGGTGTGACAAGCAGGGTTGAACTCCAAAGGGAGTTCTGGCCATCATATAAAGGGACTGTACTCCTTTTAAATGCCTTCCCTTCATTAAAAATAATGGAAATAATTCCCCTTGGGGAACTCACAGAACGGATCTCCCTGCGTTCAATCTTTTTGAAACTTGGGGGTGGCTTTGAGGCGAGGCACTGGATGCTACGTGGAAAATTTGGTGCCTCTACCTCAAAAAACAGGACCCCCCCCCTCCCAACACTCACAGTTTGATTCTCCATTATACCCTATGGAGACTGTAAACGAACAGCTCTGCATATCATAGATTCTACACGAAATCCCTCCCCAAATTCCCCCCTCTACAGGCACGGCCCCCAAATCTCCAGGAATTTCCCAGTCTGGAGTGGGGAACCCTAGGCGAGCTCAGAGCCAGTGGCACTCCCAGCTACAGGAGGCAAGGAAGGGCATAAGCCATGCCCATCTCCTTCTCCCTCCCCCCCCCCCCCCAGCTCACAGTGGCACTGCCAGGCCAGCTCTTCAAGAGCTCACCTTGGTGTGTGGATGGTCTGGGTGTGCCAGAGATTGCCTACTGCTGGCCAGACATTTTATCATAGCCTAAACTTTTGTGTCCATGAGTCAGAGAGGGGAAAAAATCACATCATCTCCCCTCGCCTATTCCTTCCCCAGGCTTGATGTGGCTGAGAGGAAACTATGATCCTACCAAAGATCTGGAGGAAATGGAGAGAGAGAAAGAGGAAGCCTCCAAAGAGAAGACTATTTCCATCTGGCAGCTCATCACTTCCGTCACCTATAGGCAGCCGTTCTTAGTGGCAATAATGGTGCACCTCGCCCAGCAGTTTTCAGGGATCAATGCCGTGAGTTGCCTAGCGAAACTTCATAGCGACTAAAATAAATTAAGTGGGTAATCAAGCAGCGCTCGAAGCCCAGTCCAAGCTGGCTGAAGTCAAGGCAAGGTTTTGAACATACGAATCTTCCAAGTCACACAAAGTCAGCCCATGTGGTTTAGTAGTGTCTCCTCTGACTGGTTAGTGGCTTTCCTGGTGGGGAAAGGTCTGTCCGTCACCGACTGTCCGAGAACCCTTAGCTGCAGCTGCCAGGGACTGAACCTCTCCATGCAAAATAGATTGCTCTACCACTGAGCCATGGCTGTTGTTCCTTGCTGCCATTGGTCTCAGTAGCTATTTGAAATCCTAGGGATGGTCTGCATTCTTGGAAATACAGCTGAAGGCTGATTTTTGCCGCCAGGGCTAGATATCCAGTGCCCTGCCCATTTGTGCCGGTATATGTGCATCTGTTTTGTCATGTGAGTGCAATGCTGCCTGTGTTAAACACATAGAACTCCTATTGATTTAAATGGGGGAGAGAGAAGAAGGTGAGGCCTATGCACACAGTTTACACATCTATGAGTGAGGACCTACGATGCTACCAGGGGGATCCCTTTCCCCTCTTTGCTTTCTTTCCCCTCCCCCTGCTGCTCCAACTGCCTGCTGCAGCTCCCGGCCAACTAGGGTTGCCAATCCCCAGGTGGGGGCAGGGGATCCCCCGGTTTGGTTTCAGGGTCATCAGAAAGTGGGGGGGGAGGGAAATGTCTGCTGGGCACTCCATTATTCCCTATGGAGACCAATTCCCATAAGGAATAATGAAGAATTGATCTGTGAGTATCTGGGGCTCTGGGGGGGGGGCTGGTATTTTTTAGGTAGAGGCACTAAAATTGCAGCGTAGCATACAACAGCTCTCCTCAAAAGACCCTCCAAGTTTCAAAAAGATTGGACTGCAGGGTCCAATTCTATGAGCCCCAAAAGAAGGTGCCCCTATCCTTCATTATTTCCAATGGCGGGAAGGCATTTAAAAGGTGTGTGGTCCCTTTAAATGTGATGGCCAGAAGTCCCTTTGGAGTTCAATTATGCTTGTGACAACCTTTCTCCTGGATCCACCCTCAAAGTCTCCTGGCTTCACCCCCAAAGTCCCCAGATATTTCTTGAACTGGATTTGGCAACCCTACGGCCAACCCCCAACAGTTGCAAGGTCCACTTTGGCTACTTTCATCCCCCCCCCCCACTGCTTCTGGTGGTGAGCCTAGTGCAGCTGCTTCAGTTCCCTGCATCACTGCCACTTCTGCTGTGCCTGATGAGGTTTTGTTCCGGGCCCACTGATAGAGTAGGAGATGGTGCAGGGCCAGCCCAGCCCCTAGGCAATTGCCTAGGACGCTGGCATTCTGGGGGCTCCAAATTAGGAGGGGGCCCATGTGACTCAGTGACTAATCAGTGGGGGGGTGGGTGGTTAGCCTCGCCTAGGGTGCCAGACTGTTTAAGGCCAGCCCTGTGGAGGTAGGAGTACTGTCTATACTTAACACAAACAACATTTTTGTTGGGGGTGGAAGGGTGGATTAGAACCTCCTAATATATTTTTTAAACATTATGAGATTGTTCTGCAAACCTTGAGGGGTCCCCAAAATTTGCAGAAATACCTGTTTTCAGTCACTGTGGCCCCAATCTGCAGATTTAGATATTGGTAGATTAGTCCACACTTGACTATTCAAATATTAAATACGACTTAGTTCTTCTTGTGTTTAAGTTCGGCATTGTGCATTTTGCATTAGAATTGCAATATTATTCAGAATATGTTCAGAATATTGAAAGTGCACTTCAGACAGATTCTGTTTCTGCAAGGAACCCTGGGAAATAGAGTTCTGTGAACGGCCAAGTACAAGTTATTTTTTTCCTTGTGTCCCCTCTGGGTAGGGCATGCCATGATAGTTAATCTGGTATGCAAATGATATAAGCAAATATGACCAGAGGAGGGGTGGGCGGAGTGAGTATCCAACTGATAGAAAGAAACTGGTACTTTGAAGGGAACTAAATGAAGCAAGAATGTGAGGCTGGGGAATTCAGTGGGTTGTTTACAATTCCCAGGATCCTTGAGGAGGGGAAAAGTTTTGCACTAGACTAGACCTTTGATCCTGGTTCAGCCTTGTCTCCAAACTGATTTTCTACACTAAAAATCATAGAATCATACTCATAGAATTGGTTTCCATGATTCCATGTTTCAAGTGTAGAATGCCAGTTTGGGGACAGGGCTGAACCAGGTGTAACGTTCTAGTGCGGCATTGGCCTCAGTGTCCCTTTCTGTAGCCGCTGAAATTTTTTCATGATCAATTCTCATCTGTTTTCTTAGATTTTCTACTACTCTACAGACATTTTCACTGAAGCTGGAATCGAAGAACCCGTTTATGCAACCATTGGTGTGGGTGCTATAAACACATTGTTCACTGTTGTAGCTGTAAGTAAAACCTTTACATTCGTTCATTGATGCGATCATCTGGTATTGTTTTCTGCTCAATTTTGACTGTTGTTGATTTTCCTCCTCCTTGTGTACTTCTTTGAAGGCTGTACACAGGGCTTGCTAGAGTAAGGGAGCAGACACGGTTCACCTAAGTTACAGCCCAGTGGCACCTTTAAGAGCAATAAGGTTTTATTCAAGGTACGAGCTTGGGATTCAGGGGTGCGCAGCCCCTGCCTGTAAAAAGCATTTAAAGGGACCTTTCAAATGCTTTGGACAAGTGGGGGCTGCTGGCGCCTGAACGGCAAGCGGCAAATTTGGGCTGCGTCCAGGGCTTTTTTTGTAGAAAAAGCCCAGCAGGAACTCATTTGCATATTAGGCCACACCCCCTGGTGCCAAGCCTGCTAGAACGGTGTTCCTGTGCGTTCCTGCTAAAAAAAAACCCGGCTACATCCCTAACGTGATGATGTCACTTCCGCATGATGTCATCATGTTGGAGGATATTTCCACTCCCTCCAGGAATGTCCCCTAAAGTCCCCCGCTGGTGAGGAGACAGAGCCTGGCAACCCTAGGGGAAGGCCTTGGACTCTATGCCCTGTTGCTGACCATCCAGGGGAACTAGTTTTATGATTTAGCAGGGCTCTTCTTATGTTCTTATGGCTTGCAGTCAAACACACAAAACTGGTTTCCTCTGAGATGACCAAACAGCATATCTAAACAAAAGGTGCTGAGAATGCAACACACAGTAGGCTTGCCTTTCAAATTATATAGGTTGTTTTTTCCTGCCTCCTCTTTCTGTTCTTTCCAAAAGAGCAACCTCTGCAGGTGAGCAGTGAAAAGCCGAGTCAGCCACTGCCAGACTGTACTCTTAGGCTGGCGTGGAATTCTAGCAGGAGCTCCTTTGTATATTAGGCCACACATCCCTGATGTAGCCAATTCTCCAAGAGTTTACAAGGCTCTTTTTTGTAAGCTCTTGGAGGATTGGCTACATCAGGTGGGTGTGGCCTAATATGCAAAGGAGCTCCTGCTAGAATTCTACCCTTGCTCTTAGGATCAAGAAAGATACTGAGGCAGGGGCGGCAGATACCCAAAACAGAGAGGTGTGAATCAACTCCTGGTGTTCCATCAGGCCCTCACCTGCAAATGCCCTAGGAAACTGCATATGTGGGCTGATAACAGAAAGGCAGCTTCCCACCTCTGGCTGACGGGCTGCCAATTCAGCTTCACCTAATAGCAAGAAGGTCAGATGGACACTTTATACAACTAAGTCAGCAGGGTGCCATTGTTAGGATGTCTATCGAATATAGCAATAGGGATATAAAGCCTAACCTAACTGTTGCCTTTTCCAGCTCTTTCTGGTAGAGAAAGCAGGAAGACGTATCCTGTTTCTTGGTGGAATGTTTGGCATGTTCGTGTGTACAATACTAATGACAGTTGGACTCGCACTTCTGGTAAGATGCACCTCTTCAGGAATTATTTATGTGGCTTGAATATCATATTAAATACCTCTCAGTAGGACACTCCAGCTACATAAATGTTCATCTCACTTCTCAAAGGGTGTTCCTCTATTCAATGTGAATGGCAAGGTTTTGTGTAACTGCTGTGTTCCTGTGTTCTATGAAGGGTAATACTTTGTTCTGCCACTAGGTGTAGCTATTCACCTATTTGCTGTCTCAGCATTGGAGGGCTTGAAGCCACCTCAGCTAATATTGATAGCTAGAGAGAGAGCCCCGAGGAGCAGAGTGGTAAAGCTGCAGTACTGCAACTCTGCTCACGACCTGAGTTCAATCCTGGTGGAAAAATGAGTACCCAGCTTGCTGGGGAGAAAGTGTAGATGATTGGGAAGGCAATGGCAAACCACCCTGTAAAAAGTCTGCCATGAAAACATTGTGAAAGCAACGTCACCCCAGAGTCGGAAACAACTGGTGCTTGCACAGGGGACTATCTTTACTTTTTTAGAGAGAGAACACAGCAAAAAAACTCTGAGCCTGTACCACATTCAAAACCTGAGGGATGGTGGGTAAAGATATGGTCTCTCCACCACCAAGCTCTGGCCAAAAGTAGGAACTACAGGGTATTCAGACTAGCCAGAACAGAAGCATCTTGAACAGCAATGTGTTAAAAGAGGTCACATGACAAGGACTGATGCATATAGAAGCTTCCAGATCAATTCAGCCTATAAAAGCTGGGCCAAGACTGAAGTCTTCATTTATACCCCATCCTTCCCTGCGACAGGAATTGGAAGCAGCTTACATTCTCCTCCTCTCCTTCGTTTTATCCTTACAGCAACCCTGTGAGGTAGGCGAGCTTGAGAGTGTGCAACTGGCTCAAGGTTGCCCAGCTAGCTTCCACAGTAAAGTGTGGATTTGGACCTGGGTCTCCCAAATCCTAGTCCGGCACTCTAACCACTACCCGTCACTGCCTTGAGTCATTGCTGAAGGCCATGGTGCGAGCCAGCTTTGGAGGTTTAGACAGAAGACTTTGAATCCACGTGTTCCTTCAAGCATTCCAGCAGGTGGGCTATGCTCATCAAAGCTCGTCCTGAGGAATTCCTGCCAATTCCAGGGGCCTGTTTTGATACACACACGAAGCTGCCTTATACTGAATCAGGCCCGTGGTCCATCAAAGGCTGCGATCACACACACTAAATAATGTACTTTCAAAGCACTTTCCAACTGGATTTTACTGTGTGAACTGGCAAAATCCAGTGGGAAGGTGCATTGAAAGTGGATTGAAAGTGCATTTTTAGTGTGTGTGATTGCAGCCCAGGCCCCAGGTCAGTACTGTTGACTCAGACTGGCAGTAGCTCTCCAGGGTTTCAGGCAGAGGCCTTTCACGTCACCTACTCGCTGATACTTTCAAGTGGGAACTGCAAATCTTCTGACCCACACAGCCCCTCCCTTCACTGTCAAACTCAATGTTTCATTCATGCCACTGGCAGTCAAGAGAATCTTTGGGGTGGTGAGCAAATGCAGGGAAGCCATATGGAGTGGGGCTTATAGGTCATATTATCTCTGTCCTAAGCCCCAAATAGCCTCTCCTTGCCTTTGCCAAAGGCCAGCTGGACCTGAATATTGTATTTGTATTAAATTATACCTTGCATTTCCTGCAGGGCTTTTTAGCCACACACCCCTGAGGTTGCCAATCCTCCAAGAGCTTACAGTAGGCCCTGAACTAAGAGCCTGCAAAGGAGTTCCTGCTGCAAAAAAAGCCCTGCCCCAAAGCATCTTTCAGCATCCTTCTTCCCTTCACCTTTTTATCTGCACAACAACCACCCTGTAACGTAGGTTAAGCTGAGAGAGAGAGACTGGTCAAAGGTCACCCAGCAAGCTTCCATAGCAGGACAGGGATATGAACTTGAGTCAACCGTATATCCCATATAAATCCCATATATCTGAGTCCACTATCCTAATGTGCTCAGCCCATTTTAGGAAGCAATCTTACAAGGGGGAGTTCAGGAAGCAATCTTACAAGGAGGAAGGGAGAGTTCCGGAAGCTCAGGAAGCAATCAGGAGAGTTCCGGAAGCAATCTTATAAGGGAGAAGGGAGAGCAAGCATCATCGCTGAAGACAGGCAACCTGGCAATGTGACCTCAACTGTTGCTAACATGAGTCTTGCTGTCATTTTTTAGGATAGATATGTTTGGATGAGCTACTTGAGCATGGTGGCGATCTTTGTCTTTGTCAGCGTCTTTGAACTTGGGCCTGGACCAATCCCCTGGTTTATTGTTGCTGAGCTGTTCAGTCAAGGCCCTCGACCAGCCGCGGTCGCATTGGCTGGCTTTGCCAACTGGTTCTCCAACTTCCTGGTCGGGATGTGCTTCCAATATATAGCTGTAAGAAACCCTGGCTTGTTTATTATCCTATGGCAAAGATGGCATTTTAAGAGCTTCATGTGTTTAAACATTAAGGTTGGGAATAGAGCTGGCTGGAAATGAAAAATGGCGGATGGGAGATATATCCCCAGATCAGTGGCGGACTGGGTCTAAAAATATTGGTTGCCAGGAGACATAGGGGGCCCACCCACAACTATAAGGCTATCATTTCATTTTGTAAGAAATAAATAAAATTTTCCAAAAAAAAAACCATAAGGGGAAAAAAGGTACAATTAAAACATATATATAATTACAGTGTACATATATTGCACATAGTACTGGCAGTATACAATAGATACTAAATGTAAACACAGGTTGCATTTTCTCCAGGGGAGTTGATCTCTGCCAGCTGGAGATCAGTTGTAAAAGCGAGAGATCCCCAGGCCCCACCTGGAGGCTGGCAACCCTAAATACAACATAAATTTTAGTTGCATTAC
Source organism: Heteronotia binoei (assembly GCF_032191835.1). Lineage (NCBI taxonomy): Eukaryota > Metazoa > Chordata > Lepidosauria > Squamata > Gekkonidae > Heteronotia > Heteronotia binoei. The sequence continues at coordinate 122,858,814 of NC_083228.1, read as the reverse complement.
AGTAATAATACTGGAATTTCTATAATATTTTCAAGCTACTAAAAGGTCATTAACATTTTTAACATATAGCCTAATGTTTAAGGGGGCCCACTTGCCATCGGGCAAACTGACACCCTGGCCAGTCCTCCAGTGCCCCAGATTTGAAAGTTATAGCCATGAATTCTGTCCTGGTGCATGAGGAAGGATGGGGAATCCCAGTTCTGTGTTTGAAAATGCAGTAGGCTAATGAAGAGAGTGTGCTGCCCTGGAGGGTCTCGGCAACTCTTGGAAGCTAAGCAGACTTGGCCCTGATTACAGCCTGGATGGGAGACCACCAAGGAAACCCAAGGTTGATATGCAGAGGCAGGCAAGGGCTAACAACCTTGGAACATCTCTTGCCTCGGAAACCCTAAGGAGGTGCCAGAAGTTGGCTGCAACTTGACGCACTTTCCACCAATGAAGTGAGTCCTGACCAGTAATAGTATTGGTCCGGGCTTTTTTCGCACAAGAAGCCCAGTGGGAACACATTTGCATATTAGGCCACACCCCTGACGCCAAGCCAGCCAGAACTGAGTTCCTGTGCATTCCTGCTCAGAAAAAGCCCTGGTATTGGCCAATGTGAGGTACTTGTTGACATAGAGACCTGACTTTAGGGCCCACCAGCACATCATCGCCTCTACAGTATTGGGGCAACTCTTAGTTTTCCAACAGTATCTTCCCTCCGACCCTTCCCTTCCATGGTATATGATCAGCTGCTGCTGAGACGGTGGTTACATCAGTCATTCCCCACCCCCCACCCCCACCCACCCCAATACTCTGGAACAGCCTCTGGAAGAATGTGGGGGGGGGGACTACTCCCAAACTCCTACCCTTCTGGAGAGGCTATAAAACCAAATTATTATGGAGAAGGCTTGGAGCTGGCTGAGTGTAGGGCTCAGGACACAGTGAGATGACAAGTCAAGCTGTCATTTTTCAGGCTGTCATTTTTGATGGCTGCCATTCTGCTAATGATTTTATTGTTGTTTATGTTTCTCTTTTGATAACTGGCCTTTCAGGAAAGGTAGGCTCGGGAATATTTGAAATAAACGAACCATGTCCAATCAGAGATGGCCCAAACAGATTTGGAGGCAATGTGTGTCACTGCCAACTACGGATGCCAGCTCCAGGTTGGGGAGTTCCTGGAGATTCCAGTGGGGTGGAGCTTGGGGAGGGGCAGGTTTGGGGAGGGGAAGGACCTCAGTGAAGTATAACGCCACAGAAGCTGCCCTCCAAAACAGTCATTTTCTTCCCTCCAAAGCAGTAATCAGTTCTCATGGAACTGATCTTTGTAGTCTGGAGATCAGGTATAATTCCAAGAAATTTCCAGATGACCTGGAGGCAGGGGTGGAATTCTAGCAGGAGCTGCTTTGCATATTAGGCCATGCCCCCCGATGTAGCCAATCCTCCAAGAGCTTTTTGTAAGGCTTCTTGGAGGATTAGCTATATCAGGGGGTGTGGCCTAATATGCAAAGCAGCTCCTGCTAGAATTCCAGCCCTGCCTGAAAGTTGGCAAGGCCTCACCTGGCCCAGCTAGACTCTGCACATATCAGTATTGTTCTTAGGTGGTAGGGAACTCAAATCCTGGACCAAATGCTGAACAGAGTTACTATTCTCAGCCACCCTGACCTGGATCACCTAGGCAAGCCCAATCTCATTAGATCTCAGAAGCTAAGCAGGACTGACCCTGCAGGTTGGACTAGATGACCCTGGAGGTCCCTTCCAACTCTATGATTCTATGACCCTGGCAAGTACTTGGATGGGAGACCTCCACAGAATACCAGGGCCAGGATGCAGGAGCAGACAATAGCAAGCCACCTCTCTGAACATTCAAGCCCCACTCAGAGTTGCCAGAAGTCAACCATGACTTCCAGGCACAAATGCAGGCACACACACACACAATTCTCAGCCCCCCCCCTCCCGTTCTCAACCAAATAAATTTTGTCTAAACCTAACTTGCTTTTACTTAGGACAAAAATAATAAAAACAAAACACGCCCCCCCCCCCGGATTTATCAGAATGGACTGATCACTTCATTGCGTAATAATTTTTTACTTTGATGGTGTACATCAGTGTCTCAAACACCGTGCCCTTTTGGAGTGCCCCGTCCCTCCTGGCAACCAGTAGAGGAGAGGGGACTTTCCAAGAGCAGCAGGGTGGCCCATCTGACATAAAGTGACATATCTATGTCACTGCTCATGTTACCTGGAAGTGACATCATCACACCTGGGATGACATTCTGGTATTTGGGCAAAAACTCTATGGTCAATTTGGCTTCTACCATAGAGGTTTGGTCCAAATACCAGAGCGTCACCTCAACATCCCAGATGTGATGAAGTCATTTTTTGTTCCTGTGGGCAGTGAAATAGATGCATCGCTGCACATCGGCTAGATCTCCCTCTTTTTCAGGGTAAGTTCTCCCCTGCCAGCCAGCTGATTGGCAGCAGGGAGGTGGGGCCCGTCGTCAAGACCCCACCTCCACCAGGGGGTCTGGCAACCCAAGTGTCCGTGGGGGGAGGAACTATGTATTCTGCCCTGGACTCTTTAGAGGAAGAGTTATATTTTGTTAAAGAAATGTGATAGATTTGTTTCGCAGTTCTGGAAGAGGAACATATATCCTACAGTTGCCAAAATGCAACCTTTTCTTGACTGATCACCATCGTTGATAACAGGGAGAAATGTATTCACTGGGATTTTCTTTTTGCTTTGCTCATTACAGAAGTTCACTGGGCCATATGCGTTTCTTATCTTTGCTGCTATGCTTGCTGGCTTCAGTTGTTTCATATACTTCAAAGTGCCGGAAACGAAAGGGAAATCCTTTGAAGAAATTGCAGAAGAGTTCCGTCGCAGGAAGAAAGAATCCGGAAGAGGCCCCAAAGCTGCCACAGAGCTGGAGCATTTGGGAAACAACCCCAACGCCTAGAGACCAGGCTGACCTGGGAAAATACATATAGCATCCATACTTCTGGGCAAAGTTTTGGGGAAAGCATTTTTCAAAAATGTAAAAATATGGAAATTGATACTGGTATATGCTGAGTTTGTATTGCGACTTCAGGGGGATGCAGCTGTAGAGTTCTGTAATGTTTCCTCTTCCCCCAGGAACTTGTTTTAGGTCAAGCCAAGAAGTATCAGCCGGTCAAGACTGTACTTTTTAAAACTGGAGGAGAGAAAAGCAAGGATCCCTTATCTTGGCCCTTGGCACAATTCATGTGGGATTTGCTGGAGAACAAGACCTAGGAATGCGCTGCAGAAATCACCCGAGAACACTGCATGCTCATTCACTCTCAGGATTTTGCACCGAACACAGTCCCACATACTGTGATTCGATTGCGTTATACAAATTAGGGAATCGTGCCAGCATCGGCTTAGTGTGCATGCTTTTGGTTCAGTTGCGTCGATCTAGTATGGATTTTAACGGAAGGGGAGTTTAAGCAGAAATGTGCAATGTGTTCATTTGGGTATTACTGTCATGGCTTGGGAAAGGAAAGATGAAATTCATCTCCCAATGAGCAGAACTCTCACTTCCCCATGTCTGTCTACACCAATCACATTTTAGCTCATTTCCCTTTTGTCCACCGTCCTGGAAATCAGTTCTCCTTAATTCCCTTACACGAGCATCTCCAGCTTCCTATAACTGGATCCACAGGATCCTTAATTTTTTAAATAAATAAATAAATGTGGTATTTGCACCCACAAACCCAGGGCTTTTTTGTAGCAGGAACTCCTTTGCATATTAAGCCACACCACCCTGATGTAGCCAATCCTCCAAGAGCTTACAGGGCTCTTATTGCAGGGTCTACTGTAAGCTCCAGGAGGATTGGCTACATCAGGGGTATGTGGCCTAATATGCAAAAGAGTTCCTGCTTCAAAAAAAGACCTGCATAGCAGTTCTAGAGAACTGGATGCCCTTGGGTGAGGATGTAGGTCCTGGGAAAGGTGATGTAGCAATATTTGCTGAGAACACAACATTATTGTAATTCATTATTGCCATCCTGAACAAAGTTACACCCTTTGAAGTCCATGGAAGTCCGTGCACTTAAAAGGGTGTAACTTTTGATTTAGGATTGTATGGAGTATGTATAAGATGGGTAGACGAATGGGTTCATGGGATCAATATAGGCAGGGCCGGCTACCATTGTTTATTGTCTGCTGGGGTGTCCGCGGGCCTCTCCGCTGGAAGTGCCATTTTTTCCTACCCCAAACAGTGGCTGCAGTGAAGGTCATGATGGAGTAGCCATCCTACAAAAATCATTCTTCTCCCAAGAAATAGGAGGTTGCCCCAGAGGTCTCTGTAATGCCACAGGAGCCCAGGAACGTCAAAGGGAGTTCTGGCCATCACATTTAAAGGGACTGTACACCTTTTAAATGCCTTCCCTCCATTGGAAATAATGAAGGATAGGGGCACCTTCTTTGAGGGCTCATAGAATTGGATCCCTTGGTCCAACCCTTTTGAAATTTGGAAGGTGTTTTGAGGGGGGGACACTGGATGCTATGCTGCAAATTTGTTGCCTCTACCTCAAAAAACAGCTCTGCAGAGCCCCAGATAACCACAGATCAATTCTCCATTATACCCTATGGAAATTGGTCTCCATGAACATATGAAGCTGCCTTATACTGAATCAGACCTTTGGTCCATCAAAGTCAGTATTGTCTTCTCAGACTGGCAGCGGCTCTCCAGGGTCTCAAGCTGAGGTTTTTCTTACCTGTTACCTGGACCCTTTTTAGTTGGAGATGCCGGAGATTGAACCTGGGACCTTCTGCTTCCCAAGCAGATGCTCTACCACTGAGCCACCGTCCCTCCTCCTCCATAGGGAATAATGGTCTGCCCAGCAGACATTCCTCCCACCCCGCTTTCTGATGAGCCTGTAGCGGGAGGAGGGCCTCCAAACCGGGGGATCCCCTGCCCCTACCTGGGGATTGGCACCCCTAATGCTGGCTGTTGACACCAGCCCTGAATACTTGTTGCCAACTAACCAGAGAGCAGGGGAGAAAACCTGATTCTGGCTAGCTTACGTACTTTTAACAGCATGTCTGGTGGAATCAACTGGTAAAGTTTTCCATAGCAATGGAGGCTGGCTTTATTTACACCGACTCATCTCAGGACATAAAATTCCTGTTCATGCCCCAGGGTAAAAGGAACTGGTGAGCCTCATTCAACAATGCAAATTCACCATCAAAAGAAAATAAGGTTCCAGCAGGGACAGTCTAAATGATGTGTCAGGAAAGGTTTATAGCAGGGGTGGCCAAACTGTGGCTCTTTCACACATATTGTGTGGCTCTCAAAGCCCCCACTGCCCAGTCAGCTGGCTTGGAGAAGGCATTTGTCTCTTTAAAGCACTTCTTCAAGCCAAGTCAGCCAGTGGATAATGCATTTAATGTTAAAGTTAACTTCCTTCCTTCCCGGCTCCCAGACATCTGATGTTCCTGTCTTGCGACTCTCAAACATCTGACATTTATTCTGTGTGGCTCTTACGTTAAGCAAGTTTGGCCACCCCTGGTTTATAGCAACACCTTCTCCTTCTTTAAGTGGATGCCTGGAGGAAAAAACCTGGAACAGTAACTGAATACACACTATTTCCGAAGTAATGAAATCCCCCACATTTATGTTTTTAAAACTGTGCGTTATGTGAAATTTTCTGCAGTAGATTTTTCCTCACCAGGTGCAAACCTGAAATTTTTTCCTTCTTACCCAGTTTTAGTGAGTTCTGAACATGCAAGGAAAAAACTTCAGATTTGCGCCTGGTGAAGAAAAATCTACTGTGGAAAATCTCACATAACATGCAGTTTTAATAGGGTCGCCAATCCCCATTTGGGGGCAGGGGATCCCCTGGTTTGGAGCCCTTCCCCCAGTTCAGGGTCATTAGAAAGCAGGGAGAGGGGGGAGGGAAATGTCTGCTAGCCACTCCATTATTCCCTATGGAGATTGATTCCCATAGGGTACAATTGATCCGTGGGTATCTGGGACTCCTGAGGGGCTGTTTTTTGACATAGAGGCATCAAAATTTCAGCATAGCATTCAGTGCCTCTTCTCAAGGAGAGAGCCAGTTTGTTGAAGTGGTTAAGTGCGTGGACTCTTATCTGGGAGAACCGGGTTTGATTCCCCACTCCTTCACTTGCACCTGCTGGAATGGCCTTGGGTTAGCCATAGCTTTGGCAGAGGTTGTCCTTGAAAGGGCAGCTGCTGTGAGAGCCCTCTCAGCCCCACCCACCTCGTAGGATGTTTGTTGTGGGGGGAGAAGATAAAGGAGATTGTAAGCCGTTCTGAGTCTCTGATTCAGAGAGAAGGGCGGGGTATAAATCTGCAATTCTTCTTCTTCTTCAAAACACTTCCCAAGTTTCAAAAAGATTGAACAAGGGGGTCCAACTCTATGAGCCCCCAAAGAAGGTGACTTTACTATTGTTTCCAATGGAAGGAAGACATTTAAAATCAGCACGGACCCTTTACATGTGATTGCCAGAACTCCTTTTGGAATTCAATTGTGCTTGTCACACCCTTGTTCCTGGCTGCACCTCCAAAGTCCCCAGATATTTCTTGAGTTGGACTTGGCAACCCTAAGTTTTAAAAACGTCAATGTGGGGAATTGTACTACTGCAGAAATGGTCATGGCATGGGGTGCGGGCTACACCTCTTCCTCCCTATGATCTGGGTATAGGGTTGCCAAGTCCCCTGCATCCTCAGGTGGGGGACTTTTTTTGTGTGCGCTTTGCAGGTGCAACACGATGTCACCCACAAGTGATGTTATCATGCCGGCAACATCACGCGCCCTCCACTCTAGATGTTTCTGGGAAAACCATAGAGTTTCCCCGGAAAGCCTGGAGTAGCCGGCGCGCAACGTCGCCGGTGTGATGACGTCACCCGCAAGTGATATCATCGTACCAGCAACGTCGGGGGAGTTTCCCCATGGCGGCCCAATGTAGGCCGGCAGGTTGGGAACCTCCAGGGCAGGAGAACCCCTGCCCAGCCCAGGGGATTAGCAGCCCTATATGGGTAGCAGCTCGTGCTAAAAATGGTCCGTGTGGGTATAGCCTAAATTTCTGCTTACACATTTTCAACTGATACTCTGCTTCTGGGGTCACTGCGTGGAAATGTCTCTGTTTCCTACAGATTCCTGTCTGTTTTTAAATGATGTATGTCATTGTCTGTTTTTTCATTATGTGGAATTCTAATGAGGTCCTTAAAAAACCAAATGAAGGCAGTGCTAACAGAAAGACTGAACTAGGGACGGGGGTGAGCATTTCTTACCTATCAGTAAGCGGAAAAGGATCGCCGCTCCACAAAGTATTCCTTCCAATTTAATCCTGAACTCACCTTTTAAAAAATGAGGGGTGGGGGGGAGGTACATCGTGAGAAAACTCTCATAAAACCAGGCATTAATCATTCTCTGTGGATGTGATTAATCTGCAAGAGCGAAGGGGCAGCTAGCTTGTTTTCTTGGGTCTACCTGAAGAGAATGGCAGATAACAGACTTGTGATGTCAGCAGTATTATTATTTGTGCCTGTAACTGTGCTGTAAATAGTAACCATGAAACAATGTTTTTCCGATGTTTGCTGGCTTTTCGTTATTGCTCTTTGCCTTCCGCTGACCTTGAGGTGTGTAAGCCTGGCTTCTGAAGCAGGACAGATTTGCTGACGCCTCCCTTTGGGGGAACCATCCTGCCCTGAGCCTGAGCAAAGATCAAATGACGTCTGAGTAGACTGTAAATTTTAGAATTCTAGAGAGGGGGAGTCTGAAAGATAAGAAGCCGGAAAAAAATTTTAAAATTGGGAAGCGAGGGAAATGATCCTTCCTACTCTATGCTTAGACAGGAGTGTCCAGAAGGATATCTCAGAGTAGTTATGAAGAGCTTGTGACTCAGGAGCCTAAAAAGGCCTTGGTTTGCTGAGAATGGTCAGGCAAGTACACCTGACAGAGCAGCGACACACCTGAGCAAGAGTAGCTTGGGGAGAGTGGAATTCCATGGGGTGCCTCTCTACATACATATTTCATGTTCAAAGTGAGAAGGCTGTGCCCTTGGTAGGGATAAGGAGCACTTCTGGTTTACCTTTCTCAGGCCATTTCCACACAGGTTATTTGCCGCAGGGTTCAATGAAGCTGGGAGGTGGGGATGCTTTCTTGCTTGCCCACAGCATCATGGTCCTTCTGTGTACCTCCCAGGGTTTCCTTGGCTTTTCCCTGAGTTTTCCAAATCTGTTTTGCTCTGATGTTTAGGGGAACACTGCAGCAAAGCCTGGATGGCTGTGGTGCATCAGGATGCTGACCTCCAGCTCTCCTGGAATTACAACCATGGTAATTATAACATGGCTTGGCAGCCTGTAGGAGGCCAGGATACAGGGGCGTATGTGTGATGTTACTTTAAGAAAAAACTTGGAAGTGATGCATGCCTTTCTAGGAATCACCAGAAATGATATGATAAAACCATAGAAATTTCAGTGATTCCTAGAAGGGCTGTTACTTCTGAGTTTTCCTTGGAAGCGATGTCCTACCATTAGCCCTGTGGTCATTTGGACAGTTTTTTCCCCTACCATCACTTGGAGCAGAGGCAGAAAACAGAAGCCCAAGGCTGAGGGGATTTTTATCCCCACAGGGGGCTGGGAAACCCTGTGTCTGTGCCTATGTGGAAAACATCTAACTATTGATAAAGTCACACATCTTGGTTTTTTTCTTTTTCTGAATTAAAGAAAAAAAAAAACAGTGCACACTTACATAACACAAAGGGGCAAGAAATCATTAGTCATCAAATTTCATTTGTACTGTAAGATAGAAAGTCCAAAATGCAAAAGTAAAGGCTTCACTTATCCAGAACCTCCTATGAGGGATAGCACTTGGTTATTTTGCAATAATTGAATTGTTTCTCTCAGGTAAATATTATATCAGAACTCAGAATTCAAATTCAGACACCAAACTTCAGGTCTGCAGGTAACAATTTCAAATTTATTTCTCTACTTTGTTTAGAAAATGTCTATGCCACCTCTCCAGAAACCTGCTCAAGGTGACTCACTAAGTTAAAGCAGTACAATAAGAATTATAAATAGTAAAACAAGCCAGGCTCCTAAAAGGGAAAATTTCTAGCTTTGCTAAGTGAAGCCATTTTTTCTCTTGCTTCTATTTCATGGAGCTCGGTAAATGAGAGGCCTTATAGAAGCCCTGTGAAGTCAATATAATTTTTATTTATAATTTTCATTATATGTTAAATATGAATCAACAATTGCATTAAATTATGGGAAATAATATACATAGTTGAGCTGGAGGGCTTCTGCAGTTCTGGCTCCGCTTGTGGACTTCCTGATGGCACCTGGTTTTTGGCCACTGGGTGACACAGAGTGTTGAATTGGATGGCCCATTGGCCTGATCCAACATGGCTTCTCTTATGTTCCTATGACATACTATTCCAGAGCTTCATGAACAAAATCCACTTTTCCACAATCTGAATAACTGTACCATAAATGAATTCTGCCATAAAGCACACTGCTGAAAAATGCAGTAAAACATAACAGGGTCTGTCACTGCTATCACCCCTTCCTTTCTGCCTGCAATGAACATTGCCTCAAGCAGTAGTGAATTTTACAGCAGAGCAAAGACTTGCCAGCTGAACCCCAACACAACATTCAGAACAGCACATCAGCTTTAAAAAGAGCTGAGCATGGGAAGAAGTGGACTTAGTTGGTGGAAAGCAAGGGACTCCAGGCCTCCCGCTATAGTGGAAGACCTCATAGCATTTCAGTGATTTGCCCACTGGCGCCTCGGGCACCTTCAGAAGGAAATGGGGAGTGCATGCCAGCACTGTGCCATTGTGCTTCAGGTAGAAAATGAAAGTGATATTGTAGATGCCTAGAATTTACAACCATAGAATTTAAAACCATAGAATTTTTGTAAATTCTAGAGCATCTAATGACATTACTTCCACTTTTAACTGCAAGTGATGTCAGCACAGCAGTGCGCTAGGCCCCTCCCCCCAATTTCTCCTGGGGGGTGCTGGCTGTGGTCCAGCAGCCCCGGGGTTTAGAGTTTAACTGCCTTGGATATAGGCTTCCCAACCCTCCCGCTCTGGCGGGAGTCCCCTGGGTTTGCAGCCTCATCTCCCGGTCTTCAAGCGGGGGGTGGGGGGTGGAGGAGGGGGAAAACATACCCGTAGGCTTCATTATAGAGCTCCTGAGCCGTTTGTAAAATGTCTGCCGCTTTAAGGCTGGGCAGGGAGCAGGAAGGGCTTGGGAGAACAGCCCCGCCCTTTCTTTTGCTTTCACTTTCACAGCAAGAGTTCTCCGGAAGAAGATCTGGTAAGTGTGTGTGTGTGTGTGTGTGTGTGAGGGAGGGGGCAGGGGATTCCCTGGTTTGGAGGCCCTCCCCCCTTTTAGAAAGCGTGGGGGGGGAGGGAAATGTCTACTGGGCATTCTATTATTCCCTATGGAGAACGATTCCCATAGGGAATAATAGGGAATTCATCTGTTGGTATTGGGGGCTCTGGGGGGGCTATTTTTTGAGGTAGAGGCACCAAATTTTTAGTATAACATCTAGTGCCTCTCCCCAAAATACCCCCCAAGTTTCAAAACGATTGGACCAGAGGGTCCAATTCTATGAGCCCCAAAAGATGGTGCCCCTATACTTCATTATTTCCTATGGAAGAAAGGAATTTTAAAAGGTGTGCTGTCCCTTTAAATGTGATGGCCAGAACTCCCTTGGAGTTCAATTATGCTTGTCACATCCTTGTTCTTGGCTCCACCCCCAATGTCTCCTGGATCCACCCCCAAAGTCTCCTGGATCCACCCCCAAAGTCCCCAGATTTTTCTTTAATTGGACTTGGCAACCCTACTTGGATACTAGAAAGAAAAGTTTAGCAACAAAGGTTCTGTTGTCCCCCAAGCTTGTTGAAAATAACACAGAGAGTCCAGCTATACAATGCACTGTTCCTGGATCTGTCCACGATCTGCCCTGGGGCCTGTGAAGCAGACCTACATGGGGAGTTCAAGCTGATTTTTTCAAATCAGGTCCATAGTGACAGGCAGAAAAACGCTTCCGCTTTCCCTTCGCTATATTCTTCTGTCTTGAAATGGTACCAACATAAGCCTCTTGTAATCAAAACAATGGAATGCAATGTGGAGAATCCAAATCAAAAATGCACTGCTCTGGGCACAAAATAACAATGAGAGTAATTTAGTAGTAGCCAGTCATACACAACAAAACACACTAATTCCAAATATACATTCCAAATATATGGATATACAGATTCCAGAGATAAATCCCAGATTTATGGACAAATATATAAACACGGACAACAGTGGGTTGATCCAAAGCGCAACCGTTTCTCAAATCTTCATCAGATCCAAGGATGGATAAATATATCGTCTTGGTATCACTTTGAAATGGGACCTTTAATCTGGATTCCGGAAGGCTTACAATCTTAATGATTGTTATCACTTTTGAAGTGGGGCCAAAGCAGACTCCAAAGAATTTGCAATCTTATATACAAGAACTTGCGTTTGTATGGAAATCACTGCAAACATTCACCCGTAGCTGAAGCCTATGCTAATTACACAGGGAAAGATTCTCCACCATTTTCCATGTTTATATATTTGTCCATGACATTTTTGGTAGAAAAAGCCCAGCTGGAACTCATTTGCATATTAGACCACACCCCCTGATTGCACCATTGTTTCACACAGGACTTTTTGTAGAAAAAGCCTAGCAGGAACTCATTTGCATATTAAGCCACACCATGATGCCAAGTCAGCTGGAACTGTGTTCCTGTTCATTCCTTCTTTTTAAAAAAGCCCTGTATTTGTCCATATATTTGAAATTCATCTCTGGAAACTGTATATCCATATATTTGGAATGTATATTTGGAATTAGTGTGTTTTGTTGTATATGACTGGCTACTACTAAATTACTCTTATTGTTATCAAAGATTTCAGGTTTTCACGGCTGGTAACATCATTAGGGTTTGTAGAATCTTTCTGGCTCAAGTGCCGTGTTCTACTGGAGAAAATTTTTCTTCCAGACGTTTCGTTCTCAGCTGCGGAGAACATCCTCAGTGGCGTTGCAGCCGGAGCTCCGCAGCTGAGAACGAAATGTCTGGAAGAAAAACTTTCTCCAGTAGAACACGGCACTTGAGCCCGAAAGATTCTACAAACCCTAACTCTTATTGTCGTTTTGTGGTGCCTGGAGCAGGCCTCTTGTAATGGCAGGAGGCCTCCGACTGCTGCTAGCAGCATTGTTTGGAGTGGCAGTGAGAGAAACTTTTCTAAAAAGCAACATTGGCTGCATTGTGACATAACTTCTGGGCTGTCCCTGGAAGTGACATTGTAACATAGTTCGTTTGGCTAGCCCTTCCTGTTTCCTGCCCTCAACCTTCTCACTGGTTGCTAAGCTCAACCTGGCAACCATATCCCAGGGAACTACAGAGTTATCATTGACCTATTGGGGAAACTTACTCTTGCCCATCAGTAGCTGAAGAAAAAGAGTTGGTTTTTATACCGTTTTTCTCTACCTTAAGGTATCTCAAAGTGAATTACAATCTCCTTCCCTTCTTCTCCTCGCTACATGTACCTGGTGAGGCAGGTGGGACTGAGAGAATTCTGAGAGAACTATGACTGGACCAAGGTCATCCAGCAGGCTACCTGTGGAGGAGGAGTGGGAACCGAACCTGGTTCTCCAGTTTAGAGTCTGCCACACTTAACCACTGCATCATGCTGTATAGTACATAGTACTATAGCTGTACACAGAAGTTTCCCCAACAGAACAAACAGTGGCTCCCTGGAGAGATTTCAGGTTGGGAAAACCCTCTAGAAAGGGGGAATGGACAGCTTTTGGAGAAATATATTTCAAAGAACAGGAAATGGTCCAGGAAATGTCAGGTATTAGCCATGAGTAAGCTCTTGGATCAGTGCATATTATGGACATAGATCCCTCCACAAAGTCTCCAGAAGGGCTATGCATCCTTTTGGCTCATTTGGAATAGTAGAAAGGCATGTATTGCTCTAATCCAGGATGCAGAAGGGAATCTCAGTACAGCAAGTGCCTCCTCTACTCCAAAGAGAAAGAGAAAGAGAAAGTTAATTGACAGTTTGCTTGAACAGATGAATTTCCATGCACCTACTCACCCCCTCCCTCATTCAAAAGGTAATGGGGAGTCTCAGTTAATTGATTTCAGCATTATATAAGCACCAACACAATCTGCCTAGGGGTGACATGTCAACACATCCGTCTCTAATATCTTTATTTCCTCCACTATGTTTTCCCTACCAGAATTCAATCTAACCAAATGTTGACCATATAACTTAGCTTGCGATTCTATTTGGGCTACAAACCTCACCAAAAAAGACACTGGCACTACCAATTTCCCCCTCCTCATGAGGTATCTTCCCACAAAACTTTATTGTACTTATCTACCAATAAGATTTAAAACTTTTGGCTCTGATCCCATTCATTTTAAGAAGTATTTTATTTCCTTTTCCGTCTTAACACTTCAGGAGTATAAAGATAGCTCCAAGAACCCCAGCACTCTTATTAATTCATTTTTATATGGTCTTTAAGATTTGTAAAAGTGCTTCACCTTTATTTCTTCTCCCCCCACATACCCTAGAAACACAGTAAATAAAACCATCAGCTAAGACACTAAAATCAAAACATAATATTAAATTATGAGGCAAATTAAAGCTTTATAACATGACAGATTTTCTTTAAATATCTTGAAACACCCTGTTTAATTTTTTAAAGAGAGAAAACATCCTTGAATATTGTAGTTATGTTCTGTGGTTTATTCTTATATTTGAAAAATGTATTTTAATTAATATAGCTGACTTCCTTTGTTGTAGATAACTATTCATTATATCTGAAAAACTTGTCATGAATTTTTATCTCTCCTTTTTTTAATATAAAATGTTTTCTTGAGAAAATTTTTTTTAAAAAAAACTTTATTCAAAAAGAGAGAGAGAACTCCAGCACTTTGTTCCACCCATAAGATCCCGTCTTGATACTTGTTTCCAGCAACTGGCTTCAGTTTGGTGCAGTGGTTAAGTGCACAGACTCTTATCTGGGAGAATCAGGTTTGATTTCCCACTAGAAGCTGCTGGAATGGCCTTGAGTCGCCATGCCTATCGCAGAGCTGTCCTTGAAAGGGCAGCTTCTGGGAGAGCTCTCACAGTCCCACCTATCTCACAGGGTGTCTGTTGTGTGTGTGTTGGGGCGGGGGGGGAGGTAAAGGAGATTGTAAGCTGTTCTGAGACTCTGAGACTGATTTCACACTAGGCTTGTTCCGGGTGGAGAGTAGGGATGTGCAAAAAAAAAAAATTCGGAATTACACGGATTCAGAAGTGCACAGGGAAAAAAATTTCGGATTCCCCATGCACTACTGAATACCGTATTCGGAATAGCCGCATATACGGTAGATGCACGGCTATTACCGAATATACGGCCCTATTATACCCTATGGGCCATTGAAATCAATGGCAAATAGGGTATATTTGAAGCCGCCTGGAGGGGGGGGGGTTGAGGGAGAGCCCCCAAATTTGCAGGGGACCTGAAGGGGACTCTCCCCTCCAACCCCCCCAAGTCCCAAAAAGATTGGGCCAGGGGATCCCATTCCAGGGGCACCCAAAGAGGGTGCCCCTATTCCATCATTATACCCTATGGGCCATTAAAATCAATGGCAAATAGGATATAATTGAAGCCGCCTGGAGGGGAGGGGGTTTGAGGGAGAGCCCCCAAATTTGCAGGAGACCTGAAGGGGACTCTCCCCTCCAACCCCCCCAAGTCCCAAAAAAATTGGACCATGGGGTCCAATTCCTGGGGCACCCAAAGCCAAACCTAACTTCACACCAGAGAATCTCTATAGGCCCCAAATGCACTACATCCCTCTATCTAATCTATGAACCCTGGGCCTGCAGGCCTGGCACCAACATAAACCCAGTTGCCAACCTCACTGCCACACAAAACACAATCTGCTCAAGGTCTGCTCTGCAGACCTGCTTGCAGCAAACCCAGATGCCAGCTCTCCAGCCCTGCCCCAAACAACACGGGGAGAGCTTGTCAACCACAAAAAGCCTGCTGGTTCTGGGTCTCTCACCCAGGTGCCAGCTTCCCTGCCACAGAACACACAATCTACAGATGCCAGCTCTCCAGCCCTGCCCCAAATAACAAGGGGAGAGCTGGCAAACCACAAAAAGCCCGCTGGTTCTGGGTCTCTCACCCAGGTGCCAGCTTCCCTGCCACAGAACACACAACCTACTCTATAAAAACAAGAAAGTGACCCAGCCCACACACACCCTCACCAACCCCCACACCAACCAGAGGCAATTTAAAAAACCAAAACAAAACCAGCAGAATCACAAAAGGCCAAGTGTTAAAAAAAAGTGGCCTTTTCACCAACAAGAAAAGGGGGACAAAAGTGGCCTTTTAAACAATGGAAATTAGGCCAAACAGCACCCGCCCCAAGAACCCAAAGAAAAGAGTAATAGCAGCAGCACAGCAGCAACAAATCAAACACTGAATACTTTTAAAACAGTAAAAAATTAACTTTTAACAATACAGGAACTTTGCCACCCCTTCCCCCCCAAAAAACCCTTCACCCTAACCCCAAGAAATTAAAGCCACCCAAATCAGGAGAAGTAAAAGGACACTGCACTTTTAAAAGTCCTCTCACTAAATTAAGATATGGGCAGATTGGCAAACCCCCCCACCCCAGGCCCCCTCCCCAAGCAGAAACCCCAAATAAGCTACCCCACCACCACCCAAATCTGGATAAGTAAAGGGACTCTAAGTCTTTAAAAAAAGTCCTTTTACCAACAATAAATAAAAACAAGAACCCAAAAAGTGTTCTACCTTGTCTTCCAGGGAAGTCTGAGTGAGAGAGCTGCAGCAGCTTAAGCAATCTCTTACACACAGCATGGAGGAGTCAGCCAGGAAGTGAAGACTCCTTAGAAAGCCCTTCAAAGCATGCATTTCCAATGTATTTTACAAATGCATGCTTTGGATTGGCTGTTGGGGCTCCTCTTCCCCCTTCCCCCTCCCCCCTCCCTGATCCCAGGGATGTTAAGGCAGAGGCGGGAAGGTGCCAAAGGAGCTCCTTTGAAGCTCCAGAAGCTAATTGCCGCCTTTTGTTTTGAATTGACAGCTGTTTGCTTATGAATAGCTATTCGTAACTACACAACGAGCCTATTCGGCTGCCGTGTAATGGGCGCTTATGGAAGTCGGCTGCAGGCTATTCCGTATGCGGCCGAATCAACACTGGTTCGGCTGTAAATATGGCTCGGCCGAGCCGAATGCACATCCCTAGTGGAGAGCCCTTTCACTCCCCACGCTTCTCTCAGTTTTTGCACAAGCTGCCCCGGAGTTACAAGTTGGTGCGCTACTTTTCCACAGCAAGTAAGATCCTCTTACAAGCGGTTTCTGCTTGCCGCGGAAAAGTGATGTGCCAACTTGCAGCTCTGGGGCAGCTTGTGCAAAAATGCAGAGAAGCGCCTGGGGCAAAAGGACTCTCGACCCGGAAACAATGCTCCACCGCCAAAGTCCTCAGATATTTCTTTAATTGGACTTGGCAACCCTAGTTACAACAGCTACCCTCTAGTAAAAGCTGTCTTGAACTTGAAACCATAGGATGAAAGCTGTGAGCACTATTATTTTTAGCCCCTGATGTAGTGTGTACACTGAAGTGTTCTACAAAGGTGAAGGGAGTTCATTAGGCCAAGTCTACAAACTTGACTGTAGTGTTCTCCATGCCGGAATGGTGGTCTCACTACATCTACATAGACACAGCAAAGCACTGTGTTTACAGTTCTGTGCTAAGGTTGCCAAGTCCAATTCAAGAAATATCTGGGGACTTTGGGGGTGGAGCCAGGAGACTTTGGGAGTGGAGCCAAGAGACATTGGCATGGAGTCAGGAGCAAGGTTGTGACAAGCATAACTGAACTCCAAAGGGAGTTCTGGCCATCACATTTAAAGGGACTGCACACCTTTTAAATGCCTTCTCTCCATTGGAAATTATGAAGGATAGGGATACCTTCTTTGGGGGCTCATAGAATTGGACCTCCTGGCCCAATCTTTTTGAAACTTGGAGGGTATTTTGGGAAGAGGCACTGGATGCTATGCTGAAAAATTGGTGCCTTTAACTCAAAAAATGGGCCTCCCTTCAGAGCCCCAGATACCCGCGGATCAATTCTCCATTATACTCTATGGGAATAGGTCTCCATGGGGAATAATGGAGTTTCCAGCAGACATTTCCCCCCCCCTCCGGCTTTCTGATGATCTTGAAGTGGGGGAGGGCCTCCAAACTGGGGGATCCCCTGCCCCCACCTGGGGATTGGCAACCCTATTCTGTGGTATGGTTTTCAAAGCAAGAGACAACCAGAGATGGCTTGTCGTGGCCTGCCTCTGTGTGGTAGCCCTCGGTGGCCTCCCATCCAAGTACTAGCTGCGGCTGACCCTGTTTAGCTTCTGAGATCTTATGAGCTCAGGCTAGCATGGACCATTCTCTAAAGGTGGTACTTTTGACATGTGCACTTTATAACTCTCCACTCCTGTGCGGTTCCAACTGAAACAGTCCAATTGTCCTTTCTGCTCCTCCATGTTACAGTTTGACTAACTTTGCTAATCATTAAGATAATTCAAAGGACCAGAGCGTATGGCCGAGCTAAATGGGCATCGTGCTTTAGTTTAACATTCAAACAATGTTCCTGGACTGTGGTTAGCTAATAATGTCCTGCAATTAATAAACTTTACAAAAAGCCTCTTGTCAGCATAGCTTTGATGGTGTTTTCCTAAAGTGCTGAGATTATAGCTCTTAGGGGTTTTCTGTTGCGTCAGATAAATGGCTGACAGTGCGCGCTTTCTACTTTTGAAAATGAGCTCGGTTTCCTAATGCAACAGAGCTTGGACATGTGGTCCCATTATCATTTTCTGGACTAATTTAGAATGAGGTTTTCTGCCCCACTTCATTCTGTTTTTCATTATCCCTTTCAAACAGGGTACTCACTTGTGAGAGGTCAGGAAAGCCAAGGAGGGAGAAGTAAATGAGGCAGAGAACCTGTGGTGATGATTCGGGGCCACTTTCTCTTTTTTCCTGGTTTAAAGGCTACTTGTTTTCTGAGCACCTTTACTATAGGTTACTGGGGGTCAATCATCCCCCAAGTAGTACCTAGCACCCAGTTCCTTCCTCTCCAGAGCATCTCTTCCCACAAAGAAACATGGGTAGGTGCCACAGCCAATAGTGTGACAACACGAATCCAGGTTCCTCTCTCTGTAGAAACCATAGAGTTCGCATCTCTCTAGGAGCCATAGAAATCACACTTCTCTGAAAACTATAGAGTTTCCAGCAATTCCTAGAGAGGACTGATGTCACTCCCAGGTTTTCCCTAGAAGGGATGTCACACTTGTAGGCCTGACAACCATTTTTTCCTGCCACCACTCAGAGTACTTCCTCTGCTATGCAACCAGTGATTTCATTTAAAAATTCATATCCCACTTGATCAGCAAAAAATAAGAATATAATAAAACAAGGAAAACAGACCCATTGGGAGGGCTTCTGGTGTCCTGGCCCCACTGTTGGACCTCCTGATGGTCCCTGGGTTTTTTTGGCCACTGTGTGACACAGAGTGTTGGACTGGATGGGCCACTGGCCTGATCCAACATGGCTTCTCTTATGTTCTTATAGTGAGTCTCTATCCTGCACTTTACACAGCAAGATCCAAAGAGGTCATGTTCTATTTGGCCTTTGGGGGAAACCTGTATGAACACAACATTCCACATCAGGTGAAATAGTGCTCCCACCTGGGACACTTTCAGGTCAGAAAGAGGAAGGCTAACGATCATTTTCCATGCACATTGGTCACAACGTGAACTGTGCACTGCATAGAGTTGCTAGGTGCAGCTTGGAAAACAGCACGAGTCTGGGATGGGGGGTGATGTCATTTCCAGAGAAATTCTGGAAGTGATGTCACACCTCCTATAGAATCACCAAAAAACTCTATGGTAAAAGTACAGAATTTCCAGTATTCCTTAAATGGATTGTTGTACTTCTAGATTTTCCCCAGAAGTGACATAATCCCTTCATCAACTTAATATATATATATTTCTCCTGCTGGCTGCATGAGTGGCAGTGGGAAACAGGAACCAGGAGCGGGGGATTCCCTGCCCCTAGCAGGAAGTTGGCAGTCTTAACACTGTGCATACTGAAGACAACAACTGATTCCCCACTAGGCTTGTTCCAGCATCAGAGCTCTTCTCCCCCCCCCCCCCCCGCAACCCCTTCTATCGGATTTCACATAAGCTGCCCTGGGGCTGTGACTTGCCCCGCCTCTTTCCTGTGGCAAGTAAAAACCGGTTTTCAGAGGATCTTGCTTGCTGCAGGAAAGAGGTGGAGCGAGTCACAGCCCCCGGGGCAGCTTGTGCAAAATAGGACAGAAGTGTTGGGGGTGGGGGAGAAAGCTACAATGCCAGAACAAGCCTAGTGGAGAATCGGTCAACCTATATGTGTGATTTTTACATGGGACACAGACTGTGAACACTGGATCCAACCTGTGTCATCTGTAATGTGTGAATCAGATTGAATTTTCATGCCCTCCATACTAGTGCTTGCTTTTTTTTGGGAGGGAGGGAGGGAGGGAGGTCTGAAGCTACCCTTAAAGGTGGATCCCCACCATTACTCTTCAAGCAGGATCCAGACTTTCATTATTCTTAATTATTTCTCTCTTTTTGGCATACAAAATGTTTTACAGTTTTTAACTTTTTTGTCTTCAGAGCAAAACTGCAGAGCAAAATGAGAAACACACTCACTGTGACCGCAGTATAATCAGGGCTGTCGAGTGATACAATAGTAATTATTTCTGTTATTAGATATGAAATTGAGAACTAGCTCATTAGTGTGACAGTGTACCAACAGAGAACTTAAAGTAGCAAATACATAATTTGGGGCTCACTGATTCCTAAAATGTTTCCCATTAGCATTTGGTTCTTATGAGAAAAAAATTTACGCCCCATAAAATATATGGACTAACTCCATCCTTAATTAATTGCTGGCTTCCTAATATGAACAACCCATACAAAATATGAAGAGAAGCCAAATCTACATGGTGATAGGGTTGCCAACTTCAAGATGAGTCAAGTCCACCAAGATAGAGAGCTCACAGGTATACAGTAAATAGGCAAATAAATATAAAACACTCCGTGAGGGTTTTTACTAATGCATATAATACCAAAGCAATTTTTATACTAAACAATATTCTATGGTATTCCAAAAATTCCCTTCTACAAAAAATTGTACAACGTTCTCTTTGTTTGCAGAGCTACACAAATTCCAAGAAATTCCAAAATGGATATGACTGCTTCTCAAAACAGGTGTGGCTGCAAACAGACTGCACTTCTGTCCTCTTTTTGGAGTTTCCTCTTTCAAGCAGCTCACCATAGGGGTAAATTATTTCAATTGGCTGTGCTCTTGTCTCCAACTTCAAGGTGGGGCCTAGAGATCTCCCGCTTTTACAACTGATCTCCAGCTGGCAGAGATCAGCTCCCCTGGAGAAAATGGCTGCTGTGAAGGGTGGACTTTATGGCATTCGACCATGCTGAGGCCCCTCCCCTCCCCAAACCCCGCCCTCTCCTAGATCCACCCTCAAAGTCTCTAGATATTTTCCAACACAGACCTGGCAACCCTAGTCCTACAGCTTTATTGAATTGCATTGTTTATAGCTCATACTAGTTACAGTCACATTATTGTTTGTTTTGTTCAGTTCTGCACTTCTAGTCCTGCTGCAATATTCATTCAATGTCCTATACTCAGGGCTTTTATATATATAAAAAAAAACAGCAGAAGCTCCCCCGTACCTTCCCAGTGCTGCAGCCACTGGGGAGGCATTTAAAGATGCCTCTCTGCACCTTCTCCAGTGAGCCAGCCAGAGCTCTGCTACTGTGCACTCCTGCCTAAAAGAAGCTCTGCCTATACTTTTAGGGATGCCAGCCTCCAGGTGGGACCTGGTGATCCTTTGGAATTACAGCTAATCTCCAGACTACAAAGATTGGTTACCCTGGGAGGGGGGAGGGATGAATTTTTTCGGAGGTGGATTCTATGCCATTTTATCCTGAGGTCCCTGTTCTTCCTAGGCTCTGTCCCCAAATCTCCAGGAGTTTCCCAACTTTGATTCCCAACCATCTCCCTCCGGTGGCCAGAGGAGACCTGGCAACCCTATGTACTGTACAATTACATTTTTTTTCTTTTGGTCTCGGTACTCCATAACCTACCTTCAGTCTCAGTGAGAAAAGTGGTTTACAAATTAGGTAAACAAGTAACCCAAATGGTCAAGGGGTAAAACCAGGGTGTGTGTTTTTTTAGCAGGAACGCACAGGAATACAGTTCCAGCTGGCTTGGCATCGGGGCTGTGGCCTAATATGCAAATGAGTTCCTGCTGGGCTTTTTGTGCAAAAAGCCCCAGTGAGGAAAATGGTGACACCAGGGGGTGTGGCCTAATATGCAAATGAGTGTGCCTGCTGGACTTTTTCTACCCCCAAAGCCCTGGATAAAACCCCTGAAGGCCTTTCAGACTAGATGACAGCTTCTGGAGGGTCAAAAAAATGAGGGGAGGATGAGGGATCTCCTTAGGTAGGAACGAGCTTCTACCTAGAGTCACCAACTCTCGGTTTCAAAATTCCTGGGAATTTGAGGGTGGGGGGAGGTAAAGCCTGAGGATGGCAGTGTTTGGGGTGGGGGGAAGGACCTGTGTGAGGTATAATGCCATACTGTTCAACCTCCAGAGTTGCCATGTTCCCCAGGTGAACTGATCTCAGTTGTAATTCTGAGAGATCTCCAGGTCCCACCTTGAAGTTGTTAACCCTACCCCCCAACAACCCTGTGCTGCATGAACACTAAGGTAGTTTCACTTGCTGATGGCCCAGGGCAGGCCCACCAAGGTCACTTGTAGAGATTAATGGAAGAGGGGGGATTTCCCAGTCCTCCTCAAACACTCTAACCACTATAGATACTGCTGCTGCTAGCTACAGTAGAAGAATCATAGAATCATAGAGTTGGAAGGGACCTCCAGAGTCATCCAGTCCAACCCCCTGCACGATGCAGGAAACTTACAAATACCACCCCCTAAATTCACAGGATCCTCATTGCTGTTAGATGGTCATCTAGCCTCTTGTTTAAAAGCCTCCAAGGAAGGAGAGCCCTCCACCTCCTGAGGAAGCCTGTTCCACTGAGGAACCGCTCTAACGGTCAGGATGTTCTTCCTAATGTTGAGCCGGAAACTCTTTTGATTCCATTTCAACCCATTGGTTCTGGTCCTACCTTCTGGGGCCACAGAAAACAATTCCACACCATCTCTAGATGACAAGGACAATGGAATTTCAGTATGAGAAGGGCAACTGAATGTCAGTAAGAAGAACTTTCAGGTCCTGGCAGGGTAAATCAAGTTGTTGTGTGAAGTAACATTTTGGTTATCAATCGAGAGTTACTCATCTTGATTATTTTGGGAAACAGATTGGCAGTAACCTTGAAGATGGCACTGCGACTCGGTAAGGGAAGGAGCAGACCACTGTAAGCCACAGAGAGCCTATCCATCCAATAGGACAGGGCCCAAATTGTAAATAATGAAATTAAATTCAACAACCCACTGGAGTACTGTAAGGCGAGTATAAACGAGAGTCTGACTCACATCAGTCCATGCTGCCTAAGCAGACAGATAAATGTTCATTAAAGAAAACCTTGTTTAGGCAGCAGGGATGGTCCATTTAAAGCACTAAAGTAAAATTGATTTCTTTATCAGCCTCAACAGAGAAATTGCAGGAAGTGAACAAAAGGCCTCCTGACTAACAATAGGGAATTTAGGGGACCAAAACAACCCATCCACAGCTGTGAAGGGCTGTGAATAGATTTGCCCACGGATGCTATTTTGATGGATTCCCCCCCACAACAATTCTCACCATTACCCTATTGTTTAGAGCCATTTCTATCCACTGCCCTTTATCCCTGCAGCCCACTGGTGCTTAAGCAGCCAGGGTCTTTATCACAGGGTACATTAAATGGATTTTGTTGTATTGCTGCAAGGACTGATAGACGGATTTAAATATATAATAAGCTGGTTTCCCTCTCCCTGCTTCCCCACCCTACAGTTCTGAAGGCCCCATTGCACTGTTATGTGATGACTAGTTAGGGTTGCTGGGGATGGAAAGCAAGAGATGTGGGGGGGAGATTGATGTGCTGGTGGAACCACCATGTTGCAGGGGTCGTTTTTGTAAAAAAACAGGAGGTGGAGCTCATTAGCATAGCTCATTAGCATATGTCACCCCCCCACACACCAGCCAAAAGCAACCCAACACAAGAAAGCAGAGCCCTGGGCAAGTGAGGCCTTCTTGGGCTGGTTAGAGATCCAGCCAGCCCAAGCAGGCCTTGCTCACCTGGGGCTCTCCTTGGCCACCCCGCCCCACCCCCAGTCAAAAAGTCAGCAAGCCACCCGCTGCCCAAAATCACATAAGAAGTGGAGAAAGGGTGGCGTGGGTTTCTGCCCACTCGCCTCATCCAGGGATTCTTCTGCAGCTGCACCTACTATTCAATGGAGAAGATAGGTAGGAAGGAAGAGGGAGAACTCTCAGAAAGGTTCAGGAGCTGTGCTCCTGTGAGCTCCTGCTGATGATGTCGTTTCCAGGAAAAACCCGAAAGTGACCTCACATCTGCCCAGGAATTGCTAGAAATTTGTTTGTAAATGCATAGAGTTTCAAATGATTCCTAGAGAGGACTGACATCACCCAATGGAGATTTTAAAAGATTATTTTTTCTCTGACCAGCTGCAGCAGCAATGATGGGAAATGGGTGCCAGCAGGGCTTTTTTGGTAGAGAAAGCCCAGCAGGAACTCATATGCATATTAGCCACACCCCGTGCATCACCATGGTTTCACACAAGGCTTTTTGTTGGAAAAGCTCAGCAGGTACTCATTTGCATATTAGGCCACACCTCCTAACACCAAGCCAGCTGAAACTGCGTTCCCGTTCAAAAAAAGCCCTGGGTGCCAGGGAAAAAGGTATCCCCTGCTCCCAACAGAGACTTGGTAGCTGTACGGCTATTAGAACTGCCTTCTGTCAAAGGGACTGCCTCAATCACACATGCAAATAATCAGGTAGCAAGCTCTGCCTTCAGTAAATGTTAATCACTAAGAAGACAACTTCTTCCTTAGGGCTGCCAGGTCCAGGTCAAGAAATATCTGGGAACTTTCGGGGTGAAGCCAGGAAGATCCCAGTTATATCCTATGCAATCCTTAATAGGGTTGCTAACCTCCAGGTGGTGGCTGGAGATCTCCCACTGTTATAACTGATCTCCAGGTGACACAGATCAGGAAATGGCCTCTTAGGAAGGTGGATTTTATGGCATTATACCCCACAGACGTCCCTCCCCTCCCCAAACTCTGCCCTCATTAGGCTCTACCCCTAAAATCTCCGAGTGTTTCCCAAGCTAGAGCTGGCAACGCTAGCAATTCAACACAGAAATGTATGTGCAGGGGTAATAGGGAGTGCTTTTCTTGCCTGTTTTCCAAGTAGCCATATTCTGGTATTAGCATGTTTTTCTGTGTAAAGGTTAATTGTTTGTGGGAGGGGTGTCTCAGATTTTTGAACATATGAAGCTGCCTTATACTGAATCAGACCCTTGGTCCATCAAAGTCAGTATTGTCTTCTCAGACTGGCAGCGGCTCTCCAGGGTCTCAAGCTGAGGTTTTTCACACCTATTTGCCTGGACCCTTTTTTGGAGATGCCAAGGATTGAACCTGGGCCCTTCTGCTTCCCAAGCATAAGAACATAAGAGAAGCCATGTTGGATCAGGCCAACGGCCCATCAAGTCCAACACTCTGTGTCACACAGTGGCAAAAAATGTTATATACACACATACACTGTGGCTAATAGCCACTGATGGACCTGTGCTCCATACACTGTGGCTAATAGCCACTGATGGACCTGTGCTCCATATTTTTATCTAAACCCCTCTTGAAGGTGGCTATACTTGTGGCCGCCACCACCTCCTGTGGCAGTGAATTCCACATGTTAATCACCCTTTGGGTGAAGAAGTACTTCCTTTTATCCGTCTTAACCTGTCTGCTCAGCAATTTCATCGAATGCCCACGAGTTCTTGTATTGTGAGAAAGGGAGAAAAGTACTTCTTTCTCTACTTTCTCCATTCCATGCATTATCTTGTAAACCTCTATCATGTCACCCCGCAGTCGACGTTTCTCCAAGCTAAAGAGTCCCAAGCGTTTCAACCTTTCTTCATAGGGAAAGTGCTCCAGCCCTTTAATCATTCTAGTTGCCCTTCTCTGCACCTTCTCTAAAGCTATAATATCCTTTTTGAGGTGCGGCGACCAGAACTGCACACAGTACTCCAAATGAGACCGCACCATCGATTTATACAGGGGCATTATGATACTGGCTGATTTGTTTTCAATTCCCTTCCTAATAATTCCCAGCATGGCATTGGCCTTTTTTATTGCAAACGCACACTGTCTTGACACTTTCAGTGAGTTATCTATCATGACCCCAAGATCTCTCTCTTGATCAGTCTCTGCCAGTTCACACCCCATCAACTTGTATTTGTAGCTGGGATTCTTAGCCCCAATGTGCATTACTTTGCACTTGGCCACATTGAACCGCATCTGCCACGTTGACGCCCACTCACCCAGCCTCAACAGATCCCTTTGGAGTTCCTCACAATCCTCTCTGGTTCTCACCACCCTGAACAATTTAGTGTCATCCGCAAACTTGGCCACTTCACTGCTCACTCCGAACTCTAAATCATTTATGAACAAGTTAAAAAGCATGGGACCCAGTACCGAGCCCTGCGGCACCCCACTGCTTACCGTCCTCCACTGCGAAGACTGCCCATTTATACTCACTCTCTGCTTCCTATTACTCAGCCAGTTTTTGATCCACAAGAGGACCTGTCCTTTTACTCCATGATTCTCAAGCTTTCTAAGGAGCCTTTGATGAGGAACTTTATCAAAAGCTTTCTGGAAGTCAAGGTAAACAACATCTATCGGGTCTCCTTTGTCCACATGTTTGTTCACCCCCTCAAAGAAATGCAATAGGTTAGTGAGGCAAGATCTTCCCTTGCAGAACCCATGCTGAGTCTTCCTCAATAACCCGTGTTCATCAATGTGCCTACTCATTCTGTCCTTGATAATGGTTTCTACCAACTTTCCCGGTATTGAAATCAGACTGACTGGCCTGTAGTTTCCCGGATCTCCTCTGGAACCTTTTTTAAAGATGGGGGTGACATTTGCTACCTTCCAGTCCTCAGGAATGGAGGCAGATTTCAATGAAAGATTACAGATTTTTGTTAGAAGATCCACAAGTTCAACTTTGAGTTCCTTCAGAACTCTCGGATGTATGCCATCCGGACCCGGTGACTTATTAGTTTTTAATTTGTCTATCAGTTGTAGGACCTCCTCATTTGTCACCTCAATCTGACTCAGGTCTTTCAACACCCCTTCCAAAATTAGTGGTTCTGGGGCGGGCAAAAAGTTCTCGTCTTCTACAGTGAAGACGGAGGCAAAAAATTCATTTAGCTTTTCAGCCATTTCCCTATCCTCCTTCAGTAATCCTTTTACCCCATGGTCATCCAAGGGCCCCACTGCCTCCCTGGCTGGTTTCCTACTTCTAATATATTTGAAGAAAGTTTTATTGTTGGTCTTTATGTTTTTTGCAATATGCTCCTCATAGTCCCTTTTTGCCTGCCTGATCACAGTCTTGCATTTGATTTGCCACAGCCTGTGTTCCCTTTTACTAATCTCACTTGGACTGGTTTTCCACCGCTTAAAGGAGTCCTTCTTACCTTTTACAGCTTCCATTACTTTGTTTGTTAACCACGCAGGCCTTTTCTTATGCCTGTTTGTGCCTTTCCTAACTTGTGGTATGTATTTTATCTGAGCTTCTAGGATTATAGTTTTAAATAGCGTCCAAGCTTTCTCAAGGGTTTTGACCGTATGTACCTTTCCTTTCAGTTTCTTCCTCACATGCCTCCTCATCTCAGTGTATTTACCCCTTTTAAAGATAAACGTGGTTGTGGTGGTCTTTTTGGACAACTCCCTATTTATACAAACGGTGAAATCAATAACATTATGGTCACTGCTCCCAAGCGGCGCAATCACTTTTACATCTCTCACCAAGTCTTGGGCATTACTTAGGACCAAATCCAGGATCGCCCCACCCCTGGTAGGTTCTGAGACCATCTGCTCCATAGCACAGTCATTGAGAGCATCAAGAAACTCAATCTCTTTCTCTCGACCAGAACACATATTGACCCAATCAATCTGCGGGTAGTTAAAATCACCTATTACAACACAGTTTTTACGTTTAGCTGCTATCTTTAAGCCTTCCATCATATTATAATCGTCCTCTCTCTTTTGATTTGGTGGGCGATAACAAACTCCCATAGTTAAATTTCCTTTTGGGCCCTCTATTTCAACCCAAAGCATTTCTAAAAGTGAATCTAATTCTCTGATCTCAGCCTTACTGGACCGTATATCCTCTCTGACATACAGAGCCACCCCACCTTCAACCCTTCCCTCCCTATCCTTCCGATATAGCTTATATCCAGGAATCACCGTGTCCCACTGATTCTCCTCATTCCACCAAGTTTCTGAAATTCCCACAATGTCTATGTTTTCTCCCAGCACTAAACATTCCAATTCACCAATTTTACTTTGAACACTTCTAGCATTTGCATACAAACATCTATAATTTCCCAGGCGAGCTAGGCCCGCCACCTTCCTCCTGCCGCCTCGAGACACTGGCAGACAGTCCATATTGTTTGTCACCTTCACAGTGGACAACTCCGGTCCGTTACCCGGTAGAAAAATAGCAGCTAACCCTTCATCTCTTTGAGACGAGTCCTCCCGAACCAGAGACATTTCATCTCCTGTCGGCTTTCCCCCAAGATTTAGTTTAAAAACTGCTCTGCCACCTTTTTGATTTTAAGCGCCAGCAGCCTGGTTCCATCCGGGGACAAGTGGAGACCGTCTCTTTTGTACAGCTCCCGCTTGTTCCAGAAAGCATCCCAGTGCCTAACAAACTTAAACCCTTCCTCCTTACACCATCGTCTCATCCACACATTGAGACTTCTAATTTGTGCCTGTCTCTCCTGCCCTGCACGTGGAACAGGTAGCACTTCCGAGAAGGCTACCTTGGAGGTCCTGGCCTTAAGTCTCCCGCCTAGCAGCCTAAATTTTTCCTCCAGGACCTCACGACTGCATTTCCCCACATCGTTGGTGCCAACATACACCACGACCACAGGCTCCTCCCCAGCACTGTCTATCAGTCTATCTACTACACGCGTAATGTCCGCTACCTTCGCACCAGGCAGGCAAGTCACCATACGGTCAGTACGCGGTTTCGCCACCCGGCTGTCTACTTGCCTAATGATCGAATCACCAACTACCAATACCCCCCCTCTCCCCCTGCTCAGGGATGGTTCCTTGGCGCGAAAGGATTCCCGCTCACCAACCGAAGAAGAGGTCCCTTCTGAGGGCGCATTCCCCTTATCCTCAGCACGGTGCCCTGTTCCCTCTCGACCCTCACGCTCTCTGGCAGCAACGGGGCTGCTACGTTCAGAGCGGGGCTCATCTAATACGCCCCCGAGAGTCTTCCCCAAGTGCCTAACTGACCGTCTCTGCTTCTCCAGGGCAGTCACCTCGGCCTCAAGGGTACGAACTTGTTCCCTGAGGACCAGGAGCTCCTTGCATCGAGCACACACCCAAGACTTCTGTCCTTTGGGCAGATAGTCATACATGTGACACTCAGTGCAAAACACTGGAAAGCCCCCAACCCCCTGCTGGCATTCTATCTTCATTGTATATATATATATATATTAAAATATACAGTCCTCTTTAAATGCTGTTTAAGTGGCTCCCCTTCTGGCGGGTCAACTTACCTAAACTTACCTTATTGGGAACTTACCTTATTTGGAGAACAAGGAAGCCAGGGATCTGGGTTCCTGCTCCTTAGAGAGCCCCTAGCCGAAGAGCCACAGGCCAAGAGCCCTTTAGCTCTCGCCCTTCGGCTCGCGCCAAAGGCTCGCGCCTTTGGCAAGGCGCAGCTTAAAATGCAAAGAGGTGGAGCGGGGCACTCCTCAGCAATCACTCTCAATCAGCAGCAATCACTCTCAATCTCTTTCACCCTTAAGGCAGTCAACCAAACAAAGAGCAGTTCCCCAGCTATCACACCTTAGAATTTTAGGCAGCCCCACAAACCTTAGAATGTAGTCCTTCAAAACTCAGAAATTCTCAGCAATTTCTCCAGCTGTCTCAGCTATCAGAGCTGCTCTGCTCTGCTCCTCCCAGACCTCTGTGAGATGTGCTCAGCCTTTGGCAAGGCGCAGCTTAAAAAGCAGATGCTCTACCACTGAGCCACTGTCCCTCCCCAGATCAGATTTTCAATATCTATATTTTAATATTTCCAGTAGTTCAAATATTTTTGAACAATGCAGTCCTTTGATACTACAAGCTTTGATATTCGGTTCTGCTTGTTTATCAGGGCTTTCAGCAGTTTGTGAACAGCTAGCATCTTTCTTGGAGGGGGCATTTTGGATTTGTTATGTTCTTTTAGTTTTGACTCTCAGTTCTTTAATTATTACTGTCAATCTTTTAATTAATTAATGAGGAAGGGAAATAGTACTGGTGTTAAGGGAACCGAATTTTTCATCAGCAAGAAGGTACAGTTATCTGAGTCTCACTGAGATCCTCTTTTGGCAGTGAGTTAGGAAGCTTTCTGAAGTCAAAATGTCTTTTTCCCAACTTGTATCATCCATATCGCTGGTAGTCTTCAAGCAGCAGCTGGACAAACACTAGTCAGGGATACTCTGGGCTAGGGTTGCCAATCCCCAGGTGGGGACAGGGGACCCCCTGGTTTGGAGGCCCTCCCCCCACTTCAGGGTCATCAGAAAGTGGGAGGAGGGGAGGGAAATGTCTGCTGGGCAGACCATTATCCCCTATGAAGATTGATTCCCACAGGGTATAATGGAGAATGGATCTGTGGGTTTCTGGAGCTCTGAGTGGGCTGTTTTTGAGGTAGAGGCACCACATTTTCAGCATAGCAACTGATGACTCTCCCCAAAACACCCTCCAAGTTTCAAAATGATTGGACCAGGGGGTCCAATTCTAAGCCTCAAAAGAAGGTGCCGCTATCTTTCATTATTTCCAATGGAGGGAAGGCATTTAAAAGGTGTGCAGTCCCTGTAAATGTGATGGCCAGAACTCCCTTTGGAGCTCAATTATGCTTGTCACAACCTTGCTCCCGGCTCCACCCACAATGTCTCCTTGCTCCACCCCCAAAGTTCCCAGATATTTATTGAACTGGACTTGGCAACCCTACTTTAGGCTGATTCTGCACTGAACAGGGGGTTGGATTAGATGGCTTTTATGGCCCCTTCCTGCTTTATGATTTTATATTTCATGTGATGCATGAATCATTAAGCAGATGCAACGTACTTATAAAGCATATTTTGATATTAACCTTCCTTTTTCACTAGCGGAACCATGTGCTGGGAAGTAGACAGAGAATGGGGGAGGGGGGTTGTGTGTCAATTTGTAATGTAGAGATGATCAGATACGAATTTGAGATGTGTGAACAATACCAACAATTCCCTACAAGAGTTCCCTAGATATGAATCTTAGGTATTGACTGTTCTTGAATGCATTTGAGTATCCTCAGGCATAGCTGAACTGCGTCTGGATGCACATTTTCAAATCTCAGATAAGGAAAATGAATGACTGGTTGTATTATTGAATCAAAAATCTGCAGATTATTTTTAACTGTTCATGTAAACAAGCCCATTCCCCTTTGGATCTAACTAGATACGTCAGTGGTGTGACTTGCGTTGCCAGATCACACATCTTTTTAAATCCATAAAATGAAAAATGGACCACCGACTTGTCTTGGAGCTGTGCAAGGAAGGGAGAGAGGGCTGTTTTAAGCGCTATGTGCCACTAGGTGGCGAGCGAGACTTATTTTGAAGACAAGAAACCTTTCAGAGGTGGTTTGCCGTTGTCTGTCTTTGCGTCATGCCCTAGGATTCTTTGGAGGTTGCCCTTCCAATTCCTAGCCAGGGCTGATCCTGCTCAGCTTCTGAGTTCTGACAGGATCGGGCTAGCCTGGGCTATCCAGGTCAGGGCTCTGGGTAGAATTTATTTATTTTTCGTATTTATATCCCGCCCTCCCCGCCGAAGCAGTCTCAGGGCGGCTGACAACATTGAATTTCAACAATAGAACAATAAAAACAATTACAATAATATCAATTAAAATTAAACAATTTACAATTTAAATTATTAATGCAATTTTAAAACAACAGTTTTGGTGCTAAGTTCCATGCCTTGATGTTAGGCATCTAGGTACTTTGGTTGAAGGCCATTCGAAATAGTGTTGTTTTGCAGGCCTTGCGGAATTGGGCAAGGTCCCGCAAGGTTCTAACATCGTCTGGGAGTTGGTTCCACCAGTGGGGGGGCCGCCATAGAGAAGGCTCTTTCTCTGGTAGCCTTCAATCTCGCCTCCCTCGGCCCGGGGATTTCTAATAGATTTTGTGATCCACACCTGAGTACCCTCTGGGGAATATATGGAGCCAGAAGAAAAGCAGCTGGAGGAAGGGCAAGACAGCAGTCAGGAAAAAGCATGACAGTGTTCATTATCTAAAACCCACCCTTTCTCCTATGGTTGCCCACCTTCACGTGGGGTCCGATCAGGGTTGTCAGCCTCCAGGTGGGGCCTGGAGATCTGCTTTTACAACTGATCTCCAGCTGGCAGAGATCAGCTCCCTTGGAGAAAATGGCTGCTTTGAAGGGTGGGCTCTATGGCATTGTAGCCTGCTGAGGTCCCTCCCTTCCCCAAACCACACCCTCTCCCGGATCCACCCCCAAAGTCTTCAGGTATTTTCCAACACCAGTCTGGCAACCCTAGTCCAGAATTACAACTGATTTCCAGACTCCTTTGGAGAATGTGGCAATGTCAGAAGGCAAGCTCTGTGGTATACTATAAATTCAATGTTAAATGCCTCTGCAAAATTTCCTTCTACTCAGGTACTTCCCCCGTTTGGGGATGAGAGCCAGTTTGGTGTAGTGGTTAAGTGCATGGACTCTTATCTGGGAGAACTGGGTTTGATTCCCCACTCCTCCACTTGAAGCTGCTGGAATGGCCTTGGGTCAGCCATAGCTCTCACAGAGCTATCCTTGAAAGGGCAGCTCCTATGAGAGCTCTCTCAGCCCCACCAACTTCACAGGGTGTCTGTTGTGGGGGAAGAAGATAAAGGAGATTGTACGCTGCTCTGAGACTGAGATTCAGAGTGAAGGGTGGGAATATAAATCCAATATCATCATCTTCTTCTTCTTGATATCCAGGAATTTCGTAGAGCAGAGTTGGCAACCCTACGTTCTCCAAATGAAACTGTCCCCCAAACTTCACCTACTTTAAATTTTTCAGCCATAACTGGTGTTCTAAAACAAGGCGCCTGCCGTTCTTGGGTCTAACTAGAGCTCAGGTTTGGCTCCTCCCTCCTCACCCCTAATCTTGTCTTCCAGCTGATGCAGGGCCAGGGCAGGCAAGGAAGGCAAAACTGCCTGGAGAAAGATGTTCTATGACCACATCTCTCCCTAGCCAGGCCACCAAAGGGGAAGAAGCTGGCCGATGGTGGGGACTGATGCAGCACCAGCCCACACAAACCACCTCTTGCCACGGGTGGGGCCAATCTGGGCAAGATGAGGCAGGTTTTGTGCAGGGCTTGGACAAGGGTTGCAAATCCCCAGGTGGGGGCAGGGGATTCCCCAGTTTGGAGGCCCTCCCCCCCCCCCTGCTTCAGGGTCATCAGAAAAGCAGGGGGGGTGTCTCCTAGGCACTCCATTCTTCCCTGTGGAAACCAATTCCCATAGGGTGTAATGGAGAATTGATCTGCAGGTGTCTGGGGCTCTGGGGGGCTGTTTTATTTTTAGCTAGAGGCACCATATTTTCAGCATAGCATGCAGTGTCCCTCCCCAAAATACCCTCCAAGTTTCAAAAGGATTGGGCCAGAGGGCCCAATGCTATGAGCCCCAAAAGTAGGTGCCCCTATCCTTCATTATTTCCAGTGGAGGGAAGGTATTTAAAAGGTGTGCTGTCCATTTAAATGTGATGGCCAGAACTCTCTTTGGAGTTCCATAATGTTTGTCACAACCTTGCTCCTGGCTCCACCCCCAGTGTCTCCTGTCTCCACCCCCAAAGCCCCCAGATATTTCTTGAATTGGACTTGGCAACCCTAGCTTGTACACCGGCCCATTGGGAGTTCCCTGGCAGCATTACTGGTGGTCCACCCCTGGGCTAAGAAGGGTTGCCAACTCTGGACTTGGAAATTCCTGGATATTTGGGGTGGTGCCTGCAAAGGGGTGAATTTGGGGAGGTATTTTGCCAGAAATCCATAGTACACTATAGAATTTGTCTTCTGCAGCTACTGTTTTCTCCAGGGGAACTGACCCCTGTTGTTTGGAGATCAGTTGTAATTGCAGGGGAACATGAGGCTGATGTGATAGCCCAAATCAAAGAACCTAACCACTAGCGGTTGCATTTTCCAAATGGAACATCCTTTTGTTTCCCTTTCACTACCCCTCCCAGGCCTTTGCATAACTCAAATGGCTTGTTTTGTAATCTAATTAAGCAGCTGCCCAAACCATTTCATTGCTTCCAGCAGGGTTTAACGGGATGCTCAAAATAAAAGGTTACTGCTTTCTATTTTACTGCTTGTTTTGTCTATCTAATTCTAAATAGATTCCTCCCTCTGTTTCAAAATCACTAGCACCATCTGCTGAGTGAAACTACAAAAACATGCTTTTCCCTTGAAATAGCTTTGGTCACAATTTCTAGAGGAGGCAACTTCAATCTCATTTATGTGAGCTTTCTCCACTATAATGTATGGCAGACTAGAAACTATACAGCTAAGGTCCACGGGTTCATCTTTTATCTTCTGTGCAGTCCCAAATTGGGGCAGTATATGCACTAGCCAGTGCACAGAAAGAATTTTCTAGCTCTTTGAGACTGAAAAGGCACCCCTCTGCTCAGGTACGAGACACCAGATTTTCCACCAAAATTGACGAGAGGAAATGCACCATTTTCTCTCAGTTACTTCTTCAGCACCAGCTGGAGAAAACATTTTTTTCCTTCCTATTTACAGTGCTCTGTAGCTCTGGTGGCTCAGGGTGAATGAGGGGGAAATGGCACTTTTCTCCTCAGCGCATCAATATGTCGCACGCCTGAGGGAAGGGGCCTTTTCAGTCCTACAGAGCTATAAAATTCTTTCGCCATGGCTGGCCTGCAGATGTGTAGTCCCAACGTGTGCCTGCATGGAAGATAATTGATGAACAATAGTTACAGCTAAGCACAATACCATTTTCTGTTTCAGTTATAACCAGTTTCTCTTCTGAAGGGAATGGAAGTTGTTCTATAAATACAGTTGTCAACAGGGCTTTTTTTGTAGCAGGAACTCCTTTGCATATTAGGCCACACCCAGCTGATGTCGCCAATCCTCCTGGAGCTTATAGTAGGCCCTGTACTAAGAGCCCTGTAAGCTCTTGGAGGATTGGCTACATCAGGAGTGTGTGGCCTAATATGCAAAGGAGTTCCTGATACAAAAAAGTCCTGGTTGTCAACCTTCAGGTGGCACCTGGATTTCTCCCGTTATTACAATTCATCTCCAGATGACCAAGAGCAGTTCCCATGGAGAAAATGGCTACTTCAGAGGGTGGACTCTTTGTGCTGAAGTCCTTCCCCTTCCCAAACCCCACCCTCCCCAGATACCACCCCCAAAATCTCTAGGTATTACCTCAGCAGAGCTGACAACTCTATTTATGAAGGCAGCATACGACTGATATATTGAACACAAGGACATTTACGGAATATTGAAAATAGATATTGGGGGTATGGGGGAGGGGATGAGATTTTGGGCTGATAGTCCAACAGCTGATAGTCCAATGACACTTCCAGTTAATACCCAGTGTAATGCTTTTTGATGAATCCTAGGAGTATCACTTTTGCATGGTGATGTCACTTCTGGATATTCTCTGGAAGTGATGGTACAGCTCCAGTTTCCCAGCCATTTTCCCTCGCCACTCTGTAGTCATAAAATGTTGAGAGATTCCACAAAACATTCCAACTCAAACATCTTCCTATGATGGAGGCTGCTATTTCCAAATGGGTACTTTCTGCAGATCCAAAGTGAGGTGGAGGGAAGCCTATTTGGCTTTTTGGCTTGGCAAAGTATAAGGGTAGAATGCTGAGGAAGGCATGCCAGAAAAGCTGTCAGATGAAATTCTTTGCAGGCAAGTGACAAGAACCATCTGACATTTTACAGTCCGAATACGATATGCATTGACTCTGCTGTTGATGCTGAGTGGTTCTGGGCAAATAGCCTCAAGCTCCTACCTGTAAAATGGGAATAATCGTAACACACCATCTCTTGACTATTGTAAGAATGAATGGAATAAGGCAGGAGTGGCCCTGGAATAAGGGATGGCAGCTTCCAACTTTTTCTGGCCCCCAAAAGGGCTGTAGCTAGGGTATCTGGACAGGCTGAGCCACTGGGGTAGACAAGCAATGGCTGAAGATGTGTCTGGTTTTTCAATGAACTGTAGAATTGTGGCTCAAAATGGGTAGCCATGTTAGTCTGTGTGTAGCAGTAGAAAACAGCAAGAATCCAGTAGCACCTTAAAGACTTAACAAATTTGTGGCAGGGTTATGGGCTTTTGTGTCACTAAGTCTTTCTTCAGATACAGTTAGAATGTGAGTCCATCTGCCCTTTACTTTGGAAACTGGAATAATTTCAGATTCTGAATGACATTAGCAGGGAAATAACAATAGCATGTGAATGATAATACCTGGTGTGATTGGATTAGGTGTGATATGCAGAGTGATAGTGTGTGATTCCTATCTCATTGCCAATGCTGATTTCTCCACACCTACTACCCTCTGCATATCACACCGAACCCAATCATGCCTGCTATTCACCTGCTATTGTCACTTGCCTGCTAATGTCATTCAGAATCTGAAACTCCAAATACAGGACAGGTGGGCTCACATTCTAGCTGCATCTGAAGAAGTGAGCAGTGACTCACAAAAGCTTATAGACTGTAATTGTAGAAGGAGCCATCTCCAGGAATTTCCTAGGACCTAGGCTATCCTGCTGCTCATCATGTCACATGATAAAGAACATAAAATGGTCCACAGAGGTTCCCCCCTCAATAAATCACGTAACATTTTTATAACAGGATCAACCAACATTTCACAGAACAGTGTGTGAGTCTTCTGATTAATGCAGGGAAAGTGTTGTGTACGTGGACTAATGTTGCATTTACCCATATTCCTGCCTGGCTCATGGGAGCCTTAAGGACCAAGCTTGGGGACTCAGGAACAATGGGCAGCAGGATCCAAATCCCTGCTGCCCTGGTCCAATCACGGGCCCCCTGCTGGTTCAAATGACCCAATGGTATCCTAGCGTGGGAACCTTGAACTGTATATAGTTGGCCCCATTGGGCAGTCTTCTAGTTCAGCTGTTACCATGCTGTACTGAATAAAGAGAGCTATGGTCACTGCAACTACGTCTCCTCCTTGCATTGAACCCACTATATTATAGAAAGCATCTAACTTGCTGCTGTATTTTGGGGGCATGGCCTTTTTTCCTTCTCCCTAATATACTTTGGTGTATTCCTTTATACCTAATACAGTGTCATCCAATAGAGTTTGCAAAACATCCTGCACTCCATTTTTTCTACAAACTACTGTTAAGCAAATTGCACACAGTACTCCAATGGCAAAAATCCTAGAAATCAAATTCTGGTTAATACACCTTGACAAACACAAAAAACAAATTTTAAAATATATACATACATACATATATGAACTTAAGAGAAAAACTGATCAGGAGCTTGCGCAGCCAGGATAAGGCTTGTGTGGCAGTGCAAGGATGTAATTTAAACTTCAGCGGAAAGAGATTTTACATCAAAATTGCAAACATAAAACTTTAACCCATTGTCTCATATAAGACTCACTAGAAATAAAAAAACAAATATGAGGGAGAGAAAAACATTATCAGGGTAACTGCAGTTTCTCTTCCTAGGCACCTAGAGGCATGCTGCTGAACAAAGAAGGGTTAATGGTGAACTGAACTTTTGAGATGCCAGCTCCAGGCTGGAGATTTCTGAATATTTGGAGCAAATTTGAAAATCACAATGCGTGCAGCCCATTTCCTTGGACACTCCCTCTTCCAGAGGCGCTAGCCTCACTGTACTGGTAAAAAGGCTATGATTTTGGGAGAGACCTCCAGGTCCCACCTGAAGGCTGGCAACCTTTAGAAAAACAAAGCAGTGTTTGAGCAAGCTAAGGAGCAAACTGGCTTGCTTCTTTCAACATATGCACATCTTCTCTCCAGGCATCTTCCTGGCTGGGAGAGGCTGTCTCTGTGGGGGACAGCAGTATTTAACTAAAAGGTTTGGCAATACAAGGGGGAAAAAGGTTTTGACTTTATATCTTTTAGACCCAAAATCAGGAGATGAGAATTCAAAATAGTACAAAATATCTAAATTGTATCGCCCCCCCTGTCTAGATATTGAAAGTAGGGGAGAGTTTTAAATGAAAGCAAAATTCCTTCCCTCTTGAGTGGGGAGGAAAAGACTTCGCTTAAACAATAGATTTGGCCAAACAATTGACTCACAGTACTCTCTTACCTGATCTTGATAAGTTTTTAAGCACGATTGGTACAAAAGAAGGCGGAGAAGGGGGAAATAATGAGCTTTCTGCCTGGGTGGGGCTCAATTGCAACTCTTTCCAGTTTCTTTAACTTAAGCTGAATTTAGCTGAGTTTCTTTCCTTAAATATATATATATATATATATATATATATATATATATATATATATATATATATATATATATATATATATATATATATATGGCTAGAGAGTCTGCTTGAGAAGTCTCCTATAAAATGGTAGATAAAACCCATGTTTCACAGATGTGTATGAGTTGAATCTCCAGGCACCCTGGCAACCAAACAGGTGATTACGATGTCCGTATATAATTAAAATTAGGGGTCTCTTTCTCACACTACAACCAAGGGGTATATTCTCTCTCCCTCCCCCCAGTGAATATCCAGCGTGGTGAAGAGTTCCGGCAAACTCAAAACCTTGTACAATTTTATTTATTTAATGTATACCCTGCCTTTCTACCTTAATAGAGATCCAAAATGATTCATATTATTATTCTTCTCTCCTCCATTTTTTCCTCACAAAACCCCTGTGAGGTAGGTTAGGTTGAGAGTGTGCGACTGGCCCCATGTCACCCAATGAGTTCCCATAGTATGAGCTGGGATTCAAACCTGGATCTCCCAGATATGAATCCAGCTATCAGTTCACCACATTGGTTTGTAATATGCTGGCTTCTTCTAATAAGCAGGTATTACAGACCTCACTTCAAGTTACTTTTACTGCTGAGGGCTCCTCATGCTGCAGACCTGAGAGTCATGAAGTAAGAAATACCCCCCAGCAACTGACTATATAACTATCAACCTTTGGGGGGATTCAGATGGAAACAAAGGAGACAGGAATGCATAATAAGAATTGGGATAAGGGGAAGGATGCCTGAGCAATGCTACTTGTCTAGGGTGGATTGAAGCCACCCTATATTACTTGTATTTTAAATATGTTTTCTTGGGGATCTTTTTCAACCAAAATGTGAGATAAAAATCAAACAACAATGACACCGTATTTAAGTATTCTATGGCTAACCTAGGCAGTATAATAAAAAGTAGAGACATCACTCTGCCAACAAAAGTCTGTATAGTCAAGGTGATGGTATTCCCAGTAGTAATGTATGGCTATGAGAGTTGGACCATAAGGAAGGCCGAGTGCAGAATAGATTCTTTTGAGCTGTGGTGCTGGAGAAGAATCTTGAGAGTCTCTTGGACTGCAAGAAGATCCAGTCAGTTAGTCCTAAGGGAAATCAACTCAGACTGTTCCCTGGAAGGTCAAATGCTGAAGCTGAAGCTCAAATACTTTGGCCACCAAATGAGAAGGGAACACTCCCTGGAGAAGATCCTGATGCTAGGAAAGACAGAAGGCAAAAGAAGAAGGGGACGGCAAAAGATGTGATGGCTGGACAGCGTTACTGATATAACCAACATGGATTTGAGTGGACTTTGGAGGGTGCTGGAGGACAGGAGGCGTGGCGTGACTTGGTCCATGGGGTCGCAAAGAGTTGGACTCGACTGTGCGACTGAACAACAGCAAACAAAACCCGGTATTCGTGGCTTATAGAAAGCTCTCAGCAAATCATCCACAAGGGCAGTCAACCTCCAGATGGAGTCTGGAGATTTCCTGGAATTACGGTACAATAGATCTCCAGACTAGGGGAGGGACGGTGGCTCAGTGGTAGAGCATCTGCTTGGTAAGCAGAAGGTCTCAGGTTCAGTCCCTGGCATCTCCAACTAAAAAGGGTCCACCCAAAAGCCCACTCTTCCTCTAGGCACCACCCCCAGAACCTCTAGATGTTTCCCAGCAAGGGGTTGGGACCCTATGACCACAGCAAAGCCACAAGAGCAAGTGTTGAAATGGAGAGTAGGGTTGCTCTTAGGATTCCCTTGTAAGAGTACATTTTTGCCTCTGCCTTTACTCCAAGGAACTTTGAATGGCAAAGATGGTACTTTGTCTCCTCTGTTTTACCCTTAAAACAACTATGTGAGGTGGGTTAGACTGAGAGTGTCATTTTAGAGATGTAGCCGTGTTGGTCTATAAAAGCAGAACGAAAGAGAGTCCAAGGACATTGATTTCCAGCATGAAGTTTCATGAGTCAGTGCTCATTTCTTCAGATATTAAGTGGCTCAAGGTCATTCAGTGAGTTTCATGGCAAGTGGGGATTTAGATCTGGGTGTCCCTGGTCCTAACTCCCAATGCTCTAGCAACTATGCTACACTGGCTTTTGGTATTCTAGCTTGATGAAGTTGTGGAGAAACTGAAAGCCTTCAAAGGAAACCATTCAGCAACCTTTTTTAAAGATCCACCACACCTTCACGTCTTTATAAATCAAACCAGGGACCAGTATGTGAACTTAAGAACATAAGAGAAGCCATGTTGGATCAGGCCAATGGCCCAACCAGTCCAACACCCTGTCACACAGTGGCCAAAAAAACCAGGTGCCATCAGGAGGTCCATCAGTGGGGCCAGGATAAACGTAGATAAATATACGGGGTTGACCAGATGATCAGCTTTACATACTGACACACATAAAGCAACATCAAGTGGAAACCGTACATGGATGGGTCTTCATGTGATCAGCTTCTGTCGTTTTACTGTGGTTGACTGTGGCCTCAAATCGTTTTCTTCCTCTCCCTCATCACTCCCTTTTTAACATGCAACCTGATTAGGAGTTCTGGGCGCTATCTACAATAGGCAGTTTCCGAGAGTCGCCATGTCGGTCTGCAGTAGAACAGACTTGAGTCTAGTTATATCACCTTAAGACCAACAAGGTTTTTGGGGTATAAGCTTTCGCCAGCCAAAACTGACGAAGGTATCTGACAAATGAAGCTTTGACTCGAAAGCTTATACCCCTCCCCCCCAAAAAAAAATCTCGTTGGTCTCTAAGGTGCTAGTGGGCTCGAATCCAGCTGATCCAAAAAAGGGTCTCTCCTGTAAAGTCCACGAAGATCCGTTTTATTCCATCCACTGCACAACTTAGCGAACGTTATGCACTAGAGACCTGAGGCTTTCTGGCCCGTACCGCTCTCCGTACTATCCTG
This sequence comes from Heteronotia binoei, assembly GCF_032191835.1. Lineage (NCBI taxonomy): Eukaryota > Metazoa > Chordata > Lepidosauria > Squamata > Gekkonidae > Heteronotia > Heteronotia binoei. The sequence goes on along the minus strand of NC_083228.1, from coordinate 122,818,050 downwards.
GAAAAAGCGCGTGCCTTGAACAGTCCGCACGTGCATGATGAATGAAAGGGAAACCCAGCATGTAGGCATCGCCGCGGCGACGCGAGCCGACGACAACACACGGGGGGGGGGGGGGAGTTGACGCGCAGAAAAGCTTGCAGACAAACGGCTCGGGTCTTCTCATGGGGCGGTGCCTTGACGTTATTAGCCAATGACCGTTAAGGGTTTCTGTTTCCCTTAGTAGCAAGAGCCGAAAGGCTGGGGGTTTTTTTGCTTTTTTTAAAAAAAGGTGGGGAACATCACATACGCAGGCGCACTCGTGCGGGTTAGTAGGAGGGTTCCCCCGCCGGGAAGGTCGGTCTGCGCTTGCGCGTTGCTGTGACGCTTTTTCAGCCCTTTCCTTTCCTGCGCTGTGAGAGGTAAGTACTCGCCCGCTGGCGCTTGCCGCGTTCCGTACAATCAACCGCGCGCGCTGGTTTTTTTTGGGGGGGGGGCGGGAGGGAGAGAAGCGACCGTTGGAAAGAGTACGAAGGGGCGGCGGAGCGCGAGGGAGATGGAGGCTCTCTGGTTAGGCCAGGCGGGAGGGAAACCGAAGTCGGCCCGCCTGACGGCTTCTCCTGGCCCCGGAATCCACCCGACTCGCGTGGTTGACACGAGGCCCGGTCCTGAGGGCTGTCTCTCTCATCCCTCGGGGGTGAAGGCCTCGCCTGGTCCCCTTTTTCTCTTGGGTGGGAAGACGGTTTTGCCTCGCTGGCTGCTTCCCCGGCGTGTATGCGGTTGGGAAACAGCGTGGCCCCGTCCGCCTCCTCTCTGCCTGGGCTGGCTGATGCTGCTCCCTGGCTGGGCGTAGCGCCTTGCCTGTGCCAACATGGGCAGGCCCGAGCTCCCAAGGAGAGCAGAGGAGGGGAAGGCTGAGGGAGGAAAGCGGGACAGAGGCGGTTGACGCGCATTGCCGACTCATTCTCCCCTTTTCGGGGTGGGGCTGGTTAAGCCTGAGGCAATGGAAGAGAAGGGGAAGCAGATAGATCCAGGAGCGCCTTAGAGAGAGACAGACAAGTTTCTGAGCCACCCATACATTTGATCAACTGCAGTACTGTCTACTCAGACTTGCAGCGACTCTCCAAGGTCTCAGGTGGAACTAGTCTTTCAGAGTCCCTCATCCTTTAAAAGGGAGATGCTGAGGACTGAACCTGCGGCCTTCTGCATGCCAAGCAAATGTTCTACCACTGAAGATGATGATGATATTGGATTTATATCCTGCCCTGTACTCAGAGCGTCACAATCTCCTTTACCTCCCCCCTGCACACACACAACAGATACCCTGTGAGGTGGGTGAGGCTGAGAGAACTCTTCCAGCAGCTGTCCTTTCAAGGACAACTCCTACACAAGCTTTGGCTGACCCAAGGCCATTCCAGCAGGTGCAAGTGGAGGAGTGGGGAATCAAACCTGATTCTCCCAGATAAGAGTCTGCACACTTAACCCCTACACCAAACTGGCTTTGGAGATTCAGGCTCCTTTCACCAGTTAGGTTTTGAGACTGAACTGAGAGAGCAGAGCTACCTGTTGGAGTTCCTCTCGCCCTGACTCTCAGGCCCCCCCTGAATCCACAAGAAGCAGATGCTCAGGTGCTGGGCCAGAACTCATGGGACTTCTTTGCCCCTTCTACCAGCAGCTTGTGCTTTTGGAGCATCAAGGTTCTGTTCAGTTTTCTATCCATAATGTACAAGACTAGATCCTCCTCCTTTCCTGAAAATCTGGTCGGGCACACCCAATAACCATAGAAAACCTTGAATGCTGGGGTAAGCAGATACCAAGGGAGACAAGGCTTCTGTATTCCTAAAGTAGAACAGGGAGTTTTGGCTGATGTAAATTACCATACAGGGATGACCAAAGCTTTGCTTGCTGGTCTTTCTTTTACTGTAAAAATGCAGGATTCCCATTCCTTTTTGCTGTTGGTGATAGCCACTGCTCCCCCAGGCAAGCCTGGCCTGATATAACCTTACAGCTTGCAGACATTAAATTAGGTTCATATGAGATCATCGAGTGATCAATATGTTGGTTTCAGCTGCTAGAGTGAAAACTTATGATGTCATTGGAGTTAATGTTATAGCCAAAGTTAAAAGAAACTGTTCTAGTGCAGATTGTGACTGCTTGATAAAAGCTGTAATAACATAGTTGCGTTCAGGGCTTTTTTTTTGTAGCAGGAATCTTTTTCATATTAGGCCACACACTCCTGATGTAGCCAATCCTCCAGGAACTTACAGTAAGCCCTGTACTAAGAGCCCTGCAACCTCTTAAGGATTGGTTACATCAGGGGTGTGTGGCCTAATATGCAAAGGAGTTTGTGCTACAAAAAAAACCCCTGATCACCCTGTGCCAGTTTTTACCTCTGGTTGTTAACATCCTTCTTTGCATGTAACTTGATCTTGAGGATAACCAGCCAATTCAAACATAATGAACTAGCTGTAGTTTTTGCCAACCTTCTGTATGGTGGGAAGCTTCATGTGGCAGCTATCATATCCTATAAGTTCTGTTCCATATTGTGGTGTACTTGATTGACCATGGTAGGTCTATAAGCAAGCGGCTCCAGAGTACTACAGTAGCACTGCAAGTACTTCATGTAGTGATGTATGGGAAGTAAATTACGAATGCAGTGTAGAGCTGGAGGAATGGGGTTTGCCAGCAGT